>NC_060888.1:19846768-20163018 GCF_014805685.1 Silurus meridionalis | reverse complement strand
ATTGACATACACTGACTAGGCATAGCATTATGACCTCATAACATTAAAATTGGGGAAGTGAATAACACTGATTATCCCTTCTTCGTGGCACCTGTAAGAGGGTGGGATATATTAGGCAGCAAGTGAAAATATTGTCCTCAAAGTTAATGCTTTAGCAGTGGGGAAAATGGGCAAGTGTAAGGATTTAAACGGGTTTGACAAGGGCCAAAAACTGGGTCAGAGCATCTCCAAATCTGCAGCTCTTGCAGGATATTCCCAGTCTGCAGTGGTCAGTATCTATTAAAAGGTGCCCATAAAAAGGAACGATGGTGAACCGGCGAGAAGCTAATGGCCAAGGCTTATTGCACATGTGGAGTGAAAGCTGGCCCATGTGGTCCTATCCAACAGAAGATCTACTGTAGCTCAAATTGCTGAAGAAGCTAATGCTGTTAAAGCTTGACGGGTCAGGACTGTTTTGGCAGCAAAAAGGGGTCCAACCCAATATTAGGCAGGTGGTCATAATGTTATGCCTGGTCAGGGTAAGTGTGTTCACAGATGTTGAAGAACACTTTAAATCACGTTTTGATGTAATACAATGTTTAGTTAAATCTATTATCTTCAAATGTAACAATTTCTATGCACAGGGGACCCAGAATGTTCTATCTTGGTCTAATCAAACCAAATATCTTGTTCTTTTAAAAGTGCAATTGATCTCTTAGCAACCTTAGTGACAGTGATTATCTTCTTGTCCTTTCATCAATTTTGGAGGGACATCATGTTCTTAGTAATTTCACTGTGAGGCTCCTTTTCACTATTTGTTGATGAAAGTTTAGGACATTCTTTTGTAACAGCTACCAGATTGATACATTCCAAAATGGGATTCAGTACTTGCTTTGTAAGCTTTTTGTGCACCATGGTAACAGCAGTCGAATGAAACCAACAAGTTGTCAAGAAAATCCTACAGAAACAGACAGTCTGTATATGGGATTAAACAGAACCACTTTATTGCTAACATGCATAAGATAAATCCTTTTAAATATAATTTTGAATCTGATTGTTTCATTCTGCATACAGTCACATGGCTAATAATAAAAAAAAGGTCCAAACAGGTTATTATGACTTTTTTCTTTTTCTATTTGTTTTGTCTTTTACTTGAAGGTTGCTATAACACATATAAGGTAAGAAAACGATCTAACACTATTTACCTTTTTTTTTTTTTTTTATTATTTTACTTTTTTGTAACTAACAAATACCTGCAACTTGAATAGTGTGTCCAACTAATATTATCATTTGAATGGGTTCTTAAACTAGGTCAATATGTCCAAATAACCACCAGAGAAAAAAAAAATCTATGCCACTGACATTTTTATATCTGTGTGTGACCTAATGCATGAGTGCAAGTTGCTTAACGTGTCTAAAGATCAAAGTTGCTTTAAAGTTAAACCTGAATTCAGTACACCAGCAGCATTATCAGATTAAATGGTGCAATAGAAAAAACCTAAATCCATGGTCAAATTTGACATAGACTGGCACAAAATTCCAATGGACCTTGCCAAATATACTTTGGCAATTCAAAAAGGCATTTCATTTAGCAGTGCAAAACCCATGTTCTTTCTGTGTTATGAAATATAATATGTTTTGCAGATTAAATAAAAAAAAAGAAATTTGGCAAAAAAAAATCACAGCAGAAAATACAAACAAACATAAACCTATTTTTATATTCAGTGGCAAAACAACAAAACATTTATTTCCAAAATCGTCTGTTTTTTAAATCACATAAAATGTAACATATAATTGAACATTTTAAATGCAAGATTTTCATTATATTTTAATTTTTATTTATTATTGTATTTAATTTCCCTTTTTCTTTACATATCCTGCAGGTGGCAGAAGAGCCCAATATATTTTTATTTTGTTGTTTATTTTTACTCTGTTTTTTATTTATTTTTGGTGGTCCCTGGTTAAAAGAAGTCTTTTCATAGATGAGATTACCACTGACCTTTCCTTGACTGCTAGTCCTGTTACAGTGTAAAAGTCTAGAACAGTTCTTTCACTTCTGTCAAACTGTGGAAATTTCATATAAATTCTTTTAACAGTTTTTTCCTTTTACTAATCGTAGTTGCCGTGACAGAAAAGGTGTGCACTGACATTCATAGGGCATTCTTTTGGAGAAACAGCAAATGAACAAATGTGGTAGCTCAGTGTTTGAGGCTCTGGGCTACTGATTGGAAGGTCGGGAGTGCAAGCCACAGTATTGCCCAGCCACCACGCATAGGCCCTTGGGCAAGCCCCTTAACCCCTCTGTGCTCCAGGGGCACTGTGTCATGGCTGACCCTGCGCTCAGACCCCAGCTTCCTAACACTGCTGCGATATGTGAAGAAACAATTTCCTTGTGCTGTAATGACAAGTATTAAGCACCTTTATGTTTTTTTCCCTTATTTCACTCATTTGTTATTAAAAATGTACTTAAGATTTAGCTATTTTAAGGGATTCTATAGAATAAATTTAAGCATGTACCATGTCTGGTTTTGCATCATCACTTACATTTTTACCACATGACTCACAGGCTTACACTGCACTCATCTCAACATGCATAGGAATCTACTAAATGACAGCAGGCAAAATGTATCCTTATCATCAAGGTGCTATAGTGTTGACACACCAGCCATGTTGTATGTAGAAGTGCTGTGGTAGATACTACAGGTTGATGATTACTGCTATTTTATCTGACTGTAAAAAAAAAAAAGTACAAGTTTTAAATGTTGCATTAAAGATAGCAACTTTAGACTTTGAGTGGCTGAATTATGATTTGACAGAAAATACAAAACACTTACGATTGTGTTTATAACACTAAAAAATGTGAACCATTACTCTCACTATGTTTGCTGCAAATGAGCTAAATCTGGAGTAAATATTATTTCCATAGGGATGTTGCTTTTATTAGCTAGGGCACAGTCTCATTTGTAAAACTTGTCTTTACAGTCATTTGGTATGCATACAGACTGTAACCACATGGCAATGCTTAGTGCGATGACTTGCGAGCAGATGTACAGAGGTAATTTGCATTCGAGGAACTGTTCCTTTTAAAAGTCAAGGGCAACAGAGAGCTTGAAAGGAGGAATACAAATGTGCCAAGCTACCAAATTTGGAGTTGCTAAGACAAAAACAGTGTTACAATAACAGCAAAAAAATCCTTCCAAATGACCACTCATTGGTTGGTTCATGCAAAATGTGGATACAACCCAAAGGTTTTAATATGTTACTAAAATTCGTTATTGTTTTTGCTTTTCCTTGTACTGCAGCCTATGAAGTCTGATATATACAGTCACTGTGAGGTAATTTAAATGCTTTAGTCACAGGAGTGATTTGTGTACATTTGTGCTTATGTAAAAGCTGTTTTTTATCCTACAGCTAAATATTGAGGAGAGGCACTGACTAATGCTGAGTGATGTTCTTAAAAATCAAATTGGCTGCAAATAACTTAAAATGATCAGGCAATGGATGACTAGCCTGGCTGATGATTTGCTGGGGCTTCTGCAAGTTTTAGCCCAGTAGCTGTGGAAGTATTGGAACTTTGTAAAAAAAATTAAATATATTAAAGCATTAATTGCACATATCTGTATTTGTGGATGCTGCTGATGAAAGATGGACGATAAAAACATTTCTTCGCTTCTTAGCATTTTTTTGCAGTGCATGAGATGTCTCACCTCATGTCCTTTTTTGTTAAAATCCTGTTTGATACATCTTTGTTCTACAACTTGATAAGATGTATATGTTCTAGTCCAATGTGCTGAAATGACCTGAACACAACTCTGACATGACCTTCTGCATACCTGTCAAAACATGGGTCTATACATTATCAATGAGAAATGATTTTACTTTTTTATTTTCCTAACAAAATAGTGTCATTCTTACAGATTTTTATTTAAATATCTTCACTCTGCATATCTGCATTCTGCACGCAAACCCCAACCCCTGTGTCTGATAACAGTGTAATTAAATTATGGTGTTTACTGAAAAAGCAGATTAATTTAACATTTCTGATATACATACATGAATTAAACCACTGGAACTTTATTTTAAAATTTTACCATGAGGGAATTTAGGGTGTCAAAATGCAAATGCTTCAACAAATGCTTTGCTATTGAACTGACAGATGTACTGCACACATGCCCTGGGAACAAGCTTTAGCAAAAATGACATCTTTTAAGCTAATTAGCATGGATCACATATCTGATGTTGATAACTGTTTTGTGTTGCTGGTGACATCACCAGAAAAACACAAAGTCCAGATATACAGATTGAAAGGATTTGATGATATTTTGCAGTATTAGCTGATGTATGGTATACTGGGGCAATCCATTAGCTATTTTATTGCTTGTATTTGAGAAATTGTAACAGATGCTAATAGACAATCCCTCATGCCTAGCAGTGTTACCCTGAGCCAGGAGGTTTGGTGTGGTTATGATGTCAACACTGATGGATGCATGTTAATCATTTTTGAGAATTTCGCACTGCATGTCTGCCAAATTAGTCCTGAATAGAAGAGTGCAAATTTTTGAATCTTGAAAGCAGCATAACTGAATGGGCTGGCCTAGTGACACCCTTGTGCAACTGAAGTCTGGTTCTACAAATGTAACTTGTCCATGTGAATCCCAGTGAGGCTATGAAGGTTAATAAATTCTCTAGCCCAGGCCAGAGGGGGGTTTACGCTCTGCGAGCCAGAGGTCGAGGAGCTAATGGAGGTTGTGAGGCATGCCGTAGCCAAACTAGATTTAAATTGGCCGGCCGATGAGCAGAAAGTTCCCCCATCCAGTAAGCTTGACGAGCGCTTTTTCCGCGTCAGGGTTTGCCTTTCATTCCGGACCTACACAACGAAGTGTCCAGGTCCTGAGCTAAGCGGTTTTCAGCCCGTCTCTTTAGTTCCAAGTCCTCGTTATACTCTAACGTAGTGGGACTGAAAGAGTGTGGTTACCGGTCGGTGCCCCGGGTGGAAGAGATGCTGGCTAGCTGTCTCATTGTCCATAAAGACCCCGATGCTGCCCACCAAGCTCCTTCGAAGTACGTCGGCGCTGGTGGGTAAGGCATACATCTCAGTTTCCATTGGACTGATTACACACGTGGTTGAAATTTTGAAAAATGTGAAAGTGTTCCCAAAGCCTTATTGACGCAGCGTCTCGTTCCCTCAGGGAACCATGGTTACATACGTAACCTGGAGACCTTCACACTTGGTTAATAAAGATAAAAAAAAAAAAAAGTCCTATGTCCAATTCCTTTAATGTGCTTAAATTAAATGCGTAGACATTTTGAACACACAGGTGGACAGAGCACCAAATTGACATTTCATTATATGAACGAAAAACTTAATTTCCTTTTTCAATTTGTATCATTTTAAATGTTAAAATACTTCAGACTACATAACAAAGCTAGTAATTTTAATTTTATTTTATTACTTTTCAGATCAGAGCACCTATTTGCCATCTTTTCCTTAGTCCCTAGTAATTTCTTCACACTGTTTACAAGTTTGGCCTCTGGTGAAGTAAAACATAGGTGGACTGTCCACAATTACATGCATTTGTTAAGCTGGGTAAGATTTTCATTTTAAAAATGTGTTTTTCAGTGTGTCACACTTCTCCTGGCTTTGGTGAACACATCTAATTCTCTGCTGACAGCATGTCGTTATATACAATCCTTCCATTCTAATTGGAAAATGCAGAGATGAGTTTTAACCAGGAATGAAATGTCAGAACTTGTCCAAATCACTTCCTAATTTGACAGGTGTAGATAATAATTTGACAACCATAAAGTCTGGCTTACATAATAATTTTGTAATGTCATATGTGTCCATTCAAAGAACAGTTTGCAGTGCAGACCTGGAATATCATACTCTTTTGGGGAAACTCTTAAAGTAAAATCACTGGGCCAAAATGCTCTGTTTAGTTTGACACTACCTCCCCAAAGAAAAAATTATGAGAAAAATAAAACTCTTAAAGGATAATACCCTGTTATTCTGAGATATTATATTGTCATTTTTTCCCCTCAAGAACAGTGAATGTTACACAATATTACACAGTAGAATTGTAGTCCTGTGTAAAAGAAGCTGTGCATCTGAGTTGCTTGATTCCCTCCATAATTTATCTAATACTAATTAATGCATTTGTTAGTTTTACACTATCTGATAGAACCAAGGTAGGCAAAAGATAATTTGCAATCAGCCCAGCATTCTAAAGGTTTCACTGCTAGTACCTGACCTGTGTGTTTGTTAAATCCCCCATAAAAGGTGTCATTATTATTTGTCAAAGACAAAGTCAGATTGGTCCTGACTGAACCTGAGGCTTGTGTGATTGCCGTGAGTAGAAATGAATATGCATAATATAATTTTTGTCATTTTTCTTTTCCCACTGAAGCCATGTTTTCTTGATTTTCTTAGATCTAAGCAATTCCAGATGCTGTAGCCTATAAATAACAATAATTCTATGGCTTGATATTTATTAGATATAATGGCCTGAGGCAAAACCCCAAAAGCTTATTATGGAATATGAGAAACAGATAGGATCCTATATATACTTGACAGTATATACATTAAGTATACACCTATTTTTGGTCCAATTATTTTGAGATTCAAGCAAGTACTTTAGTCCACATTGGCTAAAAGTTATTTCTTGAATTTTCTGTGGGTGGCCAACTGCTAATACTCACTTATACACTTTAAATAAGTGTAATAATACACTTTAGTCTTTTTATCAACACTCTTCTTTGTTCTTAGTTTTTCCCTCTGAGAGAACCTTTATATGTGGATTATATTTTAAGAGGCGTTACTTATCCAATGCACCCTTAAAGAACTTTTGAAGTCAGTGGTGGTTCAGAATCACTGACTTAAGTCTTAATAAATTTCTGTCCATGAATATGTATAAAATTATTACCAATATTTGATTTTCTTTATTTCCCTTTCAGGAACTCAAGCTGCATCAAAGCGCTTTGGGAACGCGCCAGAGTGTTCATGCTCTGAAATAATGTGTGTAACCAGTCAAAAATTGGACGCTGGCCATCACTGGCGGGGTGACATCACAACCAGGAACTGTGCACATGGAGTGAGGCGAGTGGCAGCTTCTGTTTGTTCACAAAGCGCTCTGTGTGTATGTGTTGAATTGTCTGTCAATTGTTCGTCAGAAAAAAATAAAATAAAATAATAATAATAAAAATAAATAAATAAAAAGAAACCTGGGAACCCAGCCATTAGGTTAGTGCCGGTCCCAAGCCCGGGTAAATGGGGAGGGTTGCGTTAGGAAGGGCATCCAGCGTAAAACATGTGCCAAATCAAATATGCGGATCACAAATGAGAATTTCATACCGGATCGGTCGAGGCCCGGGTTAACAACGACCGCCACAGGTATTGTTAGCCGACAGGGTACCGGTGGAAATTGGAGAGGAGAAGGAGAGGAGGAAGATGTCTACAGAGATGGCAGGAAAAGGAGCAGTGTAGGAGAGTAGAGGTTCGGGTTGGTACTTTAAATGTTGGTACTATGACGGGTAAAGGGAGAGAGGTAGCTGATATGATGGAGAGGAGAAAGGTAGATATGCTGTGTGTTTAGGAGACCAAGTGAAAAGGGAGTAAGGCCAGGAACATTGGAGGTGGGTTAAAACTGTTTTATCATGGTGTGGATGGGAAGAGAAATGGTGTAGGGGTGATTCTGAAGGAAGAGTACAGTAAGAGTGTAGTGGAGGTGAAGAGAGTTTCTGATAGGGTGATGATCGTGAAGGTGGAAGTTGAAGGATGATGATAAATGTCATCAGTGCCTATGCTCCACAAGTTGGCTGTGAGATGGAGGAGAAGGAAAGATTCTGGAGTGAATTAGATGAAGTGGTAGATGGTGTACCTAGGAAAGAACGATTGGTGATTGGGGCAGACTTTAATGGGCATGTAGGTGAAGGGAACAGAGGTGATGAGGAGGTGATGGGTAGGTATGGTTTTAAGGAGAGGAATGTGGAAGGGCAGATGGTGGTAGATTTAGCTAAAAGGATGGAAATGGCAGTGGTGAACACATATTTTAAGAAGAAGGAGGATCATAGGGTGACGATAAGAGTGGAGGAAGGTGCACACAGGTGGACTATGTGCTATGCAGGAGATGCAACCTGAAGGAGATTGGAGACTGTAAGGTGTTGGCGGGGACAGTGTAGCTAGACAGCATCGGATGGTGGTCTGTAGGATGGTTTTGGAGGCGAAGAAGAAGAGGAGGAAAGTAAGGATTGAAAGAAGAATAAGATGGTGGAAACTGAAGGAGGAAGAGTGTAGTGTGAGGTTCAGGGAAGAGGTCAGACAGGGGCTTGGTGGTGGTGAAGAGGTGCCGGATGATTGGGCAACTACTGCAGGAGTGATGAGGAGGCAGCTAGAAAAGTACTTGGTGTGACATCTGGAAATAGAAAGCAAGACAAGGAGACGTGGTGGTGGAATGAGGAAGTGCAGGAGAGCATTAGGGAAAGAGGTTGGCAAAACAGAAGTGGGATCGACAGAGTGATGAGAAAAGTAGGCAGGAGTACAAGGAGATGCGGCAGCAGGTAAAAAGGGATGTGGCGAAAGCCAAGGAAAAGGCATAAGAGGAGCTGTATAAGAGGTTGGACACTAAGGAAGGAGAAAAGGATTTATACCGATTGGCCAGGCAGAGGAACCGAGCTGGGAAGGATGTACTGCAAGTTAGAGCAATAAAGGATGGAGAGGGAAATGTGTTGACTAGTGAGGAGAGTGTGTTGAGAAGGTGGAGGAGTATTTTGAGCAGCTGATGAATGAGGAAAATCACAGAGAGAGAAGGTTGGAGGATGTGGAGTTGGTGAAGCAGGATGTAGATAGGATTAGTAAGGAGGAAGTGAGAGCAGCGATTAAGAGGATGAAGAATGGAAAGTCGGTTGGACCAGATGACATACCGGTAGAAGCGTGGAGATGTTTAGGAGAGATGGCAGTGGAGTTTTTAACCAGATTGTTTAACAGGATTCTGGAAGGGGAGAGGATGCCTGAGGAATGGAGAAGGAGTGTGCTGGTACCGATCTTTAAGCATAAGGGAGATGTGCAGACCTGCAGTAACTACAGGGGAATTAAGTTGATCAGTCACACCATGAAGTTATGGGAAAGAGTAGTGGAAGCCAGGCTGAGAGAAGAGGTGACCATCTGTGAGCAACAGTATGGTTTCATGCTGAGGAAGAGCACCACAGATGCCTTATTTGATTTGAGGATGTTGATGGAGAAGTATAGAGAAGGACAGAAGGAATTGCATTGTGTATTTGTGGATTTAGAGAAAGTGTACGACAGAGTGCCAAGAGAGGAGTTGTGGTATTGTATGAGGAATTCAGGTGTGTCAGAGAAGTATGTGAGGGTGGTGCAGGACATGTATGAGGACAGTGTGACGGCAGTGAAGTGTGCAGTAGGTACGACAGACTGGTTTAGGGTGAAGGTTGGACTGCATTAAGGATCGGCCCTGAGGATGTTTTGGAGACAAGGTGAGGGAGGCGAGATTGAGATGGTTTGGACATGTGCACAGAAGGGACATGAATTATATTGGTAGAAGAATGCTGAAGATGGAGCCACCAGGTAGGAGGAAAAGAGGAAGGCCAAGGAGGAGGTTCATGGATGTGGTGAGGAAAGACATGCAGGTAGTTGGTGTGAAAGAGGCAGATGTAGAGGACAGGGTGGTATGGAGACGGATGATCCGCTGTGGCGACCCCTAATGGGAGCAGCCGAAAGAAGAAGAAGAAAAAGAAACCTGGGAGCGGAGCACACTAAGTTGAAGGGACTGCTCCCGCTCCTCACCGTTCTGGCCCTAGAGATGTTCATAGTGTTTTACTTGGGTATGCTGCTGCAAAAAGCAACACAACCAAGTATAAGTTTCGGTTTGAGTTTCAGTTTCAGCCATCACATCACATGTTGCGAGGCTCAGTTATCTGCCTGCCTTAAACCATCAGTGTGACCACTGCAGGCAAAAGAAATTTATATGGTTTTAGATATACTTACAAGAACATTTACACAATGGACTTTTCAACAAAAGCTGGACAATGTGAGGAAAGGTCAGGCAAAACAGTTCGGAACAGTTGATAAGCATTTATACTTTTGCATTTTATTTACTGTAGAATTTGCACAATTTGTGTTCATTTCAAAACCTCATGAAAACTGTAATGCACTACAAAAATCATTAAAAATAAAACCCAGGGTTATTTTATGAGGTTAATATTGATTCTGCTGCTAGAGATGTATGCAGATGGTGCAGCTGTGGCTGCAGTAAAAGAAGAATTGTTGAATTGTGTTCATAACAGCATTCATTCTTGCTGCATAAGATCAGATACAGCATGCTGTTATAGTGTGTTTCCTCATATTATATATAGTTTGATATAAATGTTATTAAGAGGTGGATTGATTCAAGTAGGAATAGACTGCCACTGCTTGAAGTGCACTTTGTAATATCAAACCTATTTAGTTAATTTTCAATTGCATAAGTGTAAGACACTAAAAAAAAAATCTGTAATTTATAAGGGAAAATAGTTATTAGTTAAAGAAAAGATTAGGGTTTTTTTCAAGGTATCATTAATAGATTCTTATAGCTCAAATGGTTGTTCTTAGAACCATTGTTGAAAGCAAACCCTTTGATGTATGATTCCCAGTGGAACCTTTAAGGATCCAAATTATTTACAAGCAATTCAAAAAGACATTTATGATATAGCATACTATATGACTTATCTTCATTTAATCTGGTTGTTTTAATGTTCCAAAGTATACAGGTATGTTGTCTAAACTATTTTACTACATTATATTTATTACTATTTACTCCTATATTACTACTAACATGGTGTTTTTTTCTCAAAAAAGATTTTTGGATTGCCAAGTAAAATGAGTATTTATTCCATACCTAAAAATGTGGTTTTAATTAATATTTGAACATAAATCATTTTACCACGGAATTGGTTGACTAATTGGATTGTCTTTTAAAAAATGGCCCATGTTTTATCATTGTAGTTTTGAAAGAGTCTTATAATATTCTCAACTGCACACATGCTATATATTTAAAATTCAGTGCAGAGCTAGAATCATAGTCCTTAAAGTCATTTTTACAAATTTCTTACATTGACCCACTCTTCCATGTGGATACTTTATTGGGTAACATATTACACTGTCCTCAACTAGAGCAAGTTGGAGTCCTTGAAAAATAATTAAAAAGCTTATCGGGACAAGTATTTTTCAGATGTAAATCCTTGCCACATCAGGCAGAGCACAATGTATTGTCCTGTTTGTTCTGGGTTAAACATTTGGTGTAAACAGATTTAAGAAATGAATGAGGCAAACATTCATAGAGTTTACAGAGAACAGATGGCAAATATGTGATAAAGTACTGAGAGCATTATCTTCATGGACATTGTGTTGTTTATTATTGTTGTTTGCTGTCTAGTGTGGGTGGAACAACACTGGTTGGAAAGAACTGAAAAATAATAATTAAAAGAAAACCCACCACATACACTATATAGAACAAAAGAATTGTGGCACCTGACTTTTTTAGCTATTTGTGGTCTCCAAACTGTTACCACAAAGTTCCCTTTCAGGAACTCGAGCTGTGTCGGAATGCTTTGGGAACGCGACTGCGTTGTCCATGCTCTGAGTAATGAATCTAATAAGTCAAAATTGAAGACAGGCTGTCACAGGCTGTGGGGTGACGTCATGATTAGGAAATATAAAGCGCACCTGGAGAGAAGACGGCTTCAGCTTCTGTTTGTTTATGAAGCGTTTTATGTGAAATTTTATGTTTGTCTGTCTGTTTTGTCAAAAGAATGAAGGCATCCGAGAAAACCAAGCACACATTTCAGCAGTGTGCTTCTCCCTGTCTTTGTTTCTTTAAGGGAAGGGATACATACAGCCTGTGTGCGGTTTGTTTGGGAGCGAAGCATGCGATTTCGGCTCTCGAGGGAGCCGATTGCCAGCACTGCATTCGCATACCTATGTGGATGCTCCGCTCCCGGCGAACGCTCTTTGAGGAGAACACCCCCACTCCTCGCAGTTCCGATCACGCTCTCCCTAAGGCGGAGTGGCACTCCGGTTCGCTTAAGAATCTCGCAGAAGGTTTGAAGATGGGCTTTCTCCTTCCTCCTCTGCTGGGTCCAACTCTTGTTCGGCTTCGGAGGCACGCCTCTCGGTGATGTCCTCCCCCCATCATGAGAGTATGCAGCTCTGCCTCTCTTCCTCCACAGGTCGTTCACACTCTTATGAACCCAATAGCAAGGAACTCCTGGAGGTTGTGACATGCGCAGTTCAGAAGCTCGATATAGCTTGGCCGGTTGGTGAGCATTAAGCCCCTCCCTCAAGTAAGCTTGATAACGTTTTTTGCTCCCAGCGTCACAGCCTCTGTTTCGGGGCCATTTTTCTCGTCCCACCCCTTTAGCCCATTTCAACATCTATGGGTTTGGGATTATGGCTATAGTGTCATGCCACAGGTTGAAGAGACACTAGCACGCTATCTCTTCCCGGGTGTGGCATCTTCACAACCCTCAAACAGGTTGTGTCTCAGATCAGATCTGAGGATTGGTTTGTCACAGTAGAGCTAAATGATGCGTACTTTCACGTACCCATCCTCCCTTCTCAGAGGAAGTTCCTGAGGTTTGCTTTCAGGGTCAAAGCATTCCAATATTGTGTCCGTCTATTCGGCCTTTCCCTGTTACTCCGCACCTTCACTAATGGTTGATGCGGCTCTGGATCCCCTGTGACTTCAGGGCACCTGTACCCTCAATTATATCAACAATTGGTTGATATTAGCTCAATCAGAGCACTTAGCACTCCGGCACCGAGATGTCGTTCTTGTTTACATGAAGGAGCTTGAGTTTCGGCTAAATACCAGGAAGAGTGTGATCTTTCCATCACGGAGAACCACCTATCTCTGTGTCATTTGGGATTTTCCATCCTTACGGCGGTCAGGAAGGTCAGAGAAGGGCAGTCACCCCTTCAGTGGTTGCTCAAAGCCAGAAGGGCAATCCCCTCTGCACGATCAAGGTCACATGCCATGCCTACGTGCCTTAGATGTGTGGAGAGATCCCGGGTTCCTACTCCAAGGCCCTGTGTTGGGAATTCCCGGTCGTTGCATTGTGCTTATGACGGATGCGTCCCTCAATGGATGGGGAGCGGGCACGAGTGGCCTATGGGACAGTGTCCATCTGAGATGGCACATCAATTGCCTAGAAATACTGGCCATGCTTCTGGCTTTGAAGCACTTTCTCAGAGGCCATCATGTGTTGGTCTGCTCAGACAACACCTCAGTGGTCTCATATATCAACCACCAGGGGGGGTCTGCGTTCGCACCCCTGTACAGGCTGGAGCGCCAGATCCTCCTGTGTGCCCAGGGGAAGCTCCTCTCCTTCAGAGCAGCTTATATCCCAGGCCGCTTGAATGAGGTAGCAGACACCCTGTCAAGACAGGGGTCTAAGCCTGGGGAGTGTCGCGGTTTTTGGAGATTTCGGCAAAAGCCTTATGGTTCTCCCTATATCCACCATTGGGAGGGGAAGCTCCTCTCCTTCAGAGCAGCTTATATCCCAGGCCGCTTGAATGAGGTAGCAGACACCCTGTCAAGACAGGGGTCTAAGCCCGGGGAGTGTCGCGGTTTTTGGAGATTTTGGCAAAAGCCTTATGGTTCTCCCTATATCCACCATTGGGACTGGATGCTGTGGTGCAACCATGGCTGTGGCTGCGTCTTGATACTTTTCCTCCCGTGTGCGCTGCTTCAGAGAGTTCTGGAAAGAATTTGCCAGGACGGAGTTCGTCTCCTCCTGGTAGCCCTGCGGGGGTCTCTCCACCAAGGTGGTACAGACCTTTCTCCAATTCAGAGCTCCCTACACGAGGAGGTCGTATGCCATGAGATGGCATCTGTTCACACAGTCCACTGTCCGTTTGGTTCTCAAAGTCTATGCGTCTGCTATTTTGGCACATCACACCCCCTGTGTCCGGGCATTCACTGGGCAGAGATCCATTCCTGACGTGTTCTCCGCGGCACCTGGAGGCTGAGGCTTTTGGTGCATCCCAGAGTGCCTGGTTGGGACCTGGCCTTAGTGTTGGAGGCTCTAGCCGAGCACCCCTTCAAACCTTTGACCGAGAATTCATGGAGGCACTAGTCTATCAAGACCGCTCTCTTTCTCTAACCATCTGCTCTCTGAGGAGAGTAGGTGATTGACAGGCCCTCTCTGTGGCCTACTTTGTGGTTTACTTTAGGCATGACCTAGAGCGGGTTATGTCTCCAAGGTCCTCTTTGTCTTCCCACGACCTGTCAGGCTCCAGGCATTCAACCCTCCTACCCTCACACTAGGAGAGGTATACCCGGCTGTGTCTGGTCCGAGCGCTGGACTGTTACGTCCACAATACAAGTCCCTGGAGAAAGTCAGAACAACTTTTCATCTGCTACAACCCTCCAAGGAGAGGCCTTTTTGCTTATAAGCAGATGCTCTACGGGTCCTCTGGTTTCCCCGCTCCATTCGGGGTCAGAGCTCACTTGACCCGGATTGTGGCAGCCTCTATGTCAGTTTCTAGACATTTTTTCTAGACAGTTTTCCCAAGCCTTTCTGTTCTCCCGAGTTTTCCCTAGCCTCCTGCTTTCTCCTGTAGTCTCTGTCTCTTGATAATTAGTCTCTTGATAATTATCAAGAAGGTAAAGAAAGTTCCCTTTCAGGAACTCGAGCTGCGTCAACAATGCTTTGGGAACGCTTCCTCGTTTCCATGCTTTGAATCATGTGTGTAATCGGTCCAACAGAAAAGCGCGGACCAGGAAGCTATAAAAGTACATGCCGTGGAGACGGTGCTAGCTTCTGTTCGTTCCACAAGTGAGTATTGATAAGAAATATTTTTTATATCAGAATAAAAAATGGAAAGGCAATATAAAGGCAAGCAGGCTTTTAGGCTGCTTTATAATGGGGGGCATACAGCTTGTGTGTACCTTGCTTAGGGGCAGAGCATGATCGGTTGGCTTATGAAGGAGCCAGCTGCCCGCATTGCAAGTGTATGTTTATGCTGACGGTCTGCTCTAGGAGAGCGTCCTTCAAGGAGGGCCAAGTCTTGTCTTGGGGCTCGCCATTGATCCAGTGTTTTCTACCAGGTTCGAAACCACTCCTTTTGGACGTTTCTTCACCCTGTGCAGAGAACTGCACTCCACCTCATTTCCTCTGAGGACGGGGAGGGTATGTATGCCAGCAATCCCATGGAGAAGTGGTCCACAACCTTTTTTGCGCCACTGACCAGTTTAATGTCAGACAAAATGTTTTCATGGACCGGTCTTTAAGGTGTGGCGGATAAATACAACAAAATTAAATAATACGACCTGCATAAAAACTGGTATCTTCTAAATATAATAATATATGTATTATGTGTTATGTATTATGTGTCTTTCCATGTGACCAAGGCAAGCATCTTGACATGCATCAAGAGTGAGTCATAGACAGATATGGCAGAGAGAATCTGGTAATTTTCCAAAATAAAACATTGTTTAGGATCAGATAATAAATAAAACGGAAATAATGTAAGTTATGTATTCTTTCTGTGTGGCCCGGTACCAATTGACCCATGGAATGGTGCCAGTCTGTGGACCGGGGGTTGGGGACCAATGCCATAGTGGATACGCCCCCACAGCCAGTTTAGACAATATGCAGAAACAACATCCCCTAAGCAAGCAAACCTAAGAATCTTCTTCTCTGGATGCTGCATCATCCCTTAAGGCCCCGGGACTACCCACCAAAGCCGAGGAAGTCCTCAGAAGCTTATATGGCGGCAGGTCAGGCTGCCGGCTGCCTGCACACTATGACTGTGTTACAGGCTTATTAGGCTGACCTACTGCGAGAATTTGATGAGGGAATGCTTACAGGCACTAATGGGGTTAAAGAGCTGAATCCTACAACAGACCTGGCTCTCAGGGCCACAAAAGAGCCTGCTAGGGCCATTGGCTGGTCTGTCTCTGCCCTAGTCTCTACACAGGGACACTTTTGGCCCACCCTGTCACATTTGTCTGACAGGGAAAGAGCCATTCTGCTAGATGCCCCTGTAGTGCCGACTGGCCTGTTCGACAATGCTGTAAATAGGGTCATCGAGAAATTCTAGGAGGCTAAGAAACAGTCTGTAGTGTTCCAGCGGTTTCTTCCTCAGTGCTCTCATGGGGCTGCTCAGAGAGTGCAGCCCCATCCCCAACCCCAAACCCAGTCCCGGCTCAGCATGAGTTCTGGGCATTGTGAAATTTAGAGACAGAGTGTTGCCACTCCTGCTCCCCCAGAAACGAGAGACCCTGGGCAGTGCTCCAGGCCAAGGCTTAAGAAGCTGACATATATTATCCACATATTGCACTATATCGACAACTGGTGGATATTGGCTTGATCAGAGCACCTGGTAACCTTGCATCGAAATGTCGTTCTCGCCCATATGAAGAAATTAAGGTTAACACTGAATGCCAAAAAAAGTTTACTTTCTCCAGTACAGAGAACCACCTATCTAGGCGAGCACAACTGTCTCCTGCATGAGTCAAGTCTATCCTCACAGACCACAGTAAGAGAGAGAAGGCCAACTACTCACTAAAATGCAGTTTCAAAGACTGCTGGGTCTGATGGCAGCTGCATCCAATGTGGTGCTACTTGGCCTCCTATACATGCAACCCCTACAGTGGTTAAGGGGCAGAGGGTTCTCCTGAAAGGGCAACTCACTTAGCACAATCAATACATGTGGAGAGATCCCGGGTACCTGTTACAGGGCCCCTTGTTGGCGGCTCCTTTCGTTGCGTAACGGTAATGACGGATGCCTCCCTCACGGTTTGGGGGGCCTTAATGAGTGGCCGCCACACCCAAGGTCTATGGAAAAGACCCCATCTCTCGTGGCACATCAAATGCCTGGAGATGCTGGCCCTGCTTCTAGCGTTCAAGCATTTCCTCTCAGACCTAAGGGACCATTATGTGCTGGTCCATACGGACAACACACCGGGGGTTTGTGCTCTCGCCTTCTTTACAAGCTAGTACGCCAGCTCCTTCAGGCCTCGTCTGTATGCTTTTCCCACTCTAGTGCTGCTCCCAGGAGTTCTGGAGAGAGCACAATCAAGAGAGATTTTCTCGGGATGGAGTCTGTCTGGGGGGAAACATTGTAATGCCACCGACTGCTTCTTTGTCTCCTGCAACCTGTCGAGGACCGCATTAACAGCGTCGCTGAACAGGCCGGTTGACACCAGCGGGGCATCCAGGTGGACAGCCCTATCCCTGCCAGAAAGATCTGACAAGGTAAGCCAAATATGGGCAAGCCACCGTCTCTTCAATCCAGGGCATCACCCTATATCCACGCTCTCTCAGTCCGACTATATTAAAATATAGTGAAACCCTGGAACTAAAAGGGTGGGAAGATTAAGGCCTAGACCATGACCTGGACACCTCGGTCTGGGAAGAAAGGCAAGCCCTGGTGCAGAGGCACTGACGCGGGTTGCAGGAAGCGCTTGTCCACATTTAGAAGGTAATAAATTACCAGTAGAGACCTACAAGGGCCAATACAGTGTCTTTTAAAGTCAATACAACCCCCATTATATCCATTAAAACCATTATAAATTGGGTGAGAGTTCAGATTCTTTTCAGCAAGAATAGCAGGTATGAAAACAATCCACTTTTTACTATAAAAGCTGCTTTAGGTGTTTCTCCTGTGTACTGCTTCTAAAAAATTCTTCTAAATGTATTATTACAATTTTCTACAAGACTATATTGTAAAGACTAACAATTTCATATTGGGCTTATTGGGTGTTTCAAGGATTCTCTCCTTCATGTCATTCCACAATATCTCATTAGTGATCAAAACTATATCTGTATTTCTGTAGATCTGCTTTTTGACAAACCTGTTCCAGCATGACAATGCCCATGTGAACTTGGCGAGCTCCATGAAGATATGATTTACATCGGGTAGAATAAATGATTTTGAGTCCGCTGGTATAGAGCTCTGACCTCAACCCTATTGAACAACTTTCTTAATATCTAACTTAACTGCTGCCTGTGTAATGAATATGCACAAATCTCCACAACAGCACTTCAAAATCTGTGGAGGTAATTATAAAAACATAATATGTTTGGAATAGGATGTTCAAAAAACACATATGAATGGTCAGATGTCTAGAAACTCTTTTATAACTCTCTGAATAATTTTTTATTTTTTTTTGCAATAATATATTGTATTAGTTGAGGCATGGGAGTTTATTCAAGGCTGATCAGTGGCATCTTCACTTCAATGTCGACTCACAATGTCCTCCCCCTTCCACATTCATGTTAAAAGAAAAATGATGGGTGAGCTTCCGTCAAGAGAATGTCAGACAAAGCTCATGTCACCACTGACACTTTAGAAGTGGCGAGGAATTTGTCCTTCTGCTCTCCAATGAAAAACTGAGAGAGAATGTTAAAGGTGGAGAAGAATGTTTGTTTTATTAAAAACAAATCTAATGCTCTATAGCACTGAGGTGATGTAGTGTGTGAGCTGTGGCATGGGGTCAATGCCATTGCACCACTCACCTTCACAACTTCTCTCTCTTAGCCGTTAGATCAGATACAATCCCTCAAACACACAGCTGATCCAAGAAATAAATCTCTGTCTCCATTATAGGTCTGCCAATAGCATGGCCATGCTAGCTGCACACACTCTTTATTGTGGAGTTTGATGTATATTTCACTGTGGTGGGTGTGTGACAGAATGGGGTTGGGAAATGAGCAAGCAGCTTCATTATGGCACTGCAGGACTGCTGAGTGTAGACGCCCAAAACAGCATGTAATGAGGGAATAGGCAGAAAATGATGGACAAGTATTAGAAAAAAGATTTAAATAGAAATTGCACTTCTGCAACCAGCCCATTTTCGTTTTTGGAGCACCCTGTCACGAATGCAGCGCTCTAGCTTTAGCTCTGTATCGACAGCACTGCAGTAGCCACAGCGCATTCATTAATGCATACTTACTGAGACTGCAGCTTTAAGACACCTCCATTATGGCTGCTGCTCACTTTATGTTGCCTTCTCTTGAGACAAATTTTCCTCTTATCCACTACCTCCTAATGAGGCCCATTTCTATCATATAAAACAATTTTCCGAGGATTCATTAGGTCATAATGGCATAGTACACAAAGAGACACAGCATTAACACAAAAGAAATGCATATTTTAGAAAGTGCTTGTAGATGTAATTTAATATTTTAAACCTTGTGTTCTGCTAACAATACAAATTCAACAGTTAATCACTCACATGTAAGAATGTAAGATATTTTACAGACATACATTTTAAAGCAATACTTATAAAGAAAATATAAATAACTATATTCTGTATACAGTCATATTTTATTTTTGTATTTTTTGAGCAAAACTTAGAGTGTCCTTGAAACCCTTGTCTGCCTTATCCTCATATTAAAGGTTCACATTTAAGGCATTTAGTGGACACCCTTATCCAGAGCGACTTACAACTGAGCAGGGGAAGGTTTAAGGGCCCAGCAGTGGCAGCTTGGTGGTGCTGGGATTTGAACTCAAGACCTTTCAATCAGAAGTCCAAAATCGTAACCAATGAGCTACCACCTCTCAGGCTTATTTTACTGCATTGGGATATGTAAAATTCGTTATATTAGTAGCTATTAGTAACTAGTTTGTAGAGTTATATATATATATATATATATATATATATATATATATATATATATATATATATATATATATATATATATATATATATATATATAACAAGACTGCAAGGCTATGCTACAAACTTGAAAAAAATGACTAAATGATGATTATTAATCTAGTTGTAATTTAATAAAAGGCCAGGAATGCCATGGTATTTACTTTACTGCACTGCATTTTTTATTTGAAGTTGTACTTTTGAAGTCCACTTTGGAAGCTCATGTGTCTGATCTTAGCTGTGGTTATTAAAATTTAGTGAGTGGTTATGTGAATTTGGTTCAGGAAAAAAAAAATCTATAAAATGTATATTAATCAATTCAATATACATTTTTTTGATTGGCAGGACTCAACTTATAAAGTCAGATATTTTAAAATATTTAGAGTTCCTGAGTTGTAATTATGACATAGTTGTGCCCCTCAAGAGCACTCTTTTAATTATGATATTTCTGATAAAACTTGAAATAAAAGGTAAAATAAGATCAAATATGTGAGGTGGAGGTGGAGGTGGGCTGTGTGGAATCCATATGCATTTATTAAAACACACACAAATCCAGAGAGCAAGTTTGAATGCAGAGCCAGGAAAGAGGCAAAAAATATCGAATGCATGGTGCAAACAAACCAATAAACAAAGAAAGCACAAATTGAAGTCATGGGAACAGAACAGGGTCAGTAACACATAGACCCCAGTCGTGAAAATGAACCGCTCAGCATGTAGAAAGAACTATCAATATTTCACGTCATGGTTAGCGTGAGCATGGATTAAGAGGTGATAAAAGCAGGAAGTGCCCTATAAACTGGATGGCTTTGGAATTCAGGTGATCGCTTCCTCTGGTGGAGTGGAGTGGTTGTTGGTGGAACCATTACAGAACTTCCCCCTCCTAGGGACACCTCTAGGTGTTCTCCTGCGGGGCCGTCAGGGGTGTCTTGGGGCAGGGCGAACGGGGTGGTACTGATCAAATTACTCAAAAAGAGAGGGGTCCAGGATGCCATGTTTGTTTACCCAGCTCTGTTCCTCGGGTCCGTATCCGTCCCAATCCACTAGATATGGAAACCTCCCCCCATTCGTCGTGAGTCCAGAATGATCCATACCTTGTAAGCCGGCGCTCCATCAATTTCCAGAGGTGGTGGGGGATTCTGTTCTGCCTCACTTACACCCGGTGGGGCGTGTGCGGGCTTGAGTAATGAGAAGTAAAACAAGGGTGAAATGTGATAGTGGGAAGGCAATCAAAGACGGTAGGTTGGGTTGATTTGCCGTATTATCTTGAACGGTCCTATAAACCGGGTGCTTAGCTTTCTGCAGGGTAACTTAAGCTTAATATTCTGAGTGGACAGCCATTTTACCAGGATGATATTGGGGATGTGGGCATCCTCTGTGGTTGGCCTGGAGTTCTTGGCATCGAGCGACTTTTTGGAGGCGCACATGCGCTCTATTCCAGACCTATTGACTATTAAGATTTAATAATCTGCATAGGATTTTACGTGTGATTGACATAGAGTTCATAATTTTTGGAGTAAATCAAGATGTCATCAGTATACACAATCATGAAGAAGTTCAACATGTCCCTAAATATTTTGTTCATGCAGGCTTGAAACACTGCCTGTTTGTGAGGCTGTACGGCATGACTTAGTACTCATAGCGCCCCCTGGTGGTGTAAAGGCTGTTTTCCATTTATCACCCTCTTTGAACCTTATCAGATTATAGGCACTTCTACGATCCAGCTTCGTAAAGTATCGGGCCTTTCTGAGCTGTTTGGATCTGAGAGGCAGATACCAGGGGGAGAGTGTATTGGTAACGAACAGTCATAGAATTCAGGCCTCGGTAATCGATGCATAGCTGCAACCCTCCATCTTTCTTTTCCACAAAGAAGAACCCTTCTGCCACTGGTGATGTAGATGGACGAATAAACCCAGCAGCGAGTGCTTCATTGATGTAGTTCTCCATGGACTTGGTTTCGGGCATAGACAGAGGGTATATTCAGCAGTGAGGGGGATACATGGCTGGGAGTAATTTGATGGCACAGTCTCATGGTATGGTGTGATGAGTGAGGTAGCCGTCACCAATTGGGTGATTATCCACAGCAGTGAATGGCGTGATGCATGGCATGGTGGAAATTCCAAGTTCCTGGACCACCTCTTGAGGGATTAGATTAACAGCTGAGCTGTATTATAGTCATAAGAAGTCAGGTTTAGCTTTTCCCGATGGGGTTGAGGTTTCTCTGCATACGTGACAGAGCAATGTCCCTCCCGTCCATAGACCTGTCATTGGCATTCCTCCGGCAAAATCCACACCTTGCCTAGTTGCCATTACCAAAGGTTTTGACAGTTCTGGGTTCCACATAAGAAAAAGAGGGGGCAGAGCCAGCGATGTTGGGCACGGATGAGGTTATTGATTTGTAACTTGATAAACTGAAATAACCTAAGGCTTTGGTCCTTGTCATTACAGCCACTTTGTGCGGCTAGAGTACAGAACTTGACTGCATATTCGGTGGCAGGTTCTGAACCTTGGTGGAGTTTCAGTAACTGTTTGGATATATCAACCCCCCTGCCGGGTATTTAAAAACATCCTGAATCAGTTTGGTGAAATGGGAATAAACTCCGTACCTCGTGATTACTTTCCTTGATGGCAGAATCCCAGTCCAGCACTTTACCGGTTAATAGGATCATCATCAGTGCACATTTTAAATTGTCCTCACCGTAGGTGTCAGGCTGGCTCGTAAAGTATATATCACATTGACGGAGGAAATCACGGCTGTTATTGGGATTCCTGTCAAACTTAGGGAGCGACATTTTCTGTGATCAGAGTCGCTTGTAGCAGGTGTGTGTTGGCATGTGTATAGTTGTTGAAGATAGGCTGCTTGCATCTTGGAAAGTAAAGACAACCTCTAGTCGTTGAACATCCGCTGGATTCCCTACGGGTTAAGTATTTTTTAGGCGGAGGCAGGCTGTGTGGAATCCATATGTTTTTATTAAAACGCACAAATCCAGAAAGCAGGTTTTAAGGCAGAGTCAGAAAATAGGCAAAAGAGTCAAATACCGAGTAGATCAATTCACAGAGGAAACAAACCAATAAACACAGAATACACAAACTGAAGTGGGAACAGAATAAAGTCATGAACATGAATGTCTCAGTATGTAGAAAAAAACGTACTATACTTTGTGTCGTGGTTAGTGTGAGCATAGCTTAAGAGGGCTAAAAGTAGGAAGTGCTCTTTGTCCTGGATGGGTTCAGATTTCAGGAGATTGCTCCCTCTGGTGGAGCCAAGGGGTCATTGGTGGGACCGTTACAGTAGCATTTAAAATTAATCAAATACATTGATTGGACAAAGAAATATACAATAAACAAAATACTTTACAATTATATAACACAGAATAGTGTTTAAAAAAGCCCCCCAGTAAATAGCATTTCTGCAGTTGAGAGCACCTGGTTGATGAGAGAGGTAAAATGAGAAGGTCCAGACTGATTTAAATATGAGACAAGAAAACTATTGTAACTCAAATAATTTACAAAAAATATTTACAAATGCATTTGCTTTTGAAGATTTAAGCTGCAAAATATTTGTGAAGCTTTTACTATTACATGCTTGGCCTATAGTGCTTATTCATATATTCTATATACTGTACTTCATATAAAATATTTGTTTATATAAATGAATGTTGACTTCAGGCTTATTTAACAATCATTTAAACAAGCCTAGCTTTGTACATTATGACACCTATTAAGACTAGACAGTTTACATTACATGATATAAAATCATGTTCAGTACTGTTTTGTTGTATCCAGTATTGTTTTGTTGTAGTTTTTGTCCTTTCTCTGTCATTACATTGCTGCTCATATAATTTAATTCTTAATGAAGGATTTGCTCTTTGTTCAAACCTCTATTTTGCTCCAAAAAGCTTTAACCATTAGATTACCTGGGGGTCTCTTCTAATGTCTATCGTAATCCTGCAAGAATAATTGCTTCGTAGCTCACAGAGGAGGGTGAACTCATAACATAAATAAAGCCAGTGTGTGAGAGGAGAGGAGCAACTCCAGATGGAGGAAAATAATTTATAACCACTGATGGCTCTACACCTCATCTGGACTGCACAGGAGAAACAGTGCTGACTTCACCCTGAAAAAAAGGAAAAGGCCTTTAAACAAATCCATTATCAAAATGCAACTGACATGCAATATTCCTTCCTTTAATGTTCACACTGTGCTATAGTGAATTGAATTTTGTTGGGCTGAGAGCCACTACTGGTAGATACCTTCTTTTAGATATAATATACAATACCTGTATATCAGAAATATTTATCTGTAGGTTTTAGTGGAGGAATTCAATAGCAATTGGTTGTTTTCTCCAGTATTAAATAAGAGAGAGAAATCACTGATCTGTTTTGTATTGGCTCAATGCAGAAATAATCTAATTATTATGAACGGAGACCAACATTAGCTTGTTTGGTATTAAATTATTCTAGATACAAAGCTTTGCTAACCAGGTTTCTATTTCTTTGTGTTTCTTTTAACAGTCTTTGTTAATATGCTTTCTGTCTTGTGTCATACTGAACATATCCAAATAGCAATTTCACTGCTGCCCCTTAAATGGCATCCTATCCAGTGAAAAGAATAAAAGATCCCACAGTTATATGGTGAAAGTGAAATTGCAGTTTTATTGCCACCTATATGGTCCTCTTACATACACAACCAACCGTCTCCGATTTAGTGCCACATCCCCCTACTGAGCCATAAAAGTAAAATGTGGGAGAAGGGTAATCAGAATCAGAATGGGTTCTTACATTTGATGCAATACAGCATATTAAATGAAGAAAAAAAATTATATTTTATTGCCAATTGAAATGCTGCTCTAAGCAGTTTTTTTTCCAGAGGGCTCCTGACCTATCAACATTCAGGCTGGCACTGGCTATAAATTACAAAGCTGGACTTATATTGATTTCAAAGTGTAAGGGAGACACTGGAGCTCAGCTCTATTTAGATTCTCATTATCCACAGTGCACACACACACACACACACACACACACACACACACACACACACACACACACACACACTTTGTTTTACTATCTATGCTTGGTATCACACAACACTTACATTTAAAAAGGATGCTCCCGTGTCAAATGTTTTACTTATAAAATGAAGTTACATGATGCTCCCATGACAGTATGACAGTGCTGGATCAATACAATATTAAATGAATATAAAGAGCAACCTTGCAATTATTTTTTTAATTAAAAGCTGAATGACTCTAAAAGAAAAACAAATTTCTAATATTTTTTTTCTGCCATTTTATTAAAATTGTTTTAAATAGATGACATGTTTTTATATATTTAGATTTGCAATGGTTTTTAAAACAATTCCTACTTCAATAGGACTCTTAAACTCTCTGACTCTCTGTAGAGCATGCAGCCTTCAGATATACTGAAGTAAAGTCATGGTGTCTGTAATGAGTAAGAAGTGGATTTAAGTGCAGGCAAACCTGCAAACACAACACAAGCCTGACACCTGAACATAAGCAAGACCAACATAAACTGGACAACAACTAAGGACGACAACCAACGAAATACAAAAAAGACAGTGAACAATGAGCGAAGCTTATCATATCTTGTATCTAATAACAAATGTGAATCATGTACAAAACAAACACATGACTTGGTTTAGTGGCTGATGGTAGGCTATTGAACTATTGAATTGGCTAAACTTTGAAGCTTTAAAATCAGCTTAAGTGAAGTATTTCACATATGCCTGCCATCTTAAACTTATACACTCAAAACCCACAAAAACAGAATATACCATATTTTTCAGACAACAAGCCGCTACTTTTTTCCTACGTTTTGAACCCCGCGGCTTAAACAACGAAGCGGCTAATTTATGAATTTTTCCTGGGTTTTTCCCGGTTTCACAAACTTTAAGCCAAAAAACTGAGCGACATAACATTAGACCAATGAAATTTCCGAACGGAAACGAAAAAATGCACCTCACCTGTGTTCTGAGCTGCACGGCATCGGGAGAAAAAAAGTTTTTTTTAAATGCACGACGATGCCGAAAGATAAACTCTCGAAAGAAATAGTTGTAAAAGAAAGGAGGAAAACAGTGAACAATGACTTTCTTGGTAGGCTACTGTTTAGATACAAGCCGTTGTAGCCCGTTGAGTCTGGGTCAAGGGAGAGCTTACTAACTCCAGTTGCAACAGAAATCATATAAGCACAGACAGGTTTCCAAAACTCGTGCTTTTTAATTTTTTTTTTTGGCAACAGCGTTTTGGGTTAGTCAAAGAAACTTAGAAATGAGCATCAGAAAATAATAAGGACATAATCCTCGTCTTGAACACACGCAGTAATACCGGAAAAATGCTGTGTCGGTCTTTTCCCAAAATACCGCTATGCTCCTAAAGGAAGCGCAACATATTTCACTCGTAACACAGTGTGTAACGTGTCTTTCGTTAAAGCCTGTGTAAAGTACATTAGTGTAGGCTTATAGACAGGTGCGGCTTATTTATGTTAAAAATAAAGATATTTGTAAAATTCAGTGGGTGCGGCTTATATATGGGTCCGGAAATTACTAATAACTAAACTGTAAGCTTTTTTAAAAATGCATTCAAACAAATGCCACTTTGAAATTGTGTTAAAAAAAATGAACGTGTAGCATTTATGGTTCGATCCTGAGCCCAGATCACTACCTGTGTGGTGTTCATATTTGATCAGCTTCCTCCAGACTCCAGAAAAAAAACATGCTGGTCTGTCGATTGCCTACTCAAACTTCCCCAAGGTGTAAATGAGTATATGCGTTTATGCCCTCTGATCCAGGATGTATTTCTTCCTCACAAACACAATGTGGACCCTCATCACCCTTAACCCTGACCAGTATACTAAGAAATTAATAAATTAAAAAACTAACTGTAATTGTAGTACGCACACACACACACGCACACACACGCACAGACACGCACATACACACATTATATATATTTATACAAACCCGATTAAAAAAAAGTTGGGACACTGTACAAATTGTAAATAAAAAAAGGAATGCAATAATTTACAAATCTCATAAACTTATATTTCATTCACAATAGAATATAGATAACATATCAAATGTTGAAAGTGAGACATTTCGAAATGTCATGCCAAATATTGGCTCATGTTGGATTTCATGAGAGCTACACATTCCAAAAAAGTTGGGACAGGTAGCAATTAAGGCCGAAAAAGTTAAATGTACATATAAGGAACAGCTGGAGGACCAATTGCAACTTATTAGGTCAATTGGCAACATGATTGAGTATAAAAAGAGCCTCTCAAAGAGGCTTATCATCATCATTGTTTATCATCATCTACAGTGCATAATATCATCCAAAGATTCAGAGAATATGTTACAATCTCTGTGAAAAAAACAGAAGAGAAATCCATATCTAATCAATATTTGGTGTGATTGCACATTTTGTCCACTTGCACAAAGTCAGAAATTTTGTAGCATCAGAGTCAGGTCATCAATTCAATATGTAGGTTGAAACACAGTCATTAACTGAAACAAAAAAACAGTTGTGTAGGAGGCTTTAAACTGGGATGCGGTGGCCAGCCAAGGGAACTTAAAACAGTTGATGAAAATCACATCATGCTTACTTCCATTTGACATTAAAAGACGTCCAGCCGTGCCATTAGCAAAAAACTGGTGGAACCAAGTGGGACCTAGGTACACCCATCTACTGTCCACAAAAGTCTGGCCAGAGGTGGTTTTCAAGGAAGAATTGTGGTCAAAAAGCCATACCTCTGACATGGAAACAAAACTAATAAACTCAGCTATGCCTGAAGTCAAAATACCTAAATATTTGGCTGGGTGAGTGTCTGCAGGCATGAGTGAAGCATGGTGGAGGTTTCCTGCAAGTTTGAGTCTGCAATTCTGTAATTAGAGCTGGAAATTTGGTCAGGATTAATAGCGTCTTCAATGCTGAGAAATACAGACATATATTTTTCCATCATGCAATTCCATCAGAAAGGGAGTTTGATTGCCTCCAAATGTATTCTGGGTTAGGGTTAGGGTTAGGGTTAAGCAGGACAATGACCCCAAACATGCAGCCTATGTAATTAAGAACTATCTTTATTATAAAGAAGAACAAAGTGTCCTGGAAGTAATGGTTTGGCCCCCGCATGGCCCTGGTTATATAAAATCTGTCTGAGATTACACAAAGGATTTGGGGCAGCCTACATCCACAGAAGATCTGTGGTTAGTTCTCCAAGATTTTTGTAACAACATACCTGCCATTTTGTTAATTCTATTTTTTAAAGCATTCTAACTTTACAGCATTTTATCACACCTGCTTAAAACTGGCACAGTACTGTATATATTAGACTTCCATAATACATAAAAATAAAACTAACAAAAAATATAGATTAACTAAACATAATTGAACTGCTTGTTACAGTAGTGGAGTGGTTTTGTTCTATTTTGATTTACGGATTATGACTATTTGTGCACTTTTTACACTTGGGGATATGCTTGGATAGACAGACTGTATTGTAATACACAACAAACCTAAATATCTCAAAAAGCATTTTGAAAGAACCATAGAACATGTGTAACTGCTTGTTGTTTGGATGCAACTGAATAAGAGAACGAAGAGGATTTATATTCCTCAAATTTGTTGCTACATAAATGGCGAAAAAGAACTCTTCATATCGTGCCTTTAATTGATTTAGGATGATCTCCCAACAGCCTTGAAAATCAAGATAAATGCATTCAAAACAAACAGTATGATTACAATGATGGTTGTCTTCAAAATTTGATTTAAACTAGGGATTGATTCAAAATAATATTATCCTCCCATTTAGAGAATAAATTTGTATTAAATAAAAATAGTATTTAAGCTATATTACCTAAGGGTCTGCACTTTTTTTCTCTGTGCCCGCTTCTGTGTTCTTTCCAGGTTGTCCAGGGTCTTCACACCTGTTAAAAACATACCTTTAAATGTAATGGCTACACTCCATTGTCCCTAGGTGACAATGTGTGTATGTGTGTATGTGTGTAGGTCTGTGTGTCTGTTTGTGTCTGTGTGTGTCTGTGAGTTAGATATGTGGACAGGTATGATAAGTGCATCAGACAGCCCATGGAGCTGCTATCATTGCCTTATTTTCAACTATGATTAAAATCAGATTTACTCTGTTTTCTTATACAACTGCATAACTATATATTGTTATTTAATAGTTTCAATGTATTCTGCATTATAAATGTTAAAAACAAACATTTTATGACTTTCCCTGTCCAAACCTTTGTCTAAGTGTCTGGATGCATTTATATAGGGGTCCTTAAAAGCACTACATTAAATGACCTTGAAAACCAATCCTTTACCCAGTTGATAGTGTTCTTGGCCATAAAGTGACTGTTCATGTTGGAGATGGAGAGTCAGCCCATGTGTGTCATGAGCCACTCGCCTGCATTGGTTGGAGGCTGGTGGTCGACACATTGATTTATAACCAATGAGACAACAGTGATGTGTCGCTACAAGGCTGAGAATTAGCAAGTTGTACTTACAGGTTGTACTGAGAGTTTTGTACATGTTAATTTGCTTCTTGCTATTAAGGGAACATTCTATAAAATGGTCAAACAACATAATTCTAAGAATAACAAGATGCAAAACATTTTAATGTAGATGCATGCAATTTTATACAATGATCTATCTAATAATTTTCAAACAAAGCTATTTTTTTACTATTAATTTTTAAAAAAACTTTTGAATTGTATTGTTTATAAATAAAAAATCCCTCTGACTGGGTGGATGGATGTATAACACTGTCTTTTAGTTAATTTATTCTGAGTACACCGTGGATTTGTCCTCCTTCAGCACCTGCCACTAGGGTACAGTTTTGGTATTTTAATGTTGAAAAGATTGTATCCAACATGCATTTGTATGCTGGAGGGAGTGAGCCTTTCTTTTTCATTTACCGGTGAATATAGGAGTCCTTTGTTTATTAAGAAGGTGCAGAGAATATTAAAAAAATGTTTTATAGGACTTTTTTCAGTGATTTAATTTGAATTCAGCAGCACTTTTTAAACAAAAGCCGCTCTGATTTAGGTCTCACCAGGGAAGCCTGAGACGTCTAACATTTAAAGGCTACCTTTATGGCTCTGAGGCACAGGACAGCCCTGACAGCTAAGAAATCAATTCTAAACACCTTGACCTTTCATGTTAATCAGACCAAAACAGTAGAAGGCCCATAGGAGCTTTTGTGACAGCAAGGGCATGCAAAACCTCCTAGACCAGGATATTCACCATGATAGTCACAGACAAAAAAAATACAGATAAAATAAGGCCAATTGTACTTGTATTTTGGCTCAAGGCATCACATTTAGCAGGAATTCTACAAACAATTCATACTTCATCCAAGACCAGCTAACACACATACATTTCTGACACTCATTTGTGTAAATGCAAATAATTTTAGCATTTGGCTTCATGCTGCTTTTTAAAATCTGCGAAACCACCAGTTACTGACTCTGAGTCATTTCTCAGTCATTAATCAAATCCTGAGCTCTGCTGAGACAGGCTGCTTTCTCGAGTGAGGCGAGCTGAAGAGAAGAGAAGCTCCTTGCCTCTTTATAGAAGCAGTGCATTGTACATTACAAAAGCTTTCCATTATATCTAATCAGGTTGGACCAGTGTTTCTCTTTTTTAAGTCAGTTATAATTTTGGAGTTATTACATAAGTGTTGCATGTATGAGGTTATACTTCATGCTGAGAAAGGAGGAAAAAAGTAGATTTTTCTTGTTACAATTAAATTTGATCTACCTTATTCATATAACCATGGTGTGAATATAAACTTTTAAATATATTTAAATAATATTTAAATATATATCAATATCCTGGTCCTGTCTACCTACTGACATGTCTTTTAGCTGTGGGAGGAAACTGGTAAACAATGACACAAAAAGAACTGCAAACAGACAGAACCCCAAGCTCACATTGTTAGATTATTTTAACTTTAGTAACACATAACTCATAACCCTGAGGTACTTTCAGTTATCAGGCATTTAAAGCCAAATAATTCTACAGATATCGAATGAAAAATCATCCAATGTGTACTCTCTATTCCAGCACTTTTGGAACACAGTGCATTATACAAGACAACTATTTTGGGAATAATTCTGAAAAATATGCTAATATTTTGACACTGATTTGAGCAGTGTTTTTCCTTCTTGGGTGTTACAGAGAATTGATTGACAGGGCTATTCATGTCTTCAAAAAAGTGTGTTTGCTTGCCTCTTGTAGCCATGACAGCTTACATTACAGTATTACAGCTCCTGGAACAGGTTTGTGCCTTTTGACTGAAATATATGTGATAGTTGAGCTATGAGCACTTTCAAGCTATGCATTGTTAATAACTATACTCTGCTTTGATATTCATAAATAAATCTATTTTAAAAGATGTGTTTTTGAGTACAACTGTCATAATAGTAGTCTATGTTTATTCTGTAAAAACAAATATTTATTATTATTATAATTTTTATTATTATTTGTTTGTTTGTTTATTTAGTGCAGTAATAGTAGTAGTATTAGCACCAGTAGCAGAGATAGTATTCAAATATTATTATTATTATTATCAGTAGTAGTAGCAGTAGTAGTACACACATCCTTCACTTAAGCAGAAGTACAGGTACTCATGTTTTAAAATACTGTAAAAAAAAAGTACTGACTTCACTTTTTTACTCAAGTTAAAGTAATGAAGTTTGGGCTCTAACATGTACTTAAGTAAAAAGCAGCCATTACTACTACCTGTTTTAGTATCAAACTGGTTACTGGACGTCACATCATATTAATATTAGGGCTGTCAATCAATTAAAATAATTAATCGTGATTATGGCATGATTTTCACGAGTTAACTCAATATTAATCGAAACTTAATAGTACATATGTATCTGTTCTAATTGTACCTTAAATTAATTCTTTTTAAAGTTTTTATTACTCTAATCAACATGGGCATGGACAAATATGGATGCAAATGTATATTTATTATTAGTGACACCATACTTAATATAGAGCATGAAGACAAAATATTACTGTAAATGTTTTAAAGAAATTATGGTGTTTTAAATTACGTAAATCCATCAGGTTGTTGTTTTTGTGAATTACAAATTGATTTATTTAAAATATAATATTTATTATGTCTGTGAGGCAAGTAGTCACTGAGATTTAGGTTGTGTTTCTTTATTTTACAAAAGCACAGCGTTTTGTTGTTATTATGAGTGTATACAAACAAAAGAAGACTCTTTACAATTTTTTTATGATATATTGTTCTTATCTGTATAATCAAAAATACAGATTAAGTTTGTTTCAGCATTATGAGGAAAAAATTCCACAAAAGGCGCCTGTGTGTTTGTCAACCCAAGAGGGTTAATTATGTGCATCATGACGGATTTTAGTGCTGATTTATATGGAAGCCCATTTCCGCCACTGAATAATACAAAAAAAGTTTATTGCGACTTTTAATCTCGCAATTCTGAATTTTTTTCTGAAAATTGTGAGATATAAACTCGCAATAACCTTTTTTTTATTATTGCGAGAAAAAAAGTCTAAACATGCAATTGCAAGAAAAAAGTCTGAATTGCAAAATTGCGAGTTATATAGTCAGAATATATATATATATATATATATATATATATATATATATATATATATATATATATATATATATATATATATATATATACTGTATATTTAGTGGATTTGTTTATTTAGCTTGCATAATTTTTAATGCCATAACCTTCTACTTGTTGTTCCTTTACAATAGTCCTGCACATTTTTCTCTCAATGCAATACCCTTAGAACCATTTACCAGAATTAGAATTCTGACATTTTTTTCTCATTCATAACTCATTTGCAACACTTTCTGGCAAAGCACCATACAAAACCAAGAGATGGGATTCTTACAGAATATGGGAGTTACTCTTTTATTGTAAACAGAGCTTTGTATGCCTTTTCCCAACGACAACATTTGGCCATATTAACTATTTGGCATGATAATCCGTTATGATTTGTGTATGTTTGAACAAATATGGAAGCCTATTATGTGCTTTGCCAAAAAGTTTAGCAAATGAGTTATACACTCGCAATTCTGTCTTTTTTTTCACAATTTTGAGAAAAAAGTCAGAATTGCGAGTTTGTATCACGCAACTCTGAGAAAAAAGTCTACATTGTAGGATAAAAAGTATTTTTTTTATTATTCAGTGACAGAATGAGCTTCCACAGATTTGTGACTTGGCACATCAATAAAACACGTTTACTTATTAAAATTTTATTTTTTATTTATCTTATATTTATATCAGTGGTGGGCGGTGAGGGCCAGCAAAGCCTTCTCTGCTGGCCTAAACACTATCAGAAGCACTGACCTACATTTACAACCTAAATTCTAATATTTGTTTCATAAAATTGTATACATTTATTCCCAACGGTTTATTCTCTTCATTTCGTAGCGTTTCTCTTGGCTGCACTTCTTCAAGTACATGTATGTGGATATTAGATGTTTTGTCCAGTCAGATTTCAGCCTCTTTGTGCTGCCATGTAATTCTAGGCCCAGGGAGTTCAAAGTCAGTATTGCTGGCCTTTTTACCTTAGTCTCTATTAGCAATGGATCTGTTTCTTTAACCAATCAGATTTCAAATTTGCCTCACAGGGCCAGCTAGCTGACCCAGAATAGCGTCAGCCTTTTTCCATCCTCTGATTGGTTGGTCAGAGGGAAACTGTTACAGCCAATTTCGATTGGCAAAATAGGTCTGTAGCTATTTTTTTATTTATCTGAGTAAAGAAAGGACTACATGAATAAACGTGTCTCGGGCTGAAGGTTTAAATTTCACCTCTTTTATATACATTTATATTAAAAAAATGGTCAAACAGAAATGCGGGCCTTAATATAATTAATGTTGTTGAAATTAATTTGATAACATGTTATTAATATATAATTTTGTTACCTAATAAATGTATCCATGCTAAACACCCATCCACTATATAGAACATAAGCAGAGAAAAGATGATGATCAGGAATGTCTCTGTTTACATCTGTGGTGTGTGAGAGACAGGAAATGAGTGGTAGATTGGAAACGTCATGCAATGAGACAAAATATTAACATTTAACCTAATAGATTAGAACTAAAGTAGCGAGCCTTTTTTGAAAATGTAAGAAGTAGAAAGTACAGATTTTTGTGTAAAAATGTAAAAAGTTAAAGTAAAAAATTGTCCGAAAAATAAATAGTGAAGTAAAGTACTGATACCAGAAAAAATCTACTTAGGTACAGTAACAAAGTATTTGTACTTTGTTACTTCCTACCTCTGGTAGTCATAGACATAGTTGTAGAATAAATGGTATTATTAGCAGTAGTAGTAGCAATAATGGCAGTAGTAGCACCAATAGCAACAGCAGCAGCAGCAGTAGTAGTAGTTTTAGCAGTAGTAGCAACAATAGTGTCAGTTATAGTAGTATCAATAACAGTAGTAGTAGTAGTAGTAGTATATAGATCAAAAGCCAAAATAAATAAAATATATTTAAATCTGAAATCAACCAAGACTTTCTTTTTTGGATATTTCACTTTGGAAATTCCAGTAATGACAAGCACAATACACTATAAGGATTTTAGCACAAGGTATAGGTTCCTTTATTAAAAGTCAAAGATTTTATACCACTGCATTCTCTATTAGAATTCTGAGGGTGTTGCTGTGAACTGGAGACTGTTTATTAATGTATTTCAGTAAGTTGTCCAGAGTAAATAACCATAGATGTGAAAATGAAGTGAAATGTTTCTGCAAATTATTCATGGGTTATTCCACATAGAGCCAAGAAGCATTGTGTGATTTAACACAATAAGCAAGTACAGGTTTTATTTTAATATTATTAACAAATCACAGTGGCCTAGGGTTAGAAAAGGGTTATCCCCTAACTGAAAAAGTCTTTATGTAGCTATTTTCAGAGTGAATAATAGAGTCTTAACGTATTTATCATCAATTTGGCATATTACAGAAACATAAATAAGTGGCGCTGTCTTCTAATGAGATCATTCATCCTGTGTGTTTTGTCTTTGTGGTGTGCCTCAGTGTTGGAGAAGACATCATTCCACATCACTGGGAAACAAATATCTGTCTCAGCTGGAGATTAAGAGGAAGGGGAAACAATACATCATCTCAACATCATCTAGTCAGGATTGTGTATCACATATTTTATGTTCGGTTTTTCTTCACATGCCCATTTAGATTCAGATAAGATTATGCTCTGAATGACATGTTTAGTACGAATATGGTTTCCATATTCTATAGCTAAAAATAAATTACCAATAAAATAAAAATACAATGCATGGAAATTCGTTGACATGGATTTTTATAGTTGACACATTGATTATTTAACTACCTTAAAAAAGTGTACAGGCCTCTATGCTTGTTGTAGAATATAGTACACTGCTGAAACTGATGGGGGCAGCAACACTGCTGCTTCTGTTATTTTATTGCACCATGTCAAATTGTGTGTGGGACTGAAAACATTTGAAAAACTGTGTACTGTGTACAACTGTGTATAGTGGAAATGACAATTAAAAAGCCTCTTGGTTATTTGTTCTGTAAATTGTATTTCTGAGTGATTAATTCATTCATTCATAGTATATAGCTTCTGTACAATTATACATACAATGTACATATTACATATTGTATCTTTTATATTCCTTATTCTCTACACATATTGTGCCTTACATACATCTGCACTATTTTATTTATGTGTATCTATATATACCTTACTGTACATTCAGCCTAATATTTCACATTTATGTATGTATACTGTATATAGTGGACTTGTTTATTCAGCCTGCACATAACCTTATAACCTTGTACTTTTTACTTTACAATAGTGTCTGCACAATTTTTTTCAATGCCATAGCCTTTATAGAACTGTTTCATTGTACCTCTTAACAATGTCCACACATCTTTGCACTGCTATAGCCTTTATATATTATTGTACATATGCAACACAATTATCTGCACTTGTCTATTTGCACAACTACTACTATTTGCACTTCTAGTAGATCGATCGATCGATCGATCGATCTATCTATCTATCTATCTATCTATCTATCTATCTATCTATCTATCTATCTATCTATCTATCTATCTATCTATCTATCTATCTATCTATCTATCTATCATTAGTTATAGCTTTATTCTGGATAGAATCCAGACTTTATCCCAGGAAGACTTAATGCAAGGTAAGAGAAAGAGACACCAAGCACAATGTACCATACAGACAACAACTCACCTACACATGTTTATGTTGGGTGGAAGCTAAAGAACCAGGAAGAACTTTACATGTACAAGGGAGACAACCAAAGTGTAAGAGACAAGTTAGTCAGTTATCACTAGTTATCATAGATGAGGTTTGTTTCAATAACCCTGTTCTTATAAAGACAGTATTTTTCTTCCTAACAAAATTAGGAAACAGATGGACTCATTTAACTCGTAACACATCGGCTGCTCGCTCAGATTTTAACAAGCCAGAGGTGGATGCAGAAAAAAGGATTGATGGTTAACTTGAGTGTGAGTGAGAGAAAACCAAAAATTGAGTCATGCTTATTTCCTAAAATGGCCAGATCAACTATTGAAATGCTATTGTAGAAATCATGGATAAATATTCTCAATATCCTGGGAGAACATTGTATGAATTTCTTTATTTATTTTTTAATGCACAGAATACAGTCCAACCATGAATTACTTTTAAAGATGCACTTTATATACAGAAGAGTTCCTTTGATAATGTAGTCATTGTCAGCGATGGTATCAGTGTCAAATGCACTGTACTCAACTCATTGCAATGTCCTTTTCAAGACAGTCCTTGTGGATAATCATACACATTCAGATAGAAAAATCCCTGACAGGGCATGTTTCAGAATTCTGTCAGGAGGAAAGCTGCAGACTCGCTTCCACCTGGAGCTTTCTGTCAGTTTAAAAACTCCCTCCTACATTCAGATCACCTTCCCTGTTCATGACAATAGCCAGTGATGACATCATGGTACATTAAATAACATTGTGATATTCATTTATTTACTTTTTTATTTGGCTGACACATTTGTTAAAGTTGATTTGTAAGGAAGGAATATGCAGCCTTTGTCGACAATGATATAAATACTGGAACATTTGGATTGGATTTGGAAATGGGCCATAATGACTGTAGGAAAAGGAGAAATATTAAATAAAATAATAAACCAAATATGATAGTTGGAGTAGGCTTACCTTAAAAGATAACTACATGGCAATTGGGAAAAACTAGAAACACACAAAGTCAGAGGAAGATAGCAAAACAATTGTCTGCATCAATATTCACCTGCTCTCAGAGGAGCTGGGTGCAGGAATTTCTTAAACATTGGCTAGAAAACAAAGTATATCGGGCGGTTTATTCCACTATTATGTTACCAAGAGCAGTAGTTTCATCAGGGGCTTTGATTAGTCTTGTGAGAGACTTAAGGTTTGCAAACAACAACAGGTTTCCTGTAAAATAAGACGAAAAATAGTGAAACTTGCAATTGACTCGAATCTGCACTGGGTAAAGAGCACAAATATGGTGAACTGAATGATGCAATATTTGACTAAACAAGCCTGGAGTTTGTAGGCTGCTGTTGATTTAGATGAACAATCAGTACATTTATGAAAAGTAATATTGAAATAAATTCCAAATGTTAGTGGTTTCTGTGCAATTTTAAGCTGGAATAATATAATCTTATGTTTAAATATAATTTTAAAAGTGTAGTGTAACTGAGTCATAATGCTAGCCAACAGCAAGCTAGCATGCTCCAAGTGAAGTGCAAAAAAAACACGTCACCTGTCATAATGTTATGTCATAATGCTATCCATGGTTGGTGAATTATTATATAATTTGCTAATGTATATGCTAATATGCTAATAATGCTACTTTTTTGCCATGTCCATTTACAAACACAGTTATTATGGCATGAACAAGATGTGTTTTCAGTAACCGACTTGTGTCTGTATTGTTGAAAAGAGAGTTACACTACTTTTGCTACATTAACTAGCTCACATTAACTTGCAGAATTGGTCCACATAATAAATCACCCATCAACATTTACATAAAGAGATTAAAAGCATCAATCAGCTGTCTGGATTTAGATATTTAATTGGCTAAGTAAATCTTTGTATAGACAAAAAAAACATTAGCACAAGATAGAAACAGTTAATTAGAGCATTAATGAAAAGGCAATAAGAATGTCCTAATTCTATCAGTGTAGAGCTTTATTTTCTTTATACTCTTTCCTCGCCATGAAGTATTAATGTTTTGGAATTCTTAATTTATACCAATAAATACAGAAAATGCACAAATGTGGAATGAAATTGTTGTCTAGTCATGATAAGGACAGATCATTGCTTTATTATATTGTTATTAAGATTGAGACATTACTTGGAAACACGATGGAGAATTTGGTCCTTTTTCCAAATCATGGCACCAGAAATAGTCATTTTAATAAATCATAAAGGTTACACACTACTGAACTTACACATCAATTACAGATCAATAACAAACACGGAAAAAGCATGTTATAAAGTTATAAAAAGTCTTTTTAAGGCAATATTTAACACAAAGCCTGAGCAATTCAATTAGCACGGGCAGACTGTGAAACGGTTGAAAGAGAACTTTGGTGTTTATTGGACCTGAGAGTGCTGTGGGATTTTTAGAATAATTAGTACATTGATTCACTGTAACGATGACCTCAATCATTTCCGTTTGATTGTTCATTAGGAAAATTGAGAAATCCTTCATTGTTAAGGTTTTGATTGACTCCTGAAAGCAATTTATTGTCTTCTGGAATAAATGAATTCAGATTTTTTTTCCTTTTTTTCCTAACACTAAGGATTAAGTCCACCCTCCTTAACTGCTGATTATTAGTTGTAATACAGATAATGTTCTAGAGAGGATAGCAAGTCTTTCTTTGTCTTGTTTGTTGTTTGCATCTGATAAAATCGAAATCAAACTATCTTTGTAAATCCTTAAAGCCTCTAAAGTAAACACAGGAATGGAAATTGCTTTGTGCGGCATATTTCATAGCCTCTCTGATTATACTCTGCTGACTTGAAAATGGACACCTAATTTAATTTTATAGCCTCAGCATGCAAAGTTTGTATGGAAAGCAGAGAGTCTCTGATTGCTTATCTATTCTAATCCTAGACAACTGCCTTGATTCACACGACAGGCTGCTAACACTAGTATCTGGGGAAATGTGGCGTATAAAGGTAGGCTGTGCGGGAGGCTTGCTGAAATGCAGCTTAATTGCCTGTGAGCGATGCTCCTACCTTTAAATGTTCCTTCGGCTGCACAAGCCCCACTGTGCTAGCCACTGCTGAGGTCATCCCCTTTACAGCTATTGTAATAACATCAGGCATACTGTAACAACTTATCCCTGCAATGCATAAGTCATGATGCTTAACTTGAAATGATTGAAGCTAGTAATGGCTTTGAATAAATAAAAGAAGGCAATGCGTTCAAGAGACAGGAGCAAAGTATTTCATCTACATGAAGTACTGTTTGTGTGTGTGTGTGTGTGTGTGTGTGTGTGTGTGTGTGTGTGTGTGTGTGTGTGTGAGGAAGGAAAGATATAATGATTTGTGACACACTGCGAGGTCATCTTTGGGGAGCAGATCATTAGGCCGTTCTCCCACTGCCTTGCTTGTTGAGGGAATGGCTGTGCAGCATCGCTTAATGTTCCATGTGCCTCTTATTTGCGCACACTACTGAATGGAGAACACGGTGATGGAAATTTCCTGCAGCGGTATTATGAGAATAAACCTGTACACGATGAAAGTAAATTGACTTGGAAAAGCATAGCCCCGCTTTTGAATTAAGCTGTCATCAGCTGGGCGCAGCAGCGGTCTGAGTTCCACAAAGGAAAGGAGAATGACGAAAGTGATTTTGTAAGATACAATTTTATACATAGCTCAGAGTCATCACAGTATTTCAACTTTTCTTCAAAAATTTTTTAGTTATTTTGTAGCCAAAATTCCTTGAAAAAGCCGTGAAAAATAAAGCTCAAAACAAATGACATAACTTAGTATTCACATTTCTGCTTTAAAACAAAAGTGGTGTATTCCAAAGGAATTCACAATTAAAAAATGAAATAATATTGTAAAAATATGTTATTTAGGAAGTTTCAGGTCTAAATATACATTAGAACTTTTCAGTAGAAAGAAACATAAAACAGGAATAAGTACAGGACTTTAGATTGTTTGTTTAAATTAATTTGGTTTGGTTATAGTAGTACAGTAGATTTATTCATATTCATCGATTATGAGTATATTTAGCTTAATGGCTAATAATACATAAGAAAAATAAATGTTCTTTAATTAAAAAATATCTACACTGTGGCTTATCACATCATTGTGGCACAGCAATGGATCAAAAAATGCAAACAACAGTAAAAATAAAAACCAAAATTTAGAAAAACAATAGCATTAAAAAAAAATTACAAAGCAGAAAGCACAGGTCCTTCATATAACGTAATATAATTGTTCCGGGAATAAGGATTGCACTTTTCAGTATGTTATCTAGTAGCCTATTTTTAAAATAGGTTTATAAATTTTTTTGTTACATGAAGAAATTCTGGCAATGTAAATATCAATAAATCCAAAGGCGAAAACACTGAAGTACATATAGCAATACATAGACAGTAAATGCAGGTAATACTAAAGTACAGTATAAACAACGCAGAACAATATTTATGACACAAACACATCATGCATAAAGACATTTCTTTTGTTTCTCACTAATACTTCTCTTCACTTGATAAAAATATGCATGGATAAAAGCAGCTGGAAATTCATTTAGACTAATATTTCCTATTACTATAAATATCCTCTCACAGCTCTTCATTTTTGTGATTTCTCAGAAGGATGTATGCCACAGCGACCAGAATGGAAAATTCAGTAAGGCTGTTCCTACATTTTCCATTTTTAGTTAATGTTGATGGGTGTCTGATTTTACTGTTTGCTTTTTTACATTTGTGTTTATGTTTTGTGGTGTTTATAACTTTACAGCTTGCAAAAAAGGGTATTATAATTATCACTCACTTTATAGGGTCCAATTAAAAAAAGGGGTGCTAATTCGCACTCTGATTGGTTAAAGCAAAAGCATCCTTCTTCTTCAAAAAAGTCCCAGTGCTGATTTCTGAAGGCCTTACAACAGATATATTTGACCTCAACAACATAGGATGAGATGAAATAAAGAGACTAGACTACTGAGAATAATTAAATACATATTCATGTATAAAAATATTTTAAAGTGTAAGTCAGTGATTATGATTTCAGAGTTGAGGCCAGAAGAGAAGGCCTTGCTCTAAAAACAAACAAACAAATAATAAAATAATAATTATTTATATATATAACCTGTATATAGACACCTCCTGCAAAAAAGACACCTCCATCAGTGGTTTTATTTATTTTTTTATATTTTCAACATTGTACATTAACACCATTGTTCTTTAGAGTTAATATTAAACATGTAGTTTTTATTTTCTACATAATTTGATACATGTTTTTTCATAGTTTGGACGTCTTCAATGTTAATGTACAATGTTAATAGGAATAAAAATAAAGAAAACCCACTGAAGGAGAACGTGTGTCCAAACGTCCCAACTTTTGACTGGTACTGTGAATATATATGTCTATATGTGTATGTCTATATGTATGTCTCATATATAATTTAAATAATTTGCTTATATATAATACATACATTTCCTGTCACCATTGTTCTCTTTAAGATTTGCACCAAAAATGTTCTGTAATGCACAATTCCAAACAAACCATCATGTCACCAACAGCTTATTTGTAAATGTCACAACAAACACAGCAGGAAATCAAGTGATGAGAAATTATGCTGACAGAAACAGAGCACCTATCACTGCCGAAGTTCATTTCCACAGTGAATATTTGATTACTACATTATCATCATTAGTCTCCGAGGGAGGTAGCAGCTGATACCCAGCAACCTTGATATGACATAGATACCAGTGCTTGAACTTTTTCTGCAGAACTTCAGCAGTGATTGATGCTTACTAAGAACTCATAGCCTTGTATATGCTCGGAGATTGCTCCTCTGAGAGGCAAGATTAATCATGGTGTGATTTCTGGTACTCTGGAAGCTACAGCAATGCAAGCTGAGCAAGAGAAAAAAGAAATGAGAGAAATGAATGTGTGGAAAGCAGCTGCCACTGTCATCTTTACACAGTTCTAGGAAGCTGGTTTGGATTCTTCTCAGTTACAGTGCTGTGTGGGCCCAGTATTCACAAACACATCACTTTCCATTGCTTTAGCCTGATATTTGTGACAGTTCTGCCCTCGCCTACTGCAGCCACACAGCATCTTATTACCTCCCGTCACTTCTGTTCAGGAAAGAAACATAGGAACATCCTTTCAGTGAGACCCTCAGGAAAAGGGAGCTTAGACCTAATGGAGCAGTAATGCTGTGTTCTTTACAGTTCTTTATAGAAATGACATGAATTATAAATGATATGAATTGTGTGAGACTTGCTTAATTGTTGAACACTTAATTATTGATGGGACAATATGAATGAGATAAACGATTAGTAATCATGAAGACAAAACAGAACAGTCAGGAAAATTGCCTTTCTTGAATGTTTTATAATGCAGACCTTCGTTTTGTAACAATAATGTTTTTTAGCATGCAAAAAGGCTGCACTTAAATTTTTAACCTTGTGCAGAGACCATTCAAACCTAGCCTAATACAGGTGTACATTCTGCTGACGGAAAAACAACCCAGATTGTTAGCTTATAGCCCAACTTTGGTGACTCAAAGGCTAAGAAAAAAGTGGTAACTAACAGAAGCATACATCACTGTCAATGCTCCAGGGTTTTGTGATTGATTACTCCAAGCACCAGAGATCCTAACTTGGAGCTTACTAAGGTTTTTATTATGCCCGCTAGGCCATGCATGCCAAACTCTGTCTTACTTTTGGTTATTCAAATAGCACCAAACCGTCATTTCTTCGGCAAACAAAGAGAAATTCCAATGCATACTTTTCAAAGGCTTACCCTGAAATGAATTAGTATTACATAACTGCATATAACAGAACTGCTGTAACTTTATTTTTTTTTACTTTTTTGAATATGCATAACAATTTCTTTTCCAAAACATCCACATTTTGTTGAATACTTTTGTTGAATGATTCCTCTGAAAAAATGTGTTGTCTCATTATTTTGTAAGGAGTAGCCTTTTCTATTTACTACTAGAAATGGAACTGCTGTTTACTAGCCATCTCCGAAGACTTTATTTTATTTAGTTCATTAATCTGGGCAAAAAAAAATCAGGTGAAGATAAATATCTACTATAATTACGTTAATAATTATAATGATAAGAATAATGATAGTTTCAGCACAGTGGAGAATGAAAAGGACATGGAACTGAAGACTTGGGAGCCATTTTTTATCTTAATCATTAATTCCTTATTATTATGAGAAGACTCATCAGCCCCCGACATGGAGGAGGATCCACAATTATGATTAATGAGAGTACTCAAAGATACTGTGCAAATGACAGAGTTGGCAGGACACTAAGAAAGAGAGAGAGAGAGAGAGAGAGAGAGAGAGAGAGAGAGAGAAAGAGAGAATGAGAGAGAGTACTGTATAAGAGCAAGAGAATATAATAACGAGCTCATACTCAAGTCAAACTTCTGACCGGTATAGTGAAGTAGACAGCTTTGTATTCACTAGTTAGTGTGTGTGTGTGTGTGTGTGTGTGTGTGTGTGTGTGTGTGTGTGTGTGTGTGTGTGTGTGTGTGCATGTTCCCTGTTTATTTCATCCACTGAAGGAATTGGTATTAGTATATATATTAGTATATAAGCATTCACACATTAGTTTTAAAGCACATTCAGTTTGGCTCCTGGGATTCATACCATCACTCTCCCGAAAGAACGTGTGAAATAAAAGATGTTCCCAGGTTTGATCTTCCATATGTATCTAGTGAAACAATCTCAGACACAGTTAAGACAAAGACATACAGGGTGTCGAATTGGCACAGGATGGATTTGTTATTAATTCATGTCTGTATGAGCACTGGAGAACACATTTACTTGTTGATGACTCTTACTCTGTTTGGCCACACTGAAATGGCTTTGTTTCATTAATGTCACGCAGATAAAAAGCCTCATTTTATAGACTTCTGAAATCTGATTTGTTTACATAACAGAACGCTCAACATTCAGTCCGCATGCTAGATTCTATTACATGGTATAAACACTCATTAAATTCAGTGAGCTGTAACTACAGTCCTTTTGCTTTCAAATAAATTATTTTTCCCCTCGCATAAACATGTTTGCCCTTGACTCGTCAGCTGCACATGAAATAAATGGAAATGGAACTAGATAATAACTTATAGCTGGGGCAAAGCTGGACTTGTGTCTTGCCAAGCATAGAAATACCCTTAAAAAAAAAATAAATAAATAAATAAATGAAAAAAAAAAAAAATATATATATATATATATATATATATATATATATATATATATATATATATATATATGTGTGTGTGTGTGTGTGTGTGTGTGTGTGTGTGTGTGTGTGTGTGTGTGTATATATACGTATATATATTTATCTTTTTTACTCTTTTTTTTTTAATAACTCTACCAAAAAAATCATTTCATCAAGTCTTCATCAAGCACCAAATCTGCCATGATGCACACATCCGCCAATTTAAACCATCCGCATGGAAACATAGCAAAAGTTCCGTTTTGGTGTTCTGATGATTTACATATTTAAAGAAAACAGAATTACTTTAAAACATTTGCAAGAATATTTTGTCTTCATGCTCTATGTTGAGTTTGGTTTCAGTCATAATAAACATAATAATTCATTTGCATAAAGCATCCATATTTGTCCATGCCCATTTTAGTATTAAAAACTTGAAAAGTAACAATTTAAGGTACTTTCTGGACAGATAAAAATGTGATTATCACAGGTATAACTTGCGACAATCATGTGATTAATCGCGATTAAATATTTTAATCGATTGAGAGCCTTAATATATCAATACTACCAGTAGTATTTTCTCTTTGGGACCATATAGAATTTCTAAACTTGCATGTCCAAAGGTATGATCATATTGCACATAGATATATACACACAGACAATGATACCTAAACTTAAGAGGGCTATTTAGTCAGCTTTTGCTATTATTAAGACTTTGATCAGGATTTTATGTAGAACACAAGGAGCAACTAGACATAAAAAATACCCAAACAGAGAGTTTGCCAGGAACAAGTTGCAGTTAGGGCAACCAGGTATAAAGAACATGTTTATTGTGAAGTCTTACAATCCATTTTCAGAAGCCCTTCATTTAAGTTGTATACTTCTTTTATAGCTCAGAGTGAGAATGTGTTGAAATAGTAATGAGACAATGGGTGTAGAGACATCCTGTTCAGTTTAGAATGCAGCTCAAACATTTGTGACTCACTAAGAATTACAGTAATGATTCTGTGCCAGGGGAAATACAATACATCAATAGTATTGCTTTTCACTGTTCCTTGAGGACATCACACTCTGAAAACCAAACCATAACTGCATCACTCTTATGCTTCTTTATCTTTTTTTCAAGAACAAGTGAACAAAATTCCTAGTTGCAATGTACTGTATTCTAATTTCACCAGTGTGTTGCAGTGACGCTTCACTGAAATGAAACCACTGTGATGCTGGGCTCGAGGCTGTGGTGTCTGAATGACTCACAGAAGTTAAGGACTATTATATTAGATAATGTTTCCCTGCTAACTCCATAATTGCTTTTTTCTTTGCTTTTCTATTTTTTTTTAACAAAATCCAAAGTATATGCTTCAATGACACTGAAATGGAGTGTGATTTTAATGTAATACTTTTCATGAATAAAATGTTGGTTTTTAAATCAATGTGAAAATGAAATATAAAGTCAGTGTTTTTCCATATAGGGAGGCATTTGACAGTGACCACAAAAATGAAGGAGGGCAACCATGCAGTGCCACAAAGACTATGAAACTCATCTCTCACTCGCAGACAAATATGAGCAAGACGGGGGCCAAACAGTGTTTCATAATGCTGTAGAAGTCTGGATTGTCTGTCATGTGAGAAAAAAACACCATGAATTTAAAATGGACAGGGATATGTGGAGCTTCACTTCAAACAGCAGTCACTGTAGACTGTACACATCTATGTGTGCGAATGAGTGTGTAAGAAAAACAACAGTTATAAATTATTTCACCTGTGCTGGTGGCAGGATGAATGAATAAGGCAGCAAGCTACTAGCATATGTCTTATTAGACAGCACCTTATTACATATTTTCCACATCCATTGGACGACTTTTATGAATGGTTTGATTGTCTCATTTATCTTGTGCAGACTTGTGCACAAGGAGAATTTATAAGCATATGGAATTTTTTTTTTTTTTTTTTTCCTTTTTTGTATTGGACGGGTGGTGGGGGTAACTCAAATTCAAGTTAAACATTTTTACATTTCCTTCTACTGATGGGAGAGAAGATTAGACATGATAAAGAAGCAACTGCACGTGCCAGGGCATGCAGGATAGAACAGATGGTGACGGATGAATGCTTACCACCAGTAGACTGCAAAAAAAAAATTAATAAATAAAAAAATGGCAAATGTTATCTGCCCCTCACGTCATTAAAATTCCAAGTCACCCTAATTAGTATTTCCTTCTCTATCTTTTTGTTTCTGCTCGGCTGCTTCTCAAAACCACTGAGTTTTGTCTCTCAGGTTATGGCTTCAGGACAAGCTTGGGTCAGTGTCAAGTGTCTGCTTTCAATAGATTTTCCTTCTTTTTTTTTAAGCAGCCCTGATCCATGAAAGGCATGGGACATGGGGAGCAGATGATATTTAATTGACACAGCATACATCACACAAGCTACCGTTGCCATGTTTAACCACCTAAGAACCAAGATCACAAAGCTCAAAAAACAATCACTGTCTTCCTAAGGGCTCCATGTGCCTTAAAGATAAGGACGCCTATTTATATAATACTGAGAATTGAACCCTATCTAGTCAAGGTTAGGTAGATACTTAAGATATAATTAATTAGCTTCCTTCAGTATACAATATTCATTTAATATACATGATGGTGTCACTAATAAATAAATATTACCATTACATTGACCTCTAATGCTTTTGTCACCATGTGATCTAATGTCTTTTTCGATTGTACATGTGTAATAGAAACTGAATCTTGCTCTTTAGAGTGATATGGCTATCCTGAAAAAAGTTGTCAGATGACAGCACTTTCACAGCAACACTCTTGTTTTTATATGCCTCAGTAGCCCTCAGCTACCAGTCACAGCCCGTCTGACACATTGGCTGGTATGCTACAGAGCACAGATCATCTTCAATCCTGAAAGACACAACAGAGCTATGCATCTTAACACATTGCACAGTTTAGGTTTTAAAGGCTGCCTCTTTCTAAGCAGCAAGTGTCAATGGTACTGCGTTAAACAGACTCCGTTTCAATCCTCAGTCACATATTCAGGTTGTTTTATAAACAGCAAATATATCAGTATCCAAGCACTTCTGGAAATCACAAAACAGAAATGTGGTTTCTAACAAACATGCAATGAAGCATTTAAGAACATCAGAACCCTTTAGCATTACTGAGGCTTGAAGAGGCAATGCCATATAAAGAGATCAAATAGGGGTTTCCAACAAAGAATTCATTTATTCGTCCCAAATCAAAATAATAACATCTTGGCCAGTATTAAGTGTGAGAATCTGAGAAAACAAGGCAGCAGTGATTCAGCATTTACTGGAAGAAAGTGAACAATGCCAAACATGTCAGGAATCTTCATGGTTTCTATGTGTGTTAGCCAAATTCTTTTATGTTTTTTTTATGTCTCCTTGTTCATGCTTCCTATCTTTTTTTGCGTGATGCCCTTACATTAGCATTGTGAAAATATGAAAATCCAAAATGAAAACAAAAATAAGAAACAATGCCATGAATTCATTTTCATTCATTTTTAATATGCAAACATAATAGTTTAGATTTAAGCCAGAAAAAATCACCCTTAATACTATATTGGAATTGGATTTTTGGAAAAAAAAAATGATTGAACTCTAGGCTAATATATACAAAAAGTAACTATTAACGAAAATCAGACACAAACAGCTACTCAGAAAATATATGACCTATTTTAATGTCAAAATTATGAGATGACAGTGGACTGACCAAACATGATGATGACAACATCACAAACTTTATCAGCAGCTTTATTTACTCTCTGGGAGGCTTCATTCTACAAGCTTAATGTACAATCCCAGATGTAACTCATGGCTGATTGTAAGAATCACATAAAACAAGAAAGGTATATTCTGGACAGGATCTGAAGTGAAAAGTGTAAAAAAGTTTAATTTACTGTTTATGGCCCGAAAGTTTGCTATTTGGATTTATGTGTATAATTTCTAATGATCACTTAATGATCACATGATTTACTTAAAGCCAATTATATCTCAGCAAAATGCTAATTTGTGGTCTTGTTATTGCTCTTGTTGCTTGAGAGGAACTACCTGTGTATGGCACTGGATGCAAAGAGTCTGGAGGCCTGCACTTGTGGGTATATAAGTTTATTTATTTGATATATGTTTAATTATTTTAGTTTTATTAATTTACATTCAAACAATCTCAAGCTTTAATCAAATATGTATTTATCAGTGGTGGACAGTAACAAATTACATTAACTTCATTACTGTCCACCACTGATGATTTGCGTATCTGTACTTTACTCAAGTATTTTTGTTTGGGGAGAATTCAACTTCACTACATTTCAAAGTCAAATATCATACTTTTAACTCAGCTACATTTAGTGAAATCAGTCGTTCCTTTTTATTTATGAGCAGATAAAAACTAAACTGGTGAAACGCACAACAAGGGAAGAGCGCGCGTCCTGTATTGAATGCCGCTTGGCAGTGGCGGATTTAGGCCGAGGCGACATGGGGCGTCCACGTAAAAAAAAATTAAGAGATGTTCCCTCACTCATACACTCAGAAAGGAGAGACGGGTATTGGGTGATGTCATGTCAGTAAGGAGATTTAAGCCCAAATTAAAATTCTGGATGACATACAAAAAGGTCTAAACATTCAGGAGCCCAGTAAAAAAAAAAAGAGGAAAACATGCAAAAGATAAAGGTGTGTATGCAGCTCAATCACTCATCTCTTTATGAGGATAGTAAAGACTAATGCATTCAATGAAATAAGCTAATAACTGTATAGCACTTACAGTTATGCTGTGTTGCCTGCTATGCTTTTATGCATAGAGCAACAATTTTTCTTTTAGCTGCATAACTTTATAATTTATAGTATGTAGTTTATCATAATGTGTGTAGCTTGCAACATAACATTACAACTTAACTAGTCTAGTTGGATCGTAGTTAAACAGCACATATTAGGGTTTTTTTAACCTTTAATTGAGGTGATGGATAAAGGTTTCTGTGATTGTACTGATTAGGTCCTGAACAAAATTCAGTAAGGGGGAATCTCCAGTGCAGCTTAAAAGGCTTATTTAAAAGACATATTTTGACGATATAAATGTTGTATGTTTCTTATGGCTACAATTATTCAAGGAGTTGCATAGTTCTTAGTTCTGAGTTTGCACAATGACATGTATTAAATTAAATAAATGCATTTAGGGTGATATTTATGCATGAAAGCGAGCTCTTTTAGAAATGTCTCCAAATCTGTGGACTGCTATAATATTTTCTTACTCCTCCAGTAACAGTAGCTGAAGCACAGAGGAGCATTTTAAAGCTGAAACTAATCAATGGGGAGATGTTGGGTCATGGCGTGGTTCACCCAGGGCCTAATTCAAGCTAGAACCGCTACTGGCGCTTGCTGGTATCTAGTTATCACAAACATACAGGTTAGCATCAGTTCAACATCAAGCAGAACATTTTGAGAGGAAGAAATGATAGAAGAAACACATGACTAGCATGCCACAGCACCTGTGGCCTTATTTGCGTGATTTATTTTTAAGTAATTGAAAAGAAGTTTTTGGGCTCATGATAGATCATTTTATACCAATCAGTGTTTAACTCATTAATAGCATTCTAATAATAGATTGGTGTGCTAAGAGTAACATTAGAGTCTTTTCACATAAACTGAGTTAATTAAGCAAGAGTGTGATAAAAATGATAATAGGAACATTATAGCTATAATAAATCATAGTACAGTACTTTGAATACTTAAGTACATTTGAAGGCAAATACTTTTGTACTTTTACTCAAGTAAAAGATTAAAGGGAGCACTTTTACTGGTAATATTTTACCCAGTGTATCTCTACTTTTACTCAAATACATGCTTTGTGTACTTTGTCCACCACTTGCATTCATATTATTGTAATTATTAGAACTGCTTGATTAAGAGTTTGCAGGAGCATAACTTCCATGTGCCTTAATCCCACTTGTATTTGCTCTTTCAGCCTGTGTAATTTCAAAACAGAGCCGGTGCAATTTTTCAAAGGTCCACAAGTGGCAAACAACTTATTGGCACTTACATCGGTGTTCACTGATAAGGAAAAGACTGCTTCAAGGGTCTAACGGGGAAAAGGCCCAATCTGTAGAGTACCAGTGGAAATATTTAGCATTCAGCCTGGAAAAAAGAATGGAGTGTTGCCTGATACCTTGGTTTAAATCAGTCTATACATGAAAAAAAAAAACGTATCAAAAATAGAACAGAAACAATGCGCTTTGTTTTGTCTGGGTTCATCATTAAAAAATGAAAACCAAAATGTATCATGTTTCAGTTTTTGGCTTTCACTGTCTGGCACAATACAGTACGTTTCTGTTTGGTATTTATGAAATACAAGATAATGTCTTTTGTAGAATATGAGAGGTGTCAGTTAAAAGACAACTGAAACACTAGAAGAGACATGTATGAGGATGCAAAAGTTTGTAGTATCATAGCAAGAGCACAAAGGAATGATGAATATACATTTTACATTTTTCTTTGTTTCATCCCTAAACTGGGGATGGCAAGAAAAAAAAAAGATGCAGGGACTGCAGCCAAGTGTGACCATGGCGCTCGTATTTCTCTCGAAACCTCTGCCTACTCCTGCTTGATGTCTGAGTTGAATACTGAACACCACTGCACCACACTGCTGCTCCTGCTGCTCCAGGATGTTAAAAAAGCAACATATAGACTCAGAACAAAGCGATGGCCTCCTCCACCACCACCATCCCAAATTAATAATCCTCCTTACATGCCATCAGGGGGCTGGCCCCAGTCATTCGCCTTCTGTATTCAAGCAGTACTTACAGTCTTTATGTGCAGCGACCGTGAAGAATTATTTGTAAACAGGGTGACCTTTTCTTAAATTCAACCCTTCACTTTGATGCATGGGCTCTGCCCTGTAGCAGCTGTGATAAGTGAGTTTTCATGAACCGTAACTGTAATTTTTAGAAATGTGTACCTTTATCATACTTAAACATATACTGTGATGTGTTTATGACCAGAGCAAAACTAAATACAGTCAGGTAGCTCTTAGGAAATGGCACACTGAATTGAGTTTGACATGCTTGCCAACGATTCATCAAAGTATTGGACTGATTAGAGGGATATTTCTTTATCTTAGCTCTTACTGGCTTCCCAAAAATAAGCACATTTGTTTGCCAAAGAGGTCGTTTTTGCTGCACATGGAACTTAGATCAATTGTATCAGGGTTTATGTTGTGAAATTACATTGGCAGTGAAGCTAAAAAGGTAACCCAAAGTAAGATAAGGTCATGGGAAAGTTATAAAAAAATTTTAAACCATAGAATTCTCATCAGGTTGAACATTTCATTTAAAAAAAAAAAGGCAGCTAATTGTAACCTGACTAGTGATTTAATTAGGTTCTCTCATGTTTTCTAAAACAATAGAGAACAAGGGCATATTTATTAAATAAAGTGCATTTTGGAGAAATTATTCATATCCTTTGTTTATGGGACTGGTTTTAGGTACAAGGTGAAATGTATAGAAATTTGGCATCAATTTAAATATAATTATGTTCTATTTGTCAAGTCTCCAGATGTGTGGACAAATAATGTGTGTCATTCAATGTTCAGGCATTAATAAATAAAAATCCTTGTAATTGCATACAAGAATGTCTCCCCGGACCTGGTGGTATGCAACCAGTCTGCATAATTAATTGGTGAGCTTTCACCATAATAAAATGGCTGTAGGGTAACTGAAGTCAGGACACATGCCATTAAAATGCAAATCACACAATGAGACATAAAACTGAGATCTATGTCACAGTCTTTGAGATTAACACCAAATCACCTAACATCTTGTCTTCGAAAACTCAGTGTTCTGTGGACATTTGGGACTGATAATACTTTAGCAAGAAATCTTGTAGGGCCAGGACCTAGACCCGGGAGATAACCAATGATCTAATTCCAAGGTCGTGTTGATGCGCTGTAACTCTCGAGCTGGGAGTGAAGTGTCTAGACCTTCAAATCAGCCAGCAGGTGAAGTGAATAAAGTGCTGAGCTAATAAGATTAATCATTTTGAAAAGAAGCATAGATTCTGTGTTCAGAATTACTATCAGTTCATAGAAAGATTCCAAGGCGGCCAAGGAAAGAAAGGAAGATTTTTTAGAACCAGTGATAAGGATAATTTGTATTCTGAAGTTCAAATGAGTGGATTTGTCTATAGTGGACATTCAGACAAATTCAAGTAGTATGACATGAGCCCAATCTGCTCTAGTGTGTTTAAACCACAGTACTTCTGAATGCTTAAATTTTATTTGGCCAGAAAGGGTTGATTAATTATCTATAACAGTTAGTTTTTCTTTAACAGGACAAAATGCATTTGTCTTATTAACTTTCTTATATATAAGGATATAAAGAGATATTAGTGAGGGAATGACTGGATGTGCACTGATGAGTGATCTAAGATTCTTCTACACTCTTGTTAGACATTTCAGTTAGAGACTAATTAAACGATTTCCCAAGATTTTGGAAGGTGAGAGGATGCCTGAGGAATGGAGAAGGAGTGTGCTGGTACCAATTTTTAAGAATAAGGGAGATGTGCAGACCTGCAGGGGAATAAAGTTAATCAGTCACACCATGAAGATATGGGAAAGAGTAGTGGAAGCCAGGAGAGAAGAGGTGACCATCTGTGAGCAACAGTATGGTTTCATGACGAGGAAGAGCACCACCGACGCATTATTTGCTTTGAGGATGTTGATGGAGAAGTATAGAGAAGGTCAAAAGGAGTTGCATTGTGTGTTTGTAAATTTAGAGAAAGCGTACGACAGGGTGCCGAGAGAGTAGTTGTGGTTTTGTATGAGGAAGTCAGGTGTGTCAGAAAAGTATGTAAGGGTGGTGCAGGACATATATGAGGACAGTATGACAGCAGTGAAGTGTGCAGTAGGAACAACAGACTGGTTCAAGGTGAAGGTTGGACTGCATCAAGGATCGGCTCGGTTCGGTTTGCGGTCGTGATGGACAGGTTGATGGACAAGGTCAGTCAGGAGCCACCAGGAAGGAGGAAAAGAGGTAGACCAAAGAGGAGGTTTATAGATGTGGTGAGGGAAGACATGCAGGTAGTTGGGTTGAAAGAGGCAGATTTAGAGGACAGAGTAATATGGAGACGGATGATCCGCTGTGGCAACCCCTAATGGGAGAAGCCGACTCATAGCTGATTAACATAAAGCATATTAGAAAGTAACTATTTTAAATTTTGCAGTGAAACCAGATGGAATAATTGGAATTGCCTACAGAAATATATTTATGAACCCTTCTGAATGTTTATGAACTTCTTATTTTTTTGTTCTCATACTTAGAATTTATATAAAGAGAGAAATAAAGCTGCTTAACCCCAAATAATTATTTTATGCAGTTCTTTTCCACCTATATTTACCAAGGGTGCCAATTGGTAGTTATTTAACTGACTGTATATATTTATTAACAAAAAATAAGCATATAAATTTGGGTTCTGTAAGTTTAAGTAGGTTATCACAAATATATAATTTCCTATTTGTTATTTATTTTTACACAGATTTTCTCCACAGTCATGAAGGTCAATGATCGTTTTAGAGATAAGTACATTATCCGAAGGTCTAGTTCAAGATTTAATCTGTGTAACTATGCTCTGAATCACCAAAGTCATTACATGACAAAACTCTTTATATCAACAAATAGTGGAATGTGATAATAACCACACTTAGAAATATAATAAAAAATCTATCCTAGCTTGCAGGTAGAAACCTTTTCAATGTTTTTTTCAAGTGAAGGTTGTATTTTTTTTTTTCAAAAGTATTTCAAATAATTCAATTAAATTATGTGTGTGCTTATATGCATTCCTGTACATTCCCTACACTAGCTACCTGTTAAGTTTTGAATCAACTACAAACTACTGCTTCTTACTTACAAAACACTAAATGGTTTAGCTCCCATGTATCTATTCAGTCTTCTAACACCCTACAATCCGTTACGCTCCTTGAGATCTCAAAACTCCGGACTTCTAGTAGTTCCTAGAATAGCAAAGTCCACTAAAGGCGGTAGATCATTCTCACATTTAGCTCCTAAACTTTGGAATAGTCTTCCTGACAGTGTTCGGGGCTCAGACAAAAACTTTTCTTTTTAGCAAAGCCTACACATATCCCGAGGCATCCTGAGGTTGCTTCAGCCCCAGTCACGTCCCACCTTTGAAGATTGTGGAGTGGACCTTAAAAGAAGTAGATGCCGAACTCCCAAACTTCCCGTACCACCCAGAGACGTACCAGTGCCAATTGGATCCCACTTCATGTGTGGAGTTTGAACACTGGACCTCCTTGAGTGTGTAAAGGCTCTGGCATGGAAAAGCTGGTGTTGGATCTGTGATGATCACAAATGTTGAGCTATTTTATGAGTTGCTCAGTAGCTCCTAGTTTTATAACCGCAATGACTGTAAAAGACTGTAGAGAGAACATTACTCATAATCTTACATTCCAGTGCTCATGTTAGTTCTCACTCTCCAGTGCTCTGTATTGATAAAAGATTTATAATCACACTCTTGATGTCACCCAGATGAGGATGGGTTCCTCTTTTGAGTCTGTTTCTTCTCAAGGTTTCTTCCTCGTGACATCTAAGGGAAATTTTCCTTGCCACAGTGACCATTGCTGCTCATCAGGGATAAATGCACACATTCACCTCAACTGTTAAATTTTGTAAAGCTGCTTTGAGACGTTGTCTGTTGTGAAAAGCCCTATAGAAATAAACTTGACTTGATTTGACTGTAGGTGTGTGCAACATGTCAGCAACAGGGCATGCATTTAAATAAGGGTAGACAGAAGCAGATAAATATAAATACTATAAATAAATATGTATATAAAACATGATAAATTTACTAATTATACTAGTTTATACACGCTTAGCACCTAAAATAACCTCTCAGCTGTACACATGTACATGTAAAATCTAAATAAAAGGCACAGACCAACACTGAAATAATGTGATGTTTAGCATCCTAAATTACAGGTATATCAGACACATCAGACAATTAGCTGAGGCTTGATTATCCAAGAAATATTTACATGCAGTACCACAGAGCTCCTTTGTGCCAATCTCTACTGCCCAATTGAAACCTATATAATGCATTTTACGTCAAAAGTCAAGAAATATGGAACAATTAGGTCTCTGCCTTAAGGTGTTAAAATAAAATAAGCCATTTTTCTGAGATGTTGAAGATATGCAATGCGAGGGCAGACCTCTTTGAAAAAAGTCCTGAAGAAAATGTGCTGAATGCATATTTAATGATCTCTTTCCTCGTTATTACTTTTTTTTTTTTTTTGCCTTAAACCGATCATTTTGCCAAGTAAATTATTTAAAATATGTAGTGCCATACTGTAGAATTCACACAGGAAATATGTGGGACAGTTATGTGTTCATGTCTGCCCATTTCAAATTGCATGTACCCTTGGTTTAATCTGCATCTTTCATTGTTCTCTCTGCCTGAGTGTACACATCTGTGTGGCAAAAAAAATCGGCAGCTTGCAGCAATGCAGAATCTGAAAACAATATGAAAAAATAAATCCAACACTCCAGGGTAAACTCATACAAATCTGCCGTAGCAGGGGTTGTGGAGTGGACAGGAATGTAAATATGAAGTCCCAGAGATTCAGGGGGAAATTGTGGGAAATGACTCTGCACTGTGGAGTTGGTAAAGAAGTTTCTTATACCTTAGTGTTGGTTACACGGTTGCAGTTAACAGATCCATGTTTAACACACACAGCACATGAAAGAATGCTAATTCATCCTTCTTTTTAACAAAAACTTTCAGAAAGAGAGGACATAAATATTTATTGCATGGAAAACTAAAAAATTATAAGAATTTGTTATCTTTTGAAGAATTTGATTATTAACTGCAGTTCCAAAAGTTCCAGTTGGGATACTGGGTAAAATGTAAATTAAAACAGATTGCAATGATTTGCAAATATCATAAATGCGTATCCTCTTCACAATAAACATATCAAATGTTATGTGCATAATGCACTTCCATAGCATTAGAAATGCAGCTTTTTGAACTGAGCACTTATAACAACCTAGATGATGTCTCTCTTCTTTAGTCCAGAGGATGTGGTGTATGACAAGTGCAATAATAATTGTGTGTAGCTGATTGGGGGCAGTAAGCACAATTCACCACTATTAAGTGGCATCCATGACAAAAAAATTGGTGAATTGGTATATAGTGTAGACAAGATGACACTGTAAAATTTAGACTGTAAGTCCATTTTAAGGATGATTTAATATTCTTATTGGCTGGTGTCATAAAATAATATAAATGTATAAAACTTTTGCTGAGACTAAAATAAATGTGAAATAAACACAGCTAAACTCTGCGCTGCTCCTGCATATATATGAAAACAACTGTATCTTTGCATATTGATTTGAACATCAGAAAGGATAGTTTAAATTGTATTTTCACAGACATCCCTGAGGAGTTCAGTCTGAGGTTTTTCAGTCTGTTCAGCAGATTTTCGACTGGACTGCTTACTAAATGAAGCATACTAAAATGCATATTTTCCAAAATGTTAATGCTAAAGAATTGGGTCAAATCCAACTATACTGTAGCTGAGAACAAACCCACAGACTCCAGGGTTTTATTTAAACTTGTTTTTACATTTCGGATTTTTTATACTTAGATTGTATATCCACCAGACATGCAAACCTGAATAAGTCTGTATATGCTGAAAAGAGGTTTTGTTTGTTTTTTTACTTCCATAGACTGTACTTCTACACATTTTACACACAGTACTGTTGAATAATGTTTGTATTTTAATGATGTGATCGTGTATTAACTAATTGCACCACTTAACATGAAATAAATTATATATAAAAAATGCATAGCTTATGGAGCTAGCTTCTGTTTGTTCAGGAAGCAGTAAGCTTGACGAGCGCTTTCTGCAACCCGCGTTACTGCCTCCACGTCGCGTCTCGTCCGCCCCAGTTCAACGGACTGTGCCCCACCCTGGTGGGGCCCAAGCAGGCTCTGGTAATGGAACAAGAAGTAGATACTCTTTTGAGGAAGGAGGCCATTAAGGTGAGATTGAGATTCAGATCTCAGGTTCCTGTCCTGTTTCTTCCCTTTTCAGAAGCTAGCAGAAGTTTCACTCCATGTGCTTTTATAGCTTCCTGGTCGTGACGTCACCCCGCCGGTGACACTGTGCTTTCCATTGGACTGATTACACACGAGATTCGGAGCGTGGACAACGCGTTGTTGACGCAGCGTCTCGTTCCCTCGGGGAACCATGGTTACATGCATAACCTGGAGATGTTTGTGTGCAATAAAAACATTATATTATTAGAACAAATTTACAACTGTTGTGAATGAAGCTATGTATGTTTGCAAGAAATAAGTGAACAGATACATTTTATTTGACACAAACAAATTAGGGATTGCGGTTTCTGCAAAGCTTAAAATAGTAAGCACAGCAATTTGAACCACTAATAAATATATAAAACATATTTTATATATTAATATAAAAATGCTGCATTAATAATTTTCAATTATTTCATGCAAATTACATACCCCTCATTTGCCGAAGACCTGAAAAAACAAACCATAATTGTATCTGTGTTTAATAAGAAAAGAATATCTTAAACACATATTATATATATATATATATATATATATATATATATATATATATATATACAGTGGAACCTCGGAGCTCGTGAGGGTTAGGGACCAAGACCAGTTGCGACCTTTTGATACGCCCCTTTCAACCCAGTAAAAACCCAAAGAACACTATACGAAATCGATTTAAATAAGTAAATAACACTATTTCACTCCATACATAATAAAAATAGTTTTAAAGCATTTTTTAGACAATTTTAATGAGATAAACCTTGATTAGAAATGTTAAAACTAGCGTTTTGAGCAGCTCGCGGTTGCTCACGAGCCGATCTGAATGAGAGTCGCCGGTCGGAATGAAAGTCGCGAGCATGCGAGGTCGTGAGCGCTAAGGCCGCGAGCTCCGAGGTTCCACTATATATATATATATATATATATATATATATATATATATATATATATATATATATATATATATATATATATTAAACAGTCATTACAATTGTTTTTCCACAATGCAACAACCAAATCTGTGTGTAAAGTTTACGGTTCATTTCACTGTGCTATCTATTCATATTTGCACTTTCCATTTACGTCAAGTTGTGGGCAGTTAGTACAGCACAGTGCAACCTTTTGATTAACTGCTGTACAACTGTTCACACAACTGTCAGAATTTTGCTCTATTTAAGAGTATGAATATATGAATGTGCTATAGTCTGAATGAACAACAACAAAAATGGCTGAAGAGTGTACAAGACTCCTTTAAACAAATAAATGAACTTTCCACCCCCAGGAATTCAGAAGGTTTGTGAGAGTATGTGTGAGTGGGTTGAATCCCATTCATGTTTCATGGTGTATTTTTTTATCCCACTATATTTCTCCCTTCTGAATCCTATTGAGTTCCTGTACTCCTGGTGAAAGATATGAAAATAGTACATACGACAGGGTTAGTCCTCTAAAGGATAGAAAGGAAACTCACACAGGCAACAAGGCAAAAGCCTGGTTTGGCATTGGTTTGTTGTTTTTTTTCCTCAGGGCCATTGCTAGATAAAGAAATGGTGTGTGATAGGTATGACATTCTTTGATCTCATATAAATGAACTTCTTGATAAAAGCTAAACTGAACTACTGTTTAAGCATTGCTCAGTTGTTGTTGTTGTTGTTGTTGTTTTTTGGAGCATTGCAGTGTGTGGAGAAAGCTCACAGGGTGATGGGTGCATCAGAAACTGTGGAGGCATGTGAGAATGGATGATTTACTTTAAAGTGCATTCTTGATCATTTCCAAACTGAAATGACACCACGTGTAGGTCTCTAGTGTTACCACTAAACACTTTTAGCTGATTTGAAGGAAAGCAGGAAAAAGCAATCACAGCAGTCTTGTTTACAGTGCAGTACCCAGTTGAATGTGATTGTGCTGTGTTATAAGGTTTCTGTAAGAAGGCATTTTTTTGTGTTTAACATTTATGGAAGGCTAGCTAGTGAGGGAACAATTGTTTATAGCTGCTGTTATATGATCCCACAATATTACATAATGGTAAACTATGAATTATATGAACAAATGTTTGACCCCTAGCCATAAGATTCTATGTGCTTTTTTAAACATCCCATTCCACATTTACTGTAGTCCCCATTAGTTGTTATAATATCCTCCAATCTTCTGGGATGATGATCCACTAGCTTTTGGAGTCTGGTTGTGGGGATTTTATGCTCATTCAGCTACAAGGGTGTTAGTAAAATCAGCTACTGATGTAGGGTGAGGAGGTCTGTGGTGAACTCAGTGTTACAATTTATTCCACAGGTGTTCAGTAAACCAGTAAGTTGAGGTCAAAGCAGTCTACCCCACCACCATGTATATGGGGATACCAACAAACTTATTGGGGATACATACCCCAATAGACTTGCTTGATTTGCAGTACAATGAGTGAAATAAATGTCAAATAAAATGTAAACTACAACTATAATAAGTATGATATGTAAATCAGATCACACAATGACAATAAAAGTAGAAATGAATATTAATAATGAGAATTGTCCATGCACAAAAACTTAAATACTGGTAATAATTGAGTCACAACTTTTCAAAAACACATTGTCCTTCAGTGGTTTCTTACCAAAAACATACATTTCTTCCGCAACATTTCACAAGAAACACAATTCACAAACAAATAAAAGGTGGAAAGTAGAAATGAAGGGAAGTGCAGATTTGTATATCTTTGCATTCGTAATTAAGATTTTGGTCTCACTTATTCTCAAGTTTACTTAATGTCTAATGTAGTATCCAAGTATTCTGTCTTTGCAAAGCGGCACTGCCAACTGTAACAGGTGCATATTTTCCATTCAGAACACATTTCACTGCACTCCAGTCTAACATCAAGGGTAGTGAGGTCAGCAATTTTCCCAGCTGGTTAGACCCTTCACATTGCATTACCAGATATTTCATCTATTTCTGTCTAATTACTGGACAGCTGTCAAGGATCCGAGGACAAAGTGACCAGTGGGCCAACAAATGTTAAAATAGTAAAAAGGATCAGTGCTCAGCATTACACTGATGCTCTATGTTATCCTTATTGTACTTGTATAACTGTCAGCTGGAGGTGCTGTACTGTGAATAGGGTTTTTGTTCAAGCAGAAAATCTGTATACCCATAGAGCCGACAAAGTCAATTTAGAAACAATTTAATCATTTATAAACAACACATCATGTTATTTCATGACAATCGATTAAAACATAAATAAGAATGACTGGTGCACATGAAGTCATTTATTAATTTAGTTAAAATTACAGACTGCTGAAAATATTTGCCCCCAATTATAATAAACACCTGATTTATATATAAAAAAATCTTTTAACCAGATAGTAAGAAATAAAAAGAATTACAATATTTGTTATACAATATATATATCTTTATGTTTTGGGCCACCTGACTATAATGCGCTATAAAACGCTAAAATGGCCTGCCAAGATTGGTGTGGAAGAACTCAAGCAGTCTAGATCTCAACCCAAATAAACAGCTTTAGGAACTGGAACAGCAACCTTGCACCAAGTTTTCTTGTCAGACATCACTACCCACTGTCTTGTGTGCTTGTGGTTAAATAAGCACAAATTCCTACAGCAGCAAAGGGGGAACCAACTCAGAAACAATGACCATGGTTTTGGAATGGAATGTGACTTAAGTGTCCACACACATTTGACCACAAAGTGTATCATGTTTAATAGCCTTTTAATAAAATAGTCCAAAATACACATTACAATTTCCAAAATTCATTAAAAAAGCAATGCAGCATTTAGATTTATTTAAGAAAAACTGAACAAGAAATTTTAGTATTCTATGAAAAATGTTATTGAATCATGCCTCTTAGTTTTACTTATTCAGTTATTTAGTTTTTTGCTGAACGTAATTGAATAAGTGAAACTGAAAAGAAAATTCACATTATCATCCAGGCCCCGTGCCAATGTGTGCAGAGAGCTTAGTTATGCATGCATGAGGGACATGTACTCTATTTATTTACAAGCATGATATAAAAGAGAGACTCTGTGCCAGGTTTGGTTTCAGAGTTATTTGAAAATAGGTCTATTCATGTCTTCTTGGTTAATAAGTTCACCTTGAAAAGTGGACAAAGCAGAAATTCTTTGGCAAGCCTACTGGGCAAGTAAAAACTCTAATGTGCTAGCACAATCCTATATTGTGGTTGCCTGGAAAGCTAACTGACTAAACTAAAAATTCTCTCAAAGTTTGCTTCTGTGACCCAAAATTTGAACTGTTCCTTCTTTTATTAAAAAAATCCCTCCATAAAGGTTTTGTCAAGTTGCTACCTTTGTCTTTGGGACAGCAGGGACCTCAAGATAACATCAATAATGGTAAGTTCAGAGTAGCAAAAAAAAAAAGTATAAGGTTTGGTGGCCCCATGAAAGGTGCTGATGCCACTGCTGGGCATAAAATTTAGGCCCAATGAAACAGTTTGCCACAGCTCTAGCCTAGTTTCTGCAGCCTTTTAGCACATGTGAGACTTTCCTAAGTTTTCTAAGGCAAAAGTCAAAGCTAATCTTCTCATCTGACCACAGATAAAGTATCCTGGAGTGCAAAGAATTCCCAAAAAAAGCTCACTAGGATAGAAAAAGCAGCTTTGAACAGCTTTGTCGCAATAGTGCAGGGCTTCCTGGCCACTCACAAAGTCAGAAAATATGTGAAGCTGTTTGAGAGTCTGGTGAAGAATTATGGCAAAAATTCCTGATAAATTTAAAGAACAGGTAAACGAACACTGAGCAGCAAGATGAGCATCTACACCAGGATGTATAGATCTTTAAATTCTGCTGCATAATAGGAACATAATATGAGACTACATTTGGGAGTATTTGTCATTTACAAGTGATTTACAATATAAATGTCTAACCTAAATATTTTGTGGTCATCTTGTTTGACTTAAAAAAGATGATAATTCACTGTTTTATGAGTTAAATATTACATACAAAAATATACTAGACACAAACAAGCATAGAAATGATTGCATTGGAGACGGCAATATTCTTTTTTAAGAAAGTCTTTGCCCTCGATAAAAAGTCAGCATGCATTTGACCAAGGTTTGGTATTATATCTAATGTGGTCATTCTCACACATGTAAATAGTCTGCAGGATGTACCCCCTCCCCCCATTCTTTCCCTGATTCTTTCCCTGACACTTGGTGTCAGTGAATGACTAGCTAAAGGACCCAAATGCACAACACAGACAGATGAATACGTTAACAGTCTTTAATGAGAGCAAGGAGCAGAGAAAAATTCCCAATTTTGAACACCTCACTATAAGAGGCAGAGAGTCCGAGGACAGAATAAGAAACAATCCCAAAAACCATACCTGGTTTCAGGGCAGGGCAGAGAAAGAAAGTCCAGAGAAACAGACTTAATGTCCGAGAGCTGGCAAACAGAGCAATAGAGAAGAGGCAAAACGAGTCAAAGGGGAAAGCAAAAGTGTGAGGAAAATAGGAGATCCAAATCAGAAAGTAAACACAAGGAGAAAAAATCCTGGAAGGTCTCAAACAAACACAGAGCCAAAGAGACAATCTGGCTAAGGAGCGGGTGTTTATTTATAATTGGGGAAGATGGCCACTGCGGCGGTTGCATGATGGCACCGCCCCGGAAGCAGAAGTAGAACAAGCTCGGATGGCTCTGAGATGGGAAAAATGAAAGACAGGGTGAATCTGTAGGGCTTTGGGTATTTGAGTCGAACTTCATCCGGGAGACCACTAGGATGTTGTTGAGATAAACAAAGACAAAATGGTCCCACATGCCCTGCAGCACATTGCTCACAAAATCCTAGAATACGGACGATGGTGATATGGAGAGGCTTGGTTCTGCTGTTTGCATTGTACAAAGGGTGTCCATCTAGTGCTCGGACCTGCAGAGTGGCTAGCTGGTGGGAGTGATGGTGCCAAGAGTGGGCTGGACCTGTAGAGTCGCCGGCGGAGGTGTCAGGGCGGGTGCGGGTGCGGCAGTCGTCTGTGGTCTGTTGTCTGGGGTTTTTAAAGGATGTTCCTAGTGCCACATGAGCTGCTAAAGATTCGTGTTATCTCCTAGCGCTTCTGCTTATGGGCATTTGAAACCTGGACCAGAAAATTGAGGATGGTTTGTAGATCCAGAGTGTCTGGATCCATAGCTGGCAAGTTTTTCTGTCAGTGAGTGACTGTCTAAAGGACCCAAATGCAGGTCACAGACATGAATAGTCTAACAGTCTTTAATAAGAGAATTCTTGTGGAAAAGAGCAAATCAAAGGAATAAAGATTGTTAAACAAGAGAAGAAAAGAAAAATTTGGATGTCTGCTAACCTACTAAATCTAGTTGAAATCTGCTTGTGATTTGTCCACCATGACTGTAAAAAAATAAATAAATAAAAGAAGGAGAGAGAGACACTGTTGTTTTGCTGTGTTATAGAAGAGTCTTGCTTTTCAACAAGCTCCAAGACATGGGTAGAAAGGATTGATATCAGGGCCATGTTACATTCTGCACAGGGAATCAGGCCATATTGTGTGGAAGAAGCATTTTTGTCTAATGGGTAAGATTTACATTGCAATCAAATGCTGGGACAGTTAGGCATCCCAGCCTCATATAACTGGCAGGTTAATTTGATTTCTCTAATGTTTCTTCCTGTAGGTTTTGGGGGTATTTCCAGCTACAATATATCGCTTTCATTGGACAGGCCTGGTTTAAACCTTTACATGATTTATCACATTCAGGTCTATATGAATAATAAATGACTCACATTTTATGTATATGATGGTTTATATCTGAAAAGTTTCAATTTCACACGATGGTCAAGTACATGATTCAGCAGATATTTCTATACACCAAACTTTCCTTGTTTTATTTAATTACTAACACAGTTGATAAAAACAAAATGAAATCAACCTCTCGTCTGTAATAATTCATATTAATACAAATGAACATTATAATTGCTTTTTTCATATACTAAAATATCCCTTGTCTTTATTTTATTTTTCATCACATATTTTTTACTGCTCTGTATGTTCACGATCCATCATTAACATTCACTCAAGGCAGGATAGATAATAGCAACAACGACGTCTCCTATCCTAGTTTATCAGTGCTATGATATCGTGGCTTGTGATAGTGGGCTTGTCGGGTGGCATTTTTCATTTTCATGTACATCTCATGGTATCTTGAGCTACTATATATGCAGTAGAGTGATCCTCCAAAGCATATACCTTGGTTGTCTTTCAAGCTTCATAAACCTTTTGTAACTTTAAATAAAGTGTGCAAAAGTGCACCGGAATATACTTTGATGTTCTAGTGAAAACACAGTTTCAGCAAACTCTTGAGTTTCAAACAGAATCAATTCTGTATAATATTCATAAGTATTGATCCAAGCCAAGCTGTGAAAAATAGAGCACTGGCCACAAACAAAGGACTTGAGAAAAACAAAAATACCTACTGTCTTCAGGCAGCCAATTAACTTTACTCAGGTGCAGTCACTGCCCTCCTTAGAATGTTTTGGTTGCTGAAAAAAACTGAGGACACAACTTTAATAAGAGGTAGGAGTATTTTTCTCTGTTTAACCTTTTTTATTCCTATATTACTCACATGTGGCTTCACTGCCAAAATTTAGAGTGAGATTTATTCATGACGTGTATGGCACCAAGGATTAGTTTCATAGTAATACCAATAGTAATACTAGTGGTTTTGTCATATTTACCAAAACACTAAACCATTTACACATAGTAGAAGCTTATAGAATTTGTGGTTTGTATGGTTTAAACTATAAATTATATTTCTGAGCACACAGCTCCACAAACCCACATAGCTCACTGGAAAAAATTATGTTTCACTCTGAGGCTTTCCTGCTATTCCTTTCCCAAGATATATACTTAATCAATTTAATTGTCATTTTGCATCCTATTATCTTTTCATCATAGATAATGTATCTGGTATAATTGCAATTTGAAAAATTATATTCTCGACCAATCTTTTCCCACCCAGTTTAAACAAGGTCATATAACATTCCCATACTTCACAAACCGTTTAGTTTATGTAGCTCAAATTGCTAAGTTCTATGTGATACCGCTAGCACACAGCTCAATGTCTACTCTTTATTTACTTTATAAAATATACACTACATGGTCAAAAGTACTTGGCCACTCGACCATTACACCCATGTGAGCTACTGGAAGCACTGAACACGTAAGCTCATAATAGCCATATTTAGGTATTATTTAAGCGGGTTATAGAACAAAAGAGAGTCACACAAATCAGTAGATTTCACCAGCCTCTCATCATTCACAAACCTCTGTGTTTAAAATATGGAGCATCTTCTTTGAATTCCATATTGCCTAGTTGCAAGGAGATAGCAGTTTTTGTGCACAGAAACACCCAGGGAAGTCAATCACTTTTGCCTGACAGTGAAATGTCAGTGAACAGCGAATGCACCTGAGAGTGTGGGTGATTTATTGCCGATTTCTTCTCAGCCCACGCGCTGCCTTTAATTAGAAAAACAGTGAGGAGGCAGCTGAAGGCTTCAGTGCGTGCAAATCTTCACAATCATCGATGTGCACTGCAGTACCTTCACTCATATCACGAAATATAGATGTAATACCATTCGAATCAATGTGCACAGTAGGCAGACCTCTTTAAACACACATACACAGCATACACACATACACAGGCAAAGCTATTGGACTGGATTATTGGACTTTGATGGACTAAAGCAAATCTCATCTGTTTGTAAATTATTTGAGTAAAGTTTTGGACAATAATTAGTTAATACACAGGCATATTTTTTACTCTATGCTTTTGCTGCAATTTTAATTGAGTCATTAAAAACACTAATTGAGTAAGTAGTCAATATGCAGTCATGTATGCATCACAATACATATATGGCTGAACAATATTATTTATACCTTAACATTATTCAATTTTTTTGAACACCAAATTTTAGACATATTTTGGAGAACATGTATGCAGATCTTTTTAAAAACACAGTTTTACAAACATGTTGACATACAATGCTAATTGGTGGTGCATTTCTAATTATGGAAGTTTTTTCTGCATCGAATTTTTTGTTTCATTTCTTAATTTATAAATGGGTTCATCAAGATTAGAAATACTGAAAATAAGTTTGTGTGCAAATATTTCGAAATTGTACTGGGTGCCACATTCAGAAAAGCCACATTTAAATGAATGCTATAATGAGTATTCCGAGTTCTCCTATAATCCTTTCACTATCTGCATTCAAAAAATACATTTGAATTGTGTCTCAAATTGAATTCTTAAGTACTTGTGAAGTAATGTTATTGAGAAATAATCCTAATTAATTTTCCTAAAAAAGTTTTAAGAGAGACAGAGGTTGCCAATGTGTTTAACATCAACGTACGTGAATATGCTAAAAATTTCAAAGCAGGAAACCTAATGGGCAGAGATGTTTCGCTCTGATGTGCCATCTAGTACATGTCACATTTAATCCTATGTGAACAATGCTGCTTGTATTACTGCTGCTTTTGGACACAAACAGAGTCAATTGTCAAGAAGAAACCATACCCCTCTGCTTCACAATGAGCCACATCACGCTACTCTGGCATGGATTAACAAAAACGCTTCTCACTAGACTGGTAACCAATATTCTTTTGGCTTTAGTCAATTACATTATATATTCATATCTACAGTATGTTACTAAAATAAAACTCAATTTTATTTAAAATGTTAAAATATAAATACAAAAAATGTAGGGTTGTGAAAGTATGCAAAAACAACCTAATGGTTGTTTGACCAAAAAGCTTAGAAAGCCAAGTTGTTTTTTCAAAGCTCATTTTCAAGCTCTTTCAAGCCACTTTCAAGCCAAATGATTGGAAGCTTGGTATTAAAGGATATTATGTGTGTGATGATGAGCTGCATATAAAGAAACTATACTTTAAAAAGTATACACAGATTGAATGACATTGATTTCAGCCAATTAGAAGGCTCAGAGAAATGTTGTTGTTAAGGCAGCTGCTGTACCAACACCAGAATTAAGAGAGATATGTACAAATACAGGTTTAACATTTACATTTTCATTTACATTTGCAGCATTTAGCAGGTGCCCTTGTCCAGAGCGAAGTGCTTTGAGTCTCTAGCAATGAATAAATCTACACTGGTACACTAGATTACAAACTTAATAGAAATATAACTCTTGAATTCTACAAAGCAAACTTGGAAAGTGCTAATTTAAGTGTTTCAGGAAGATGAAGGTCTTCAACCGTCGCTTGAAGATCGCCAGGGACTCCGCTGTACGGACATCTAGGGGAAGCTCATTCCACCACCTCGATGCCAGAACAGAGACGAGCCTTGAAGTATACTTACCTCTCATTCTTAGAGAGGGTTGTACCAGTCGAGCAGTGCTGGAGGATCTCAGATAGCGTAGTGCAGTGCGAGGTGTGATGAGATCTCTGAGGTAAGATGGTGCTGGTCCATTTTCGCCCTTGAAGGCAATCATCAGTGTTTTGAATCTGCTACGTGCAGCTACTCAAAGCCAGTGAAGGGAGCGCAGCAGTGGGGTGGTGTGAGAGAACTTGGGCAGATTTTGGATCATTTGCAGTGGATGAATAGTGTTCAGAGGAAAACCCACTAGCAGAGAGTTGCAGTAGTCCAGGAGCTCCTATAAACTTTAGGTAGCCCTGCTTTTTATTTTTTTATAAATCTAGAGTTTTTTTTAATCTTTCAGTTTAGTCAATCTTTCAATCTACATGTCAGTCTTTTGCAATGTTATACTGTAGTTTTCTATCTTTTCTATCTTTACCAAAGACACTGACTATAGTATTGCATAGTGTTAGCCAATGTATTTACAAAGAACTTACTAAAGTATATAATAAGAGGAGCAGAAATATAGCTGTAATACAGCTACAGGAATACTGAAATAATGTCCCATAAACGTAATCAATGGAATAATTTATTACTGTAAAATGTAAAATAAATGTATTGCTGTCTGCTCTTGTTGACTATAATAGACTTTATTAATATAAACTGTGGTGTAAAGCTATGAAAATAAATCCATTTTACTTCAACACATATAACAAGTAACAACTGTCAGGATCCCAGACTTCACTTGATGTTTTATCTTTGTTTATCTTGCCTTGTGCTTTTTGCACATAAAAAGAAAGGCTTCTCTCAAATTCAAAATTCAAAAGGTTTTGCTATCCCTATGTTTGAGGATAGGATGAAACCGAAGTCTTACATCAGATTAGGTTACTGTCACAGGCAATCAGATTATTTCATATCATCTACCTGGCAAAGATCTGAACTTACTCCAGCAGAGATGGATGTCCTGCACTTGACACATGCTATGTGCAGAACTGTGTGTACTGAATAGATGCGTGGGAATGCGTGGGGATGTATGGAAATGTATGTGTTTGTGTAGAGTTATGTAGTAAACCTATAAAAAAAAAAAAAAACTAAAAAAAGGTGCTTACTACACTTTTTTACACATTCCAATGTTTCTGTTGCATTTACCACCAGCAAAAGAAAGGTACACTGCACAGATGGGTGAAGGAAAATACAACATAAAGCATCTTAGTCAGAACAACTTCAGTATATCTGTGTGTAAGTATCTGGAACTGTACTAGATAGATGAACATACATTCTTCCAAAAGATATTCCCTCATGCTGTTTAAAAGAAGAAGCAGAGCACTGCCTAATACATTGTTCATAAATATATCAGAATTGTTCAATTGGTTTGGGATTCGACTTAAGAGACCTTGAGTTGTGTGGATGGAAAAATTGTCATCTTAAAAAAAATCATTTGCATCAGGATAAAAAAGTGTCTGTATAGGATTATGGAGAGGAGTCAGAATAACTTGTTTTCTAGCACTCTTCATTCTATGTGGACCCAAACTAAACAAGTAAAATGTCTCCAATGGCATAACCACAACCAACATAGCTAGTAAATTTGCCTTTAATTTCTCACCCATCCATATGTACACACACAATGATGCAGGACTCTCTCTCTCAATTTAGTCCAAATAAAATGTAAGATACAATTTGAAATACAGGCACAAATAACCAGAGGCATAAAAGGCTTCTCTGTGAGTTTGTATTTTTTTTTCATGGTATATAAAGGAGATCCTTTTGGGATTCCTTTCTGCTGTAAATAGAACAAGAAATTCTAGACCAATAGGTCTTGCTTCAATACAAAAGCCTCTCTAAGGCCTACAGTCTTCTTCTAAAATGCTATAACACTACTCGAACTTTTGACTTTGATAAGCTGGGAAGTATCCTAAATAAATAGCTAATTATTACTAATGAGTTTTCCTCTACAAACTCCATGCTAATGAGATTATGTTAATTTATAATTCATCAAATGTGTGAAAATGTAGTATATTTTTGCCTGTAATTGTCTGGGGGTGGCTTTTGACATGCGCTCTAATCACTGTCCAATGTACTGAAAGATTAAGTTTCCACGACTGACAAATGATTAATTTCCTAGGGGAATTTGTTCATAAATTCAGATAAATCAGTTGATGTTTATTTAATTACAGTATGTGTACCTCTACTAAAGTTACAACAAAAAAAGTCTGAATGTCCTTACAGTCCCTTGTAAATGTTAATGGTGCAAATTAAAATTTGGAAGTGTTTCTGTGCATTTGACCTCTGTACTAGTGACCACAAATTGCCATCTTGGCAAGAAATACTATGTCTAGCTTAATGTGCTTATATTACACCTTGAGCAATTGCTTGCTATGGAGAATTCTTCCTTAATTTAGCAGCTTACATCTGGGTTAAAGACATGGTTGGGAATGCCCAATGAGTCACTGCTGTAAAGAGCTTGAGAACGTTTTATATTTAGTTGTGTATAAAACATACATAATTCTTCTTTTTCGCTTAGGGTCTTATTTAACCAAATTGCTATGAGACCAGCCATTTCCACTGTACATGTACAAAATAATAAACATTCTCCTATACTCTAACAGTTCACATAACATTTTTCTACTCAGATATATTAGCTACTTCCTATCTCTTAGTATGTATTATCTTATCTTTAGCCATCCACACTGCTGTAGGCTGTGTAGGCTATATAACAATGGCGACTAGCTGCCTGTGTTTTAAAGGATCGGTTTAGGTTGGTCACAATCACATAGAAAATTTATTCCAACAGAGAAGGCATGAGATTGTGACTATTGATCGAGTAGTGTGACACTGGCAGGACCATTAGCACTGGTGAGCCAAACGAATGAGCATGCACCAAGCAAATGATGATGATCCTCCCTCAGCCTCAAGGGCAGAATATCACTTTCCTCACAGCCGTATTAAAGTAAGGTTAAAACACATCAGAAGATGAAGTTTGTTTATGTTTTAAAAGAAGAAATTTGCAGGGAAGAAAAGATGATCAATGTGCACAAAAGAGTGATGCATAATTGTCCGAGTTCTAAAGGCATTCCTACCATGCCTCAATTTGTTTTATGTCTATCATATTTTACAAAAGCAAAAGAGCAAAGGAGGGGAATTGAATGTGTGGAGATGGAATAGCAGGGGGCGACCTCGACTTTGATTATTTCCAGACTTCTTGTTGTTCACATAATCTCAGACAGATATTTTTTGACATTTCTATTGTTCTTTTGGTTCATTCATCTGGCTGTCTGGGTTCGACCCCCTACAGTGCTCTCTACACAAACAGTATCAGCTTTGTAGTGAGCACCTGCTGTCAAGTTTTTCAAGTCGTAGGCTTAAGTAGAGCTAAAATTTATTTAACACTGCCAAATCCTTCCGCATGCCATATTGTTTAAAAGAACACATTGAAATGGATTTTTCATTTAGCAAACTCGAACACAGTCCCATAATGACAAGCGAGAAGAAATATACAATATAATTGCTGATGATTCCTTTTTTGCTTAATAAAATGAGAAAAGCAGAGCACCACAACAAAGCCCATTACAAAGCACATTCAGTAATTCCATGCATTTTAATGCTTTTTGGTCCCTTTATAACTTAGGGGTGGTGCATACTGATGCATTCAGAGACCACAAAGGCAAATGTTTGACAGCCCTGCTGTATAAAAAGCTGAATCATGCACAATTCCTCCATTACTATATCTCCAGTGAAGAGGCAGTGCCTGGGGCTTCCTACATTCCGACACTGCAATCAAGGAAGCAAGAGTGCACAGCAGTGTAGCAATTCACTGCTGCCCCAGCTGCTGCTTAGCACTCTCTACCCCATGGATGTGATGCCAAAATGCTTTGACACCTAATCCATGGGTGGGCCTTCACTCTCCGCAGGGCATTGTCAACTGACATCGCTGCACCGAAACACGACTTTTCCCTGCACAGAATTCACTGGGCCACTCTCATGACATTTTACACATCAGCCTGTCTCGGCGAGTTCATTAGCAGGATAATTAACAAGCACACACACACACACACACACACACACATGGCAGGAACATTTGTCTATCATTGCTAAAATTGTAGAAAGCTACACATTAGAAGTGCCCGTGAGAAGGAGCGAATGTTGCCTAGAGTGAATTGTCTTTCTACATTTGACTCAGGAGAGCAGAAGTGGAGCACGGCAAGGAGTGAAAAATCATCTGCACCTCCCTCCCCAACCCTGTGCATTGTGCTCTGTAGTGCTTTTTTTCTCGGCAGGACCCATGATAAATATCCGCCCTCCAAAAAAGGAGCATATAAAAACAAGAAAATGAAAGCAATAAAATAAAACAAGAGGGGTTTCCTGCGAACTCCAGCAGGGACAGAAATACGCCTCCTGCATCGCCGAGCAAAACCAATATGGGAGCCACGGCTGGACTGCAAGTTTACGAGCCATTAGGTGTTTTCAGGAGGCTTCAGCACTCTTGACTCTGGCCTTGTCGGGGAAATGTGTGGGCCCTTCTCACACATTCATCACCCAGCCTTGGGGCTTTACAGGGCACATTCCAATTAAAACAGCCCTGCTTAAGGCCATATTGGCCCCCTCTTACTCCCCCTCTCTTTGCTAGTATACCCTCTGTTGCTCACTCTAATTTCCTTCCTTCTACTGTGTAAGAAGGAGTAAGCCATAAGTGACTATCATACAGCAAACAAATAGCCTCAAGGAGTGTTACAAAAGTCACACGCTTATCTTTTATCCACTAGTTACGCTAGTGATTTAGTGCCTCAGTGCCACATTGCTTGGTTGCGTCAATCAAATTTGTGCCTGTCCACTGAGAATCATGCAGAAATAATAAGATAAATGTCCTTGTCTAGAGGGCAGACAGCAAGTGTATCCACATTCGCATTTCCAGTCTATAAAACATCAGGCTCTTTTTTTTTTTTTTTTTTTTACACCCAGGTAAGCATTTGCCTCTGGTAGAATGCACTTAACTGTGAACACACACATCTTAGCACATGCTCTCCAAAGGATATGTACACCCTCGTCTAATACTGCTCTGAATTCACACCTGGGGAATATGCTGATGCCTTGTTTGAGTTGAGCGTGTACAGCTTGAATGGGTTAGTGCCAGCCTAAATAGAGTTATGAGTGATAGCACAGCATGCGACACTCTCTTTCCAATAGGGTGCAGCTCAGTAGCCGTACATCCACTGGGATATTAGCCTGTAATTCTATACACTACAGCACACCTTTTTAATGAAAAATGACTTTCATGCTTTTCACCTGGTCTTTATCATTAGCAGAGCGGCACCACTGTTGAGTTATAGCTGCCGTTGGCCTGTTTATTTTACGGCCAAAAGAACAGTCCTTCAATCGCAGCTTGTGCAGCCGCAGCATCTCTATCCTATAATGAAGCCATTAAAAATGCTTGGCTGCTGCCAGATGGCTTGTCGGTGAGGAGAGGGAGAGCAAGCCAGTCTGGCTGCATTTGATGCCTGTATGCCAGTGATGCCTTTAAAGGTTGTTGTTATGCTATTTTGAAAGCATTATACCAGGGAGATTTGGAGCGATGCATGAATGAAACCTTTTTGGCACGCTTGTCTTCGCTCCACATTCGTTTATTCAGTAGAGGAGTAAAGAGGAATCTGTGACTACTGTAGGTAAACCTGATATTACACAACCTCCCTTTACATATGGCACATACACATACACGTTGTAGCTATGCTTATCTTATTTGATAATCACTGGGCCATCAGAACTTGAGTCTACAAGAAGATCAGTATCTTTCACAAAGAATACTTAAGCAAATCATCAGACTTATTGTCACTATAGTTTGTTTCTTCTCTCTCAATTGCCACCTGCTTGCCAAGTCTCCCTTATTACATAGCACCTTGGATCATATAGACACATTCTGTATGTCATCTCACATTACCTACAGATCAGGGCCAATTATGCTCTCTTGGACACATGTCCCCAGATGGCTGTGTCACTGTCAGGAGTCAAATTCGCAAATCTCCTGACAACAGCATGGACACATACTGTATATCTTATGCCATTTGAAGCCCTTAAGAATTATTTCATATTTTCTATCCTGTGCAAATCATTAAAAGCCTTGTCTTGCCTAGACTCATTCTAGCTGTTTGGTAGATTACAAGTTAAAGCAATTTAAAATGTCTTGTGCTCTCTGTGCTGGAATAAAACCAAGGGAGAGCTATGTGCCCCATAAATGTCAGTTAAATGTTACAATGGCTATTATTATGTCGGTCACACTTTGGCCCAATCACTGCTCAGCTATTAGTGGAACTCAGTGATGCTGCAATGTTTGCAAATGAAAAATAATCGCTTGCTGTAACCAAATGAAACGAATGAATCATTTTGTTACTCGACCTCCACATTGAAATCATGGCGTAAGGTCATGGTGTAAGGTTTTTGACCAGAACTTCGAGAGATTGTGTTAAAGAAATGTAATTCTCTTTTTAACAGAAAATTTATGTGTAAGGTAGAGCACTCATTTATCCACATTCCAGCCTAAGACATGAGAGAGAGAGAGAGAGAGAGAGAGAGAGAGAGAGAGAGAGAGAGAGAGAGACCTAGTGGTGACCTTCAATTTAACATTGCCCCTGTCTGTGCTTTTTTCTACTCAGAGCAGGCTTGCATTTATTTACTGCACTCGGTCTGTAAGTGAACTTGGAAATGGTGGTCATTGATTGTAGACGATTTATACTCATTGCCTGAGGGCAAGTGTAGGATATATGAAATTCTTTGGTGCAGGCAATAATCCATGGTATAATCACAGATTTATGGGCACATAAAGTTTAATTTCTGCATTTTCTGTTAACTGGTATTTCTACTCCACCATAGAAACTATAAAAAAAAATTATATATATTTTTTCTTTTGTGGGTGGTAGATACTCCCACTGTATTCAAAAATGAGGACAACAAGAAGAGGGAATATTTTCAACAGTTTGCATGATATTTTAGGGTCTAAGGATTGATCCTAGTTTTGTTTCCTCAATAATTTCTTCAAACATGTTTGCTACAAGAGCTCTCACTTAACAATTCATCACTTAATTGTGTGTTCATTTTAATTTAAGAATCACACACACACACGCACACACAGCAAAGCTAATTTGTTTCTAAATTTGTAGAATCATAATTATAAATTATCATCATCATCATAATCATCATCATCTGTAACTAGGATACTGAGCAGGTCATAGTTATTATTTTAGCCATAATCATGTAGCAATAATTCTACTCTACTTTTTTAATGAATGACTAATAACTAAATCACACTCTTCAACATTCCACATCCAAGTCCATATTGGGGTTAATAGGAACAAAAAAGAGTTTCATAAGGTTGTATTAACAAGAAGGAAATATAGCAATTATAATCAATCTGTCATGATGAAAGACATTTTCCAATTCAAATATGACCCACCGAGTCACTGCATGTTGGTATAGATATCCTGAACTTCAGAGTGACATCTCTGGGATGAAGCTGTCACTGTAGGTTCAGATTCATAGCCTGGCAAATTGCATTAAAAAAGTGTGAAGCCTTAGCGTAGTCCCTAGTGGCTGTGGGGGTCACATTATACAGAAGCATTGCACTATTAAAGGCGAGGGAAGGGAGAGAGAGTGTGTGTGTGTGTGAGAGAGAGAGAGAGAGAGAGAGAGAGAGAGAGAGAGAGAGAGAGAAAGAAAAGGACAGTGGGAGAGATAGAGATATTAGTCAGAGACAGAGGGTTGTAGCAGCTCTGAGACTGAATTAGTAATTTACTCCCGGCATATTGTCAGAGTTGCAGTATAAAGACATGACCTCCACTGTTAACAGTATTGAGTAATTTTTTCCTGCACAGCCACTGCATGGAGTTCCCCATGAACATGTGCCATCCTGACCTGCTCTTCCGTTGTAATTTGGCAGCATGTAAATAATTATACACAACCTTAAGCTGTAGGAGTCCATTTATACGCCTCTCAAGCAACGATGCAGCAGCTGAGCAAGAAATCCCCACTATATATATATATGCCTTGAGAAAGAACACAGTGTAGAAACACAAGCCTGCTTCTTTGACAGGATGATTAATTACCCAGGTAGGTGCAGCACAAAAGTGTGTGCACTGATAGAATGATTCATTTGGAGCTACGTGGGAACTCAAATCATAGGTAAAGATGGTTGATTTGGTAAAATAAGTAAATTTAAAAGGGATTTTGCCAAAAAAAAAAAGAAGCAAATACCAATTTGTGTCAAATTAATGAGAGAAAGATAATGAGAGAGAGGCAGAGAAAGGTGAAAAGCATTTGTGTAAACAGGCGATCATTGTCAGATTTGCTATGGAACGTGTGAAAGCCTGCCAAATATTTGGAATAAGAGAAGGCATCACAGTAACACAATGCAAATTATGGATGGATGGATGGATGGATGGATGGATGGATGGATGGATGGATGGATGGATGGATGGATGGATGGATGGATGGATAGATAGATAGATAGATAGATAGATAGATAGATAGATAGATAGATAGATAGATAGATAGATAGATAGATAGATAGATAGATAGATCTCAGTTTCCATGTAGTATATCTCTTCATGCCATTTCTCATGGGTCAGTGGATAAGTTTTGCAACAACACTTTTTATCACTCCAGAAAACACAGAGCTCCTCCACCTCCTTATGCTTAGTCAGCAGCCATATGCTGCCTTGGCATCCGTACTGCCATATATATAATACTGGAACAGTTGGTACAAATACATTTGTATTTAGTGGCCGTCACTGGCACTATGTTTTACGTTTTCTCACACCGACTCAAATAAGACACCCGTGATTAATTTTTTTCGGCTTGCTCAGTACTGAGTATAGATGTACAGCTGATTGATGTAGATTACTTATACTAAATAACTAGTGAAAATATGGTGTAGTGGTATAAGGTGTTGTTTTCCATCTGGTGCATAGCGGATAGTGTTAGCACTAAAATCTATATATGGTTTGTTCATACTCTGTTTTCTAATTGACTAGCGCTTCTGCTAAATACTGTTTTATATCAGTAGAAGAATGCTAAGGATGAAGCTGCCAAGAAGGAGGAAAAGAGGATGGCCCAATCACTAATCTTCCTTTCCACCTTCTACCACTTTATCTAATTCACTTCAGAATTTCCATCTCACAACCCACTTGTAAGCACTGATTACAATTATCATCACCCCACAACTTCTAGCTTCACATTCATCACAGAATCAGAAACTCTCTTCTCCTTGACTACACTCTGTACTACACACTGTACTCTTCCTTCAGGATCACCCCTACACAATTTTTCATTCCACTCACACAATAATAGAACAGTTTGAACCCCAACTCCAATGTTCCTGCCTTACTTCCTTTACAATTGGTCTTCTGAATACACAACATATCTACCTTTCTCCTCTCCATCATTTCAGCTACCTCTCTCCCTTTACCAGTCATAGTATCAACATTTAACGTTCCCACCCTAACCTCCATTTTCCTACACTTCTCCTTTTCTTGCTATCTCTGTATACATCTTCTCCCTCCCCTTTTTCTTCTTTGGCCAACAGTAGCCCAATTTCCACTGGTACCCTGTTGGCTAACAATACCTGTGGTGGTCATTGGTAACCCGGGGGCTTGACCGATCCGATATGAAATTCTGGATCATGATCTGCATATTTGATTTGCCACTGCGCTGGATGCCCTTCCTAACGCAACCCTCCCACTAAGTGTGCACTGGCTTTTGCAACCCTAATAGCTGAGTTTAAACATTTAATCCATGTTAACAGATAGTTTAATTGTAGTTTGATATTTGTGTAGATATAAACAAGATGTACTTATCCACTATGGCAACCCACTCTGATAGCTAATGGGTATGCACAATGCCATTCTGTGTGCTTTGTTCATCTGTCCAAAATCTATGGTCCAGTAACCAGTAAGTGATAAAGAGTAAACATTTATCAAACCTTTTGATATATGCTTTTTTCGCATCTTATTCATGATGTGATTACAGCACATCTAAGTGGAAAAAATGAAGTGTTATTTAGTGTCTGTATAACAAGTTAACATCTGTGTTTAGTCTGATCTGCAGCCAAGATATACATCAAGCCAAACTATTTGTGTAGTCTTTTCCTTTCCTTACCATTGTAACCAATAACCTGCAAAAAGATACGCTTCTAGGCTTCTCGGTATGACAAAGCAAATTCTTGAGCAATATCTAAACAAAATCTCTTTATTTCTACAGAGATTTGTGTTAGAATATTCAGCTTTCTCAAAATAAATAAGAGTAATGGTATAGCCTAATTATGTCCCTGAATTTGGCCTTTTTTTTGTGGGATAGTGTTTGAAAGCTTGACAGATCCTGAGCAATGATATTTCATCCCTTCATTGATTCATACACATGTTGAGAGCAAAGCTGTTCTCATTGAAGTAATGCTGATAAAATTACAAAGACTACATCTGAAAAAGATGTAAAATAAGCATATATCAAAAAGTTTGATTTATGTTTACTCACCTACTGGTTACTAGCTTATAAATTTTGGACTGACAAACAAATTACACAGCATGGCATTCTGTATACCCATTAGCTATCAGAGTGGGTTGCCATAGTGGATTAGTACATCTTGTTTTTATCTTCACAAATATCGAACTACAATTAAACTATCTGTTAACATGGATTAAATGTTTAAAGTTAATTCACTAATGAATTTCACTTCCTCTAATTAGCTTCATCAAAGAGTAGTTACAGAAAGATATATATCCATAACTACAATGTACATTATTTGCGCAAAAGTTTGTGGACATCTAAACGTTAACATGTGCTTTTAAAAGATTCCAGTCCACTTTTAGTCCCATTTGCTGTTATAATAACATTCACTTTTCTAGAAAGAGGTACCATTTGATTTTCAATCACAATGATATCAGTAAAGTCAGGTACTGATGCAGGGTAAGAAGTCCTCTTGTGCAGTCACATTCCAATTCATTCCAAAGGTTTTCATTGTAGTTGAGGGCAGAGCTCTATAGCAGATTTTTTAACCCATGTAAACCATATCTTAATGGAGCTCACTTGTTGGAACAGGTTTGGGTCTGCTAGTTTAATTAAAGGGAAAATGTAATGCTACCATATCCAAAGACATACAACTGTGTATATCCAACTATGCTGCAACAGTTTGGGGTAAAAACACATATGGCCAAAAAGGCAGGCGCCCCAATACTTTTGTTTATACAGTGTATCTACTAATCCCACATTCAGCAACTGAGCAAACAGAACTTGCTGTAAGTTGCATCTTTGCTTCACACTGGATTTTGGACCGGAGCACCCTATAGGATCAGATGTTGCCTTCGTTCTGCAATGTTGACTTTAGGTACCTCTGCCTTTTGTTTGAGGCTATACATCATTGCTCAAACATGGAAAACTGTCTAACTACACTAAGATTATTCATAGATTGATTAACTCTCTGGTTCCCAGTAGACAGCTGTTCATGACAAAAAAGAATGATGCTATTGAAGACCAAAGTTCAGCTAATTTCAATTTGCCTCTTATAAACACAGCACTTTGAACAGGCATTTGAGTCAAGCAAACCTGCTAGACATGCAAATCAGGCAGAACTGCTAAACTTAGCATTAGGATTGATTTTTAAACTGAGTAGTCCACATTAGCCACCAGTACTGCAGCAGAGCCCGAAAGCAAGCAGTCATTCACTACTATATTTCACAATGTGTATCAGGTGCTGTTCCTTGTATACAGTCCCTTTATGTAGCCAAGCATCCAAATGATATGTCAAAGACAAAAAAGTTTGTTTTCTTCTTTATATTATTGTTTATTTCTTGTTAGGTGTGTATCTTCTTTAGATTCTTCTTAAAAAGACAAGGGTATATGAACAGCTTGATGTTCAGTTTTGTTAGCACTTGATTTGGAATCTTGACGACCACATGAAGCAAGAAGAAGCATCAGCAATAACAAAGCACTTTAGTATATGTTTGTGTGTACACTATCTATCTATCTATCTATCTATCTATCTATCTATCTATCTATCTATCTATCTATCTATCTATCTATCTATCTATCTATCTATCTATCTATCTATCTATCATTTGTTTTTGTTTTGTATTTTATCACCCTACTTTTTCATATTCCATTACTTGGCAGTGCAAATACTCAGTCTAGAAACTCACATTAAAAAAATGATATTTGTCCTGAGGTCTGAATTCAGCCTCAGACTTTAAGTGGGCAGAAAAGAAGTCCCTCCACTTTCTGTGTCTGCGGTAAAATAAGTAAGCAATGTCCTCACTATTATGTATGTATTATTACCCCATGTCAGTCATGAAGAAAATGGTAGATTTAAAAAAAATATATATATCTTCCTGAATTGGCCAGCATTGTTAATTTTTGGTAGTGGAAGCTACATTTATCACACAAGCAAGAGATAATATACTGTACACAAATTATGAAATGAGTAAAGTAAACAGGGGGTATAAAGGGGCAAACTGTGCTTTTGCTTAACATGATAAATGCTCAGATGTAGTAGTTAACATGAGAATAAGTGCTGTTGGATGGTGTGGTAAAATCAAACGATGCATTTGTTTTCTTGAGCTACAGTGCTCTAATGTAGTGCCGTTCAAATGCATAGTTTCGCTCATTGTGGTATCATTAGTACGCAAATGTTCCTAAAAGCTTCACACAGCCGATGTATAATCATTAATGCCTTAGCCGAGGGGAAATAGAATGTTGGGCTATTCAGCTTTTGACTAAATGTGGCTTAATAGACTCTGATATGTAGCCTAGACACATATGGGCTTTAAGAGAACCTCAGTCCTTATTGGCTCTAGAGATCCGTTTCGTGTGTTACATGTGAATTAAATTAAGGAAGAATGGAACATGATTTGAGTGAATAAAGTGAATATATACAGCACACACCCCTTAATTGAGAATTGTACCATTTATACATTTTGAACCAGATTAGGAGAATATATATGGAAGTAATTAATGTAGGTACAATGCTACTGTGGCACTATTACATTGCTGCTTTTTAAACTTTATATATCCTCACACTCTTACTTATACTAGCTGTATGCACTAGCATCCTTCACAGCATCATGTACAAGGTTTTTTCCCAGTCTTTTAGCCTTGGCTGCAAAACTAATGTGAGCATAGTAGATGCCTACGATGATAAAGGAATAATTCAAGCTAGGTCCTTGATATTGATAAGAGCCTCTACAGCAAAAAGCTGTTGAGCAAATTGCATTAATCTTGCCTTGCCATACATCACCGATCATCATGATCAGACGCGGGAGACGGCCAGCAAGACAAGCCTGTCCCTGAAGAAATGAAACCATAAAATACACGCCTCTGTGTTCCAGGAGCCTTGCTCACACCCACCCTTCCCCTATCTCCTTACAGACACTGGCTTCTCAGAAAATCTTTACATTGTCTGCTTCTGTTTTTCTAGTCGATTCCTGGTATTCAAAAATATCACATTCTAAAATTTACAGCTTTTAATAGAATATTGTGCCTCCTAGGTGGACAAAGAAATGCGCAATGACATCATCCTACTAATGAGAGATTAGTCACTGTACCCTATGAATAGTGTTCTTCTGAACATGAAGAACGATGCTGTCATCCAGCTTTGAGCTATTCAAAGTGCTCCAAAAACATAAGATCAGATTTTTATTCATTGTCCTGCTTCAATCCGATCTTCGCCACTTGGACCTCTTGAATCACGGGATGTGTCGAATTTGTAATCAAGATTCGTCCTTTGTTGCTGGCACCTAAAATCTATCATTCTCAAACTACTATTGATGTGAACGTCAAGATCACCGAGAAACTGTCTCACAGTCCGGTGCAGAATGCACAACACTGCACTCACTATAATTAGCAGAGAAACTCCAGCCTGCATCGTGTGAGATCACTGTTATGGGACCGGACAGAGCCGTGAATCTTTTCATGGCGCAGTGGTCTTGAAAACTGATCAAGCATAAAATATAAATAAAACTAATTAACATGGAACATAAGAGGCATTGTGAGATGTTTACCTCTGGGATCATTTGGCTAGCTGAATTGTCTCAGTTGTCTTGATGTCAGAGCAATGCAGCACAAAATTGGGTCTGTCACTATAAGGGAGTGTTTGGTTCTTAATTTAGTTAAAAAAAAGAAAAAGAGCTAAAAAACATCCACATATTTTATTCACTACTGACACTGTAAGCCAGACTTTGTTTACCAGCCCACAGAATTAATATCCAAGAAAATAAATCTGCTCACTCCCATTAGCGGTTTCACTGCGGTATCACTGTATCAATGCTAAAAGGAAAAGGAAAACATAACTGATCCTGTACGACGTGTATTCATAAGGACCTACATATGATTCTTAGGCTTACTGAACAATTTAAAATCAAAACTTCCATTGATGAAATAATAATATTAACTAATTTTAGATCGACCCCACTGTTATAAGTTTTGCTTTTTGCTAACGGTTCAGGAAGCTCACATTTTAATCTTCCAGTGATTTTACAGTAGGCATCCTAATAAATTCCTTTGTGCATCTTATTTCATAATAGGATGATGCAAAAAAAATTAAAAATCAGACAAGAAGATAAATGGAGGGGGAGGTTTTTCAACTGTGAAGATAAGCTAGGTGTTGTGTTAGCAAGACACAGCTGAGCTGTTAATAGCAGGAAAACCTACCTGTTGTTGTCAAACACAGGAAGCTAGAGCTGTCAAAACAAAACCCTGTGACCTACCTCATAATGCAGTGTTTTATTTCTCAGAAATCAACAGGAGCCAAGGGTATAGACTTTATAATTGAATTAGGATTTAATAGCAGGAGCTTTTTTGGGCAAATCCTGCAAACTAGCTATATACTGTACACGGGTAGGTTAACTAGTAATTCCTTTAAGTAAAGCTAGCAGGTGTGTCATTAAATCACAACCTATTCATTCCCAAATTGTAATAATTCTATTTAAAAAAAATCTATTTGACTGAATACTGCAGGAAAAAAAGAAAGAAATATGCTTTTTACTCGTCAGATATACATTACAGCACAGGGAATAATAGCTTTGCATATCCCAAGGATGTTAGAAAGCTGGGGTCAGAGTACAGGGTCTGCAATGTTTCAGCACCCCTGGAGCACAGAAAGTTAAAGGCCTTAACCTGAAATAAAAGGGTTATAGAAAATTAACTCTAGCTATTTTCAGACTTTTTGAATGTGCCTGCATATATTAACTTTAGTACAGAATCAAATCTTGTGTTAAATCATTTTTTTATTTTTTATTAAAAATAATCGATGAATAATTGTGATGATTAATTCTGACTGTTTTTACCTTGTATATACGGCATCATTTTTTTATTTTAGATTTTTTTAGCTATTTTATTTGGTCAAGATGCAAATGGCCAGCTGCATATCAGACAAATAAAGTCAAGTCAAGTCAAGTTTATTTGTATAGCGCTTTTCACAACAGACATTGTCTCAAAGCAGCTTTACACAAATCAACAGTGATGGTGAATGGTGTGAATTTGTCCCTGATGAGCAAGCCGTGGCGACTGTGGCAAGGAAAAACTCCCTTAGATGTTATGAGGAAGAAACCTTGAGAGGAACCAGACTCAAAAAGGGAACCCATCCTCATCTGGGTGACATCAAGAGTTTGATCATAAATCTTTCAACAATAAAGAACACTGGACAGTGAGAACTAACATGATTACTGGAGTATAAGATTATAAGTGATGTTCTTTCTGCAGTCTTAATCAGTCTATATGGTTAGTAGCTCCGAGTTTTATGAGCTCAGCATTTGTGATCACCACAGATCCAGCATCAGCTTCTCTATGCCAGAGCCTTTAAACACTCCAGGAGGTCCAATGTCAAAACTCCACACATGTAGCGGGATCCAAATGGCACTGGTACGTCTCTAGATGGTTCGGGATGTTTGTGAGTTCGGCATCTACTTCTTCAAAGGTCCGTAATCATCACGAGGTGGGAGGTGACTGGAGCTGGCCAAACCTCAGGGTGTCTCGGGATGGGGAGAGAAAGAGAAGCAGTGGAGAGGAATTAGCGTAGCTGCTGTTCATGATATTAACAGCACAAGTTGATAATGTGCATGTGATCAGATGTTCTGGAGCACAAGGTTATGATGTGATGTGTGTTATGTGTAGGCTTTGCTAAAAAGATATGTTTTTAATCTACACTTAAACTGGGAGAGTGTGTCTGAGCCCCGTGTTTAACAAAAATAAAAGCTAAAAAAAAAGTGAATAATCAATAATTCTGTAGGGGATGTTGATGTGATAGGGGAAATGTCATATAGTGTATTACATTTTCAGGTATCTATTATATACAAAGTGAATTTGATAGACAATATTTTTTAGTAGTTTTACCTGGCCTGATTTAGCAGTAAGTCTTTTTTCATTGCACCCTTTAGCTAAGCTATACCACTGTTTAGATATTCTTGTGTAGGTTAATAACATGATAATTAGAACTGTTTGACAGAGGACTGAATTTACATATTAAGATGTTGTATTTGGTGTGTTCACTTGATGACTCATCAGGTTCTGTATGGATTTTTGGACTCTCCTTTTTTTTGCAGAACACAGCATTCTCGTCAACTTCCTCTCTTCTACATCTACTCTTAATGGCCTTTGGGGGATGCAGCTGGGCCGTGGCCTACATGGAACAATATAGATGAAGAGCAGGTAGAAAATAATATATGCTGCCTCATTCTAGTCAGATGCTTGATTTAAAAATAGGTCAGGTTTGATTTTGTGTTGGTCTGTCTGATAAGGAAAAATACAAGTTTTAACTTGAAAAGAGGTCCACAGCAACAAAGTTAAAACACTAGACCATATATTGGATGAGAAGGCCATAAGAAGGCATCCTAAACAAAATTTTAGAAGACTTCAGAAGCTTTCATGGTCATTCAAGCAATATTTATACAAGCAAATGTGTAGTTATTGTTACAACCAGTGATAGTGTGTCTGTACTTTGTTGTATATATACTGTATATACACCGACCAGGCATAACTTTATGGTCACCGATCAGGTATAACATTATGACCACCTGCCTAATATCGTGTTGGTCCCCCATTTGCTGCCAAAACAGTCTTGACCCATTGAGTATTAACAGCATTAACCTTTTCAGTCTGTGCATCAATGAGCCTCAGCCGCCTGTGGCGCTATCATCGTTTCACCACTGTTCCTTTCTTGGATCTTGAATCCTGAGCTAATTACTCAGTGTGGCCTAACCCTAACTAAATCTTAACAGTATACTGAATATCATCATGGCTACAATTTGCCCGTAGAGATTAAATATCAAGCAAGTGACATTTCGGACACAAAATGGACAAATGTTCTGTAATTTTAGCTCCAATAGAAGAATAGATCACGAAGAATCGATATTTAATTAATTACCCACTGACATTCCTTTCTTCTTTTTATCATCACCTGTTTAAACTTTTAGATTTTAATTCAGAAGTTATATTCCTGAAAAGGTTCGTTTCTGCTGATTATATTACTAATTCCACTATAATACCCATTTTGAATTGAAGCTAGGAATTGTAGGAAATTACACGTCCACATACAATTCAAACACAGACAAGTGAAGTGATACACATTACAGTACGGTTATTCTTAATATACTTATTTTTGAAACTGTTATATAAAGACCTTTGCTGTGAGTTTAATGGGAAAAAATCACTTTAGTTTGTGTAGTTTTGATCTTGTTTGATACTGACATTGCTTGACCTGAAACGCCAAAATTCTAACTGATAACTTCAGAAAGTGCGCATGTTAATTAACAATTAATTGAGGGCCTTTTTCCTGAAAGCATGCACCATATGTTCTAGGTAATTCTTGTAATTCATTGTGCATTTTGTAGCATCGGCTGCAATAAGCATAGAGAACAGCAGATCTTATCAACATATTCAAGTTTATATTCCCTTGCTTCAGGGTCGTCAAGAGAGCATCTTTTTATCCAAGACTGTTTGTTAGTACTTAGCAGGAAAAGCAAATGTCAGCTGCCTTTGACTTTGCCAATTATCACCATGAATAAGAGTTGATGACAGGATTCCTACTCACTGCTGGAGAACAACTTGGGGCGGTGTCCTTTTATCCTTGCCTGAAAACTTTATCCATCTTCATGTCATATCAAATAAGTCTAGACGAGAGTCAACCCCCCCTCTTGTATAGCAGGCACAGAATCGATCATAATTATAATTATGTATGGGTTTAATACTGGCAGAATGATTTACTAATAATAGCTTCAAACTAACCATGAGTCCAAGTTCACATACCTGAAAGTAGACATTTTTATTAATCTTTTCGAAGATATATACGTTGCCTTGGTACTACTAAAATCTAATCAGTTAAATTGATCATATTCTGAATTTATTATATAACAAACCTCTGTGACATATCTATAAGAATTGTGTGTGTTTACTTGTGTTCCATAAAAACTAGCAAGGGTGGCAAAGTGCACTCTAAAAATACTGTACACATATACAGTATACTCAAGTTTCTTTACATTTTTCACTTTGTTAAAAATATCTTAATGACTGTTTTACTGCATATACAATCTCAGTTAAATCAATGGTATTTGTATAGTGCTTTAATCAAAAGACACCGCCACAAAGCACTTTAACAGAAATCCAAATGCATTCTTATATCCTCACTTCAATTAATTCAAAATATTAATAGAAGGATAATTTGTAATTCTTTGTCACAAACATAGTTTTATACAAAATACAACTGCAGTTAAATGTAATCCTGGTCGGCTGCTCAGAAAATTATTAAAATGATTAAGTCTGTAAAAAGGGAAGTACAATTTGCAGTAGGAAGTTGCTGAGCAAACCACAGGTGATGGTGGCACCTGAAAATCTCCTGAGATCATGTGAGTAACCAGATTGCAAATGCTTGCAAGTGTTTTCATCTGGGTGAGAATGAATTATTAGATTATAAAACCTAGTTCTAGTTGTACAACAACATATTTGATCTATAAAAACAGTACTATGAGCATATTGTAAAGAGCTGTCTTGAGATGACAAAGGTCATGTTTATACACTTCTAGAAAATGGTTGTATTGAGTGTATTTATCTGTACTGAAGAAATTGTAATTTCAGATTTCAAATTTCACTCTAAAATTCTCTTGTTTTTACTATGAAAGAAATGTCTTTTTGGAACAAGGAAACTTAATCATTTTAGTGGAGATAAAGCACCTGAAGAAGATGTAATTATCTTCGTCTCAGACCAATAAACAAGCTGACTAGTTTTGTGGTTTATTCTTCATCATTCTCCATGGTGCAGTTCACATTAAAGGTCATTTTTGACTAAGGGAAAGGTGCTTTTACTCTTACTCATGGGATTAAAACTATGAAAGACCAGCATAACAATAAAATGTTCATTTCAAAAAGTCAGTTTTATCATTATTTTAATTTTACAATTTTTATTTATAATGACCGAATACTTACTATACTGGACTAGTTTTGCCAGTCGATTCTTTTAATAGACAGAAAGCACAAGAAGGGAGAGTGGCCTAATCACTTAGTCAAAATGAATAGTCTTTGACCTCCATCCCTGAACGTATAGTCATGGTGAAGAACATGACACACTGAAACCTGTAAGAGTGATCACATGCACTTTCATCATTCTCCACTTTCTATTATTTATCCAGTTATCGTTATTCAAATGTCAACACATACCCGGTGATACAGGGGATAAAAAATCTCAAGGACAGTGTATGCTGGAGTCAGGACAACCTGAGGCAACTTGCCGACCAGCACTACAATCGATCAACGGGGCTGAATTAAAGAGATTGTAAAATATGTCTTCCTTGTGTGAATATGAAGAGAGGTCGCTTTTAATGTGATTACCAGTGTCAGCTGTGCTGTCACTCAAGGTTGAGTTTGGCTGCACAGAAAAAGTTGTGTATTGTATTGTGTAAAAACATTTGCATCATGATTTTTAGCAGGCGTGAAAAATCCTTTTTGTGTGAGAGATTCTTCATAAATACTCTCAATTTAGTGAAGGCAAAAACAACAGATTAGACAGTCTACAGTCAGTATGTGCAGATCTGGCAGGGGTCCAATGGATATATTTACTTTAATATGACTGCCTGTTTCTTTTTTAATGACTTCATTTTGATTACTAAGCAAATTACCTGTCACATGTAATGCTCAAAAAGTAAAATATCCCTTTCAGTCCACTGCTGTAGGTATACCAGAGAGGTAACAACCAAAAATCAATTCTGAAATAACACAAACCACCACTAGACACCCATCTAGCAATAAGAATAGTATTTTGGGCTTGGGATTTGAAGACATTTCTAACGTAAGCCACCTAGCAGAGGCTTCATAGTTGTTTCAAGGATATTTGTAGAGAAAGCTACTGAGTCTCATACTGTCTTTGTGATGTGTTACTCAGCATGTCCTACATGTCCTCTTTCTAAACATAGTGAGCCAGGATGAAAAACATTGTTTGAGAATACTTTCCACTATTAAATTCATTTACTCATTTTTATGAACTGCTTTACACAATACAGGTGTGGCCGTGTTGGAGTAACCACTCCAGTGCCGCTGATAAGTTTCTGTTCTAAGGAAGAAACCCACATGAATATGAGAGTACATGCAAACTCTTTCCAGATAGCATATTGCCTCTACTCCATGTATGAACTATTGCATGGCACCTTTCAATGGACTGGAGTCTCAGTCAGGATGTCTTCCAGTCTTACACCCAGTGTGGGCTGCAAACAAGTCCAGATTTAAACAACTATTGCGGATGAATGAATGACAGAATTTACAGTTTAGGATGCTTGAAGCAGTACTGCACAGGGGAAGCCTTTAGAGAAAATAGCCAAATACTGGCTGATCTCTAACAGCTGCAGCTCAGAATCAGAGCGTATAACCTGCAGGAGTTGGCACTCCCATGTGTTCGTTCTTTTGGATACCCAGTCCCAGTCACAGGTGTGTGCATTCAGTATGCATCATTGCTTGACTGACACTCACTGTAATCCTGCCTTATACTGGGAACAGACTTTGCTATTTTATATAAACCATCTTATACAGTAACAATTATTATTATTATTATTATTTTTATTATTATTATTATTAACCAACATAGAAGTTTGAGGGTACATTCAGCATTAGCTAGGCTCAATGAAATCTAATGTTTTTTTTTTTCTTGTTATCTTGTTTTGCAAGATTTACACATGTGAACAGTGACTTTTAATGCCCACTGGCACTTTCTTTTTTAGTGTGCTTTATATCAAAGAGACACACATTCAGTTACCTGATATGGGTCTTGCAGAGTACCACATTTTACTCTGCAAACTCACCTTTCTTTATATATAAACTACTTGATATGGCTAACAGCAAACTCAGGTTTAATAAAACCCCCATGGCCAGACAGACACCATCTGAGAAAACATAAAACTATCTCATAAAGTGCAGGCAGGCAAAGCCTATGTGGCTGACATTCAAAATTGCTCGGCTCCCCTGTGGTGTTCTTCATTTGTTGCAATCAATGACAGTGGTTTATTAATAAAAGAAAATCTGCTTCAGTTTTGTTTTAAATTGGATGATTCTGTCAGTGTGTCCGTCTGCTGAATATTTCCTGACGATAATATTTTACATCAAGAAAAACAAAAAGACGCACTAAATAAATGTTACAGCTTCTTGATATTGCCATTTTACCTTTAATCTTATCTGCCAAGACCAATGATATCAAAAGAGAAGAAATGAGTCAATATGTGCATTGAAATGGGATTTGATATAGAGATATATAATAAGTCTAATTTAAATGGCAGCACAAATACACTATAAAAATGATCTTATATATTCATAGCACCTTGTATTTAATATTTCTGCTTCTTCATCTATTATTTGTTTACAGTTAGGACATATTTTACTGTATTTTTGTTATTACATTTTTATTCTGTATTTATATGCAAAACTGTATATAATGAATGACACATTTAGAACTAAGTAACTAAGAAACTGTTAAACGATGATAAAAAAAAAGCAATATAAATTATTTATTTAAATCATTGCTAACAGAACAAATTAGGGGTTGCATATCATTACCAAAATCTTTGGTATAAATCTTTGGTATCTTTGGTCTTTGGATAAATTATAATCTGTCAGTACGAATCTTTCCAGAATAGGGAAATACTCATTCAAGCATTTATTCAGGTTGAATACAGTATTTTAGTGTATAAATTCAAATACATTCTTTACAATGCAGATAATATGAAGACATAGGCCCCTTATACATATTTGGAATTGTGAAAATGTATTAAATGATCATGAAAATGAAATTAGATGAGAATGAAATCAATCAAGAAGTTTAAAGGAATCGATGTTTAGCTATAAAGTGCAGGATGAGGTAAAAACAGGTTTATGATTTGTCAGTATTTAGGTTGCAGTTGTGCAGCCTGTGGTTGAATGCTAAGTTCAGTGTTGAATGCTGAGTGTCCTGTAAAGTGTGCTGTAGTGAAAGAGTGTGATTTTGCTCAGTCCCTGTGCTTTCTGTTCTTGGTCATGATTGGTGGGGCCTTAATGTAGTTAAAATATGTATTATTATTATTATTATTGGGAAATTTTTTAACATACATTTTAATGCCTAATATATCTAACTTTATGCTTTACTACATTTTGGAAAATCATACCGTTTGTCACTGAACAAAATTTACGTTCATCCTGTTGCTAGACCACAATCATACCCCAATTCTCGCGAGATTTTCCGCGATCTAAGGCTCTCACCGTGTGCATGCAACAATTGAAAATTTGATTTAATTAGTCATGTGCAGGAATTGTCTACTTCATCCACCAATGTTAGGGCTGATCAAGATCACGTCAAAAACCCATCTGAAAATGAAAAGTCGAATTTTACCACCTCCGTCATCTGTAACGACTTTTAAACAGGTGTACAATGGGGGATAATTGAGCCTTCACCCACGTGTCATCTGAGTTCCATTAGGGAGAACGGATACGGAATGCTTGATTAGATGACCACACTTCGACCTTTCGTTTCAAGGCACTGGAGGTTACACCTGCCTTCGTGAACCTGCAGTCTCGTTTAGACGGGCACACGCACGGTCACGGTCACGCGCGCGCACGCATACACGCACTCCCGGCCGCGCGCGCGTCCGCGAGGGAAGCATCATCGAAACGGCGGCGTCTTTTGCTCGGACCAATGGCAGCGGCGCGGGGGCGTGCGCGCAAAGGTGAGCTGCTTTTTGAGTTTACTAAATGACTGCAGCAAGAAATACGGCAGCGTTTGCACGGGGCTTAAGGGGGGGACTGGGAGACGCTCTGGGCGCCGCACTTTCGTTTGTCCTACAATTCTGGGTTTTGCACTGATTTTTTTACTGGAATTAATTAAAGAAGAGAAAAAAAGGTGAAAGAGAAATAAAATATGAAATCGAAAACGAGTCGTGTCTTCTAAAGTGGACCGGACAATGGAAGTGGCTTCCTGCAGCAGTATCGGTTCGCCCTTGGGAAACGCAGGAAATAAGGAAATCTGCAAAAGCGCGTCGGTGCGCACCGGCCGGCTTCTTGCGAGCGCGCGCGGCTCCGAAGCGACGCATTGTATCCCGGAGCGCATGCCACTGAATGCGTGAAGAAAGCTAGATAAAAAATAAAAAAAAATAAAAAACACCATAACAAAACATTTATTCAGTATAACTTCTTTTCGGATTCGCGCATTGACTAGGAGGTTGAGAGTTTTAAACCCGGACGCTGAAACTCGGCGTGCACGTGTGGAAACACCGCGGAATTCACGAGCGCTCGAGTCGTTTTTGCGCGCCGTTATGGATTTGCCCGGAGTGATCGTCTGCAATTGAGCTGGATCGCGTCCCGATACTTCTGAAACACGCGAACTGAAGCATCGCTGGGTTCCAGCCGACATCCGCTGGCAGGATCATGCTCACCTCGTTTCTATGGGCTTAAACGCATCCCCTGGCTTACACCTTTGGATCTGGTATCCTAAACGCGAGCAGACACAATAGCAATCGATCATCATCAGCATCACCATCAGCAGCAGCATTGCAATTGAGAAGTCGGTGGGGGAAAAAAGGAAGACCTCAAAGCTGCCACAATGTGTAGATTAAGCGCACTCGGGATTTATTTATGGGAAACCGTAGTGTTTTTCAGGTGAGTAGACGCGATTTCAACTGGTGAAATGTGAAACGATTTACTTTATGGCAGTAAATTGGGAATGTGGCTTCATTCGTGGCTTAATGCAGCCTTGCATGGGCGTTCTCAGCAGGACACTTTAATAGGGGGCTGGTGAACGTTTCATGATGGCTCATGTTAGTACCCAGGGGTATCTGCTTCATGCTTTGTTTGTGTGTAAAGGCATTTGACAGTGTGTATAATTGCTCCCAGGCTAATGCCTCCCCGTTGAGGCAGGAGGAGAAAGCCAGGAAACCTGCATGCGGTTTCAGTGTAGCAGAACGAACAGCGAAACAGCGACTACTAGCGTCCACTGATCGCAATGACTTTATTTCCCACTGGGTTTAACTAAAGCATTGGAAGAACTCAGTATCAAAAAGAACACAGACAAATCCTATGTTTTGCATGCTTACATCATTATTTTATTGTCTAAAAGGTGTCAGTTAAATCTGAAATTGATTGCTTATATGCCCACGATTCTTTCTTCTTCTAAGCAGAAGGATAATCCACTGTAGTCCGACCCTAGTGCATCTATAACAGTCTAAAATGTTTTCCCCACAATGTGTAATTTCTAACACTTTGTTTACTATTGAATTAAAAGCGAACATTTGTTTTTTAATTTCTGTTCCTTCTTTGTACTGAATAAATCCATATCTATATCCAAAGAGGCCGCTATATTGTTCAGCACCTAATATGCATTTTTTGGACATTACCGATATTTGTCCTATATGTGTCTGTCTTTACTAATAGGACATTTGGTTATTCAAGGTCTCATTTGTCACATGATATTCAATGCTGCTCTGTGAAAGCTGTGTAAATCCGTATAATGAGTAAAATGTAAGTACCTTTACTCACAAAAGAGAAAAATCACTATTCTGTTTCATGTATTCTACATTGTCATACAAAACATAAATGCACGGAAATGTGCATCAGTGTCTTGAATGTTCTGTTAACTGTAGCGTCAGAGCTGGTAGCAGTTATTTTTGTATTCTGCATGGGCCATTAATTTATGAGCTCGAATCGTGATATTGCAGTATCAGCGTTCACTGCTGAACTTTGCAAATTCTCTTAATTGATATCTCTTTCCCAGTCTCAGCCTGACCACAGACCTCATTCAACATGCAGACGTATTGCCACACATTGATTATCATGTCAATGCCAGTACCACTGATGAATACAAATCGTACACCACCGCCATTTCTTTTTCTATAGAAATTGCATCTGATAACTCCGTGTCCACTGGAGTGGGGAGTCTATTCGAGGCATTGTTGGTATTATTGGAGGAATAAGAATCCAAAACTATCCATAAGCTACATGGTCTTATTTTACATGTCTTTCCTATTACCAAACCTTTTCCAATTTGTAACTATGTCAGCATTAGCTGGGCAGCATGGCAAAAAAACATGCTGATATGTGCTGGGAGAAACATGCTGGCTGCTCTGGATAATCCCAGTATGTGAATGGTGTACTTGGGGCCCTGTGATGTAGCATTGTCTTATCCTTGGTGTATTTCTGCCTTGTGCCTAGTGTTCTGCAAACACCATGATCCTGATCAGAATAAAGCAGCTGCTAAAAATCAGTGAAGCAGTACACATGAATCTATTAAAAACGCATATGTTTTCAGCACACAAAGATACAAAATACACCTGCTACAAATGGAGCTTGGTAAGCTTGCTGGAGATGAGGTTAGTCTCAAGTAAAGAGTCTTGTAACTTGGTTATTCTCACTATGTGTCTTGTTTATTCATAATTATGCCTTATCACTGAATATAGGAATATGAAGGGATTATTAGAGGCCTCCAAACCAGAACAAGTAGATGCAAAATAAATTTCCAAATGATTTCGTTGAACTATATGCAAACTGCATTTGCTTTATGTGGATTGCCCAGTGTGACCTTGAGCCAGCCTTGAAAATACCAGTGCACAGGCAGGTTAGTAGTAGAAAGCAATTTCATATCTGAGAGTAGAAAGCAATTTAAAAAAATTGCACTGTAGAGTCTAAACAGCGTTGTTTATAATAAGAATGGGATTCATTATGTGTGGCTCGATCACATCAGACCCTGTGTGGTAATTATCCAAGCACAGCTGGTTGCAGTGGCCCTGTAATCTGTTTTTCTTCTTTCTTTTTTTTTTTTTTATCTCTTTGTTACTGCTGCACGAAGAATGGGCAGTTATGAATCGAAATTTTTTGACCAGAAGAAAATACGTTGCTTGGCTCAGGGGAGTTCTTTCTTATTCATGGTAGTATTGGTTTTGGGCAAGTTCACATGCATTACAATACGTTATCGATTCTCACTGCCCAAGACTGATTGCACTTCAAATGAATTATCAACAAACTATCACTCTAAGTCATGGAAAAAGGTGAATCAGCAGTGCAGTGCACTCCAATCAGCAACAACTCAGTTAAATTTTAGGATTTAAGATTCAATTGCGATTGTCACGCTGTGTGAATGTCATGGCAAATGTTTAAAAAAGGTGTAGGTATTTTATTCTATGTTAGAGTTCAAGGTCTATGCTAGTGGTTTGGTCGAGACTGGCTGAATGGCTTAGCAGGGAATGTCTAACGGACGTATTGGAAGTGAACATGGCTCGATGATTTTCAAGTATTAGAAAATGCACGGAAAGGACCAATTTGTAATGTATTGTAAAGGCTGTAGGAATGATTTCAGTTCTACTGACTGAATGCTTGCAAGTGTCGGAGTTGTTTGCATATTCTTTTTCTTGAAGGAGGCTCAGCTATGTCTTTTTTTTTTTGGTGCTGCATCAGCAGTAGTGTAAAGACCTCACAAGTGCCTCCACCAAGATCGATCCAAATTAATTAGAACAGCGCCGCTTTGATCTTTACCATTTTTAATCATTAGACATGGTTTATTAGTATGCTAAAAATGAGTCACACTAACAAGGGTACACGCTAAACATAAATGGAGCTGATAGCAGAAAATCTAAATAGATCACTTGAAAGGAGACAGGGACCCCAGATTTCACACTGTCACAAAGATTTCATCAACAGTATGGGCTCACGTAAAGGGAACTATAATAGCTATAAATCTGTGAATGAGACACAACACAACAATCAGCCAAACCATGACTAATCTTGTTGAGGTTTCGCTGCAAGACCATATCTTCAGGAGGAACGAGACAGATTTAGGCGGTGTTATTAATGCTGAATGTATTGTGTCTACATACCAGGAAGACTTGTAATGTGCCATTTTATATTTTTACATTTTACACAGCTGAATAAGCAAGCCATCAGATTACGGCCACCTACACGAGCAAATATCTGCCGCATTGTAACGGATTGTAAGACACTTCTTTGCCATCATTTTGACTCATTTTGCACTGCTTTGTTATTTAATAATGTCTCGGTTACTCACATTTCTTTTTGGAATAAATCACAGAATCGTTAGAATAGCTTTTATCTATTAACATGTTATTATTCTTATTCTTATTCTTATTCTTATTCTTATTCTTATTCTTATTCTTATTCTTATTATTATTATTTAAGGCCCATGCATTTATTTACTATCCTACAATAAGAAACATGTTGCTTTATATTTATATATATATATATATATATATATATATATATATATATATATATATATATATATATATATATATATATAAAGCAACATGTTTCACGAAATCTGTCTCGTTCCTCCTGAAGATATATAATAATAATATATATATATATATATATATATATATATATATATATATATATATATATATATATATATATATATATATAATAATATATATATATATATATATATATATATATATATATATATATATATATATATATAGACAGTTTTTTTACTGTTTTTAGATGGGTTTTTGTTCTGTAAAATGATGTACTTGGCAACACAACAGTGTAAAAATTAGAAATGTGCCTGAACAGTCACTCAAGAAGACCGCAGTGGTGGATGTTAATGAGCTAAAAGCCTAATGATGTATGAAGCAGGGTGAAGCTGGCTGCTGGTTAGTTAACTTTGAACGGGGGTGTGTCGACCACAGATTTAACAGAAATGAAAGAAAAGCTGGACGAAGCAAGTAGGTGTTTCAAGGACGTAGGTGATTTGAGTACTACTCTGAGCTATTTAGTGATTACTGATCGGCTTTTTTGGTCAAACATTGATTCTGTGATCGGTAAATTGGTCCTTGGGGAAAATAAATTTGAATGATTATCTTGCTGTATTTGTGTGTGTGTGTGTGTCTAATCAATGCAGTGGCAGTGAACATGAACAGTGACTAGGGAGAAAGTCTGCTCTAAACCAGTAGGTGTTTAAACAGTAATAGTGACCTTTAGCCTGAACAGATGACAAACACTGCAGGCACATGGTTGCTTTAATTCTTAAGCTTTTGCACACTTCAAGCAGAATATTCACAATATGCTATCTGTTCAGTTCCATTTATTTTATCAGGTCATCACAGTATGATACCATAATGCCAATGTCCATATTCAATGTCTTTTTATTTGTATCTCGTGACACAATAAAAGTGAGTGGGCAGTGCCTGCTTGCTACTTTTAATATCTTTAGTATTTATCATTTCTATATTTGTACTCAGTAATTTAATATTAAAATATGATATGAGCGCTTGTAATCATACTATTCAACTATGTTTGGTTTTTTATAGTTGTAATAAAAAAAGTGAATATATGGCTGCAGTCTTGTGCCAGCAAAATCAGCAGGGAGAGCAACAGTCAGCATGGAAACTGTAGCAGTACATAATGCTGTGTATTCTACAAAAATATTAATTATAGAATATAGATAGAATAGAATATAGGATATGGAATTGTATCGTTTCTATTAATGCATTGTTGTAATTATTTGGCAACTGTATAACAAAAAAACTCTTCATATGTTTAATGTATAAATTTGCAAAAAAGTAAGAATTCATGATTTTGCTCAAGGTTGGGGATTTTGATTAGGTAATTATGTCTTGATTAAGTATTTTGGTGTTCTGAAAGACATTACTGCCTGTCTCTTGAGTTCCTACACAATTTCCACAAATGTGGTTTCCGACACATTCTTAAAAAATTCTGTTTATTTCGAATTGGAAATAAACCGACGTTTTCAGCATCTTGATATAATATTTCAAACCAATGACGATAAATGTTAAGTCTCTATTAAACTGTAAGCAAATGTTGTGATATAGACCATGTCAACTGCTTAACTGCTTCTTCCTCATGCCTAATCCTGTCTTAGAGCATGTGTTCAGATGACATTCTAATAGATTTGCTCTAAAATCTATCATGAGGTTCTAGACAAATCTGTGAAGTCCATGTCAGCTCCAGTGCACACTGTGATTCAAGTAAATAAGGAAAACAAAGCTAATTCTAACCAAATGGATGTGATTTAGAAAATAGGTTTTTTTTGTTTTTTTCATTAAACCAGAGCTTCACAACTGAATAATGAAGTGAGAGTTTTGGTCCGTTGACCCCATTCATTATACAGTATTATTCAATATATTATTCATTATATATAAATATAAATATATATATTTATTATTCAAATTTTTAAGTAAAACCAAGATTAAGGTCATGTGAAGAATGTGTTTGGATCTGCCAAAGTAAAAAAAACAACATTTGGAAAAGATTATTTGAGAAAGATTTACCCAACTAAAGATAGAAAGCATGTTGCTAAAGGTAATGGGAAAATATTGAGTCAATAGGATGAGAGTATGCGATATTTCTCTTGTATATATGTCTACTTTGCACCTTCTGAACGCATGTAATTCAAATACTGTCTTAATTAGTTCATGTAGGCCTCATTGCACACAAAAACAGGTTGTTTAAAAAAAGGTGTAGGCATTTTCTAACACACCTGCCTCTATTTCTCGATCTTATTTTTCAGCTTGGCAGCATCTCAGCAAGCTGCAGCACGGAAAGCTGCGTCCCCTATGCCCCCTTCAGAATTCCTGGACAAACTCATGGGGAAAGTGTCTGGGTACGACGCAAGAATCAGACCTAATTTTAAAGGTAGGTGCAGCTACAGAGACACCGGTGAAAAAACACAGGAATGTAGCCAAGCAATGGCTTGGATTGAATAGATGGAAATGCTTGGGCATGTGTCTTTTAGAGCTGGGGATTTGTTCCAAATTGCATATTGAAGTAAAGTGCATTTCGACCATTGATCACTGGTCAAGAAAAAAGCTACGGAAGCAAGTGATCAATTGTGCTATTGATCCAAAATGTCTCCACCATATGCTGAAATGCTCAATCTTTACTGGGTTTCCTATAGAAAACAAGTCGTTGTATTAAAAAAAAAAAAGACAGAGAGAAAAATATAAGCTTTAAAAAAAACCTGTGAACTTTTTTGTGTGTGGTTGCCTAGTCAAGTTTGAATCACAATCCCCAAGATTTACTGAAAAATCGCATTTGCATGTGAATGGAACAGCAAAGCAGCTATGTCCATATTTCAGTGCGGCGAAGCATGACAAAAAAGAATTAGCATGTGAAATTGGATTTTTTATTTCTATTCATTTTTGAAAATGATCCCTGTGATAATCTTTGTTTAAGACTTTAAGAGGCTGTTCCTTTGAAGGCTTTTCCTAGGCTGGCTACATTCCTGTATGGGGCCTGTAACTTTACGTCAGTGTTTTTAGAGAGGGGGTGTGAGGTTGTATTTGCCTTTTCATCTACTGTTAAATGGGATATGTGCGATAATAGTGTTAGAAACGACCTCAACCCCAAAAAAGAGGTGCTGAAAGATGAATGTCAGAGGTTTCCTTATCATTGCTGAACAGTTTAACAAATGGTCTTGGCAGTAAATATGTTTACATATATGCACATATATAAATATATATATATATATATATATATATATATATATATATATATATATATATATATATATATATATATATATATATATAAAGGTACTGGTAGGTAAAAGTGCTGCATTTCAGGAGGATTGAGTCTATTCTATCTTCTCTTTTAAAGCTGCTTGAAAGGAAAGGGTCTTACTGGTTTTCTTATAGTGTGCTTCTTAACCTTGCTCCCAGCTAAGGTTACTGCCTTTTTATGCTGAAATGTTCTGAGGGATGTTTGGTAAACGCATTTGGAGCGGTTGATGCATTGATTTAGCTTCAGACTTTTCGTTTTAAGTAAATTTTTATCAAATAATTCAGTTCTGAAAGTGTAACAAAGAACACCTTTATTTTGTGTGGAATACAAATTTCCAAAGTTTCCATAATTTTGCACAAGACTCTTTGTGTGCTATAACTATATTGTTATATATATATATATATATATATATATATATATATATATATATATATATATATATATATATATATATATCGGAGTTATATTGTTAACCAATTCATTTTACTCACTTTCAAAGAAAGATAGAAAGAAAGAGAATAAATGAATGAAAATAAGAAAGAAAGAAAGAAAGAAAGAAAGAAAGAAAGAAAGAAAGAAAGAGAAAGAAAGAAGTTAAAAACTAAACCCATTTAGTGCATTTAATCGTCATATTACATCAAAATGCAATTACAAATATAGAAATAAAATATAGAAATCAATTTCAAATTACTTTTAAAAAAAGGGTCAACATAATACAATCTAAAACAAAGGCATGCATTAAAATAATAGTAATAAAAAAAATAATAATAAAACCTAAATATTTCATTTATTTTGTGTAGCTTAACTTTTAAGTTTCAGCCTAACTACAGCTCTGGGATGACATAAGCCTTCACAGTCTTCTTGGGAGGCTTTGCGGCTATTTTAAAAATACCACCTTATCCTTCTACAATATATTTTCTCATATCTTCTTTTACTTTTTTGTTTTCTCATATTATCTTATATTTTATACTTACAGACCCTTTTACTTAATGCGCCATTTCTGAGCAGCCGATCTGGTTTTCATTTCCCTGCGAGTTGTATTCTGCATATAAGTATGCATTTAATGTGCATATTGTGACAAATTAAAATCTTGAATCTTTTGTAAGAGGCAAAAATAAGTGGACAGGAAAGTATTTTGAAACTTAGGAAACTTTGTTGTTTTCTTTGGCCTGAATCTTCTCCTCGCCCCCTCACTGTTTTCTCCCCCTGTGCCTCCATTTTTTTATTTTTCCCACAGCGTCTTCTATGTTTACCTGTCCAGAGCGCAGAGTGGGTAGTGCATCAGTAATAATGGTCCGTGGGGAAACACAGTGCTCCGTGTGTAGTTAAATGGACTAAATTAATTAAACAAACAAATAATTTGCCTTTTTGTATTCTAATTACTCCAGTTACTCAAGGAATCATTTCAGTCCTACTCAAAATTCTGATCAAGCTTCAATAGAGGGTGGCTCATGAACAAACATATACCTAATATTAAGGAATGAACCAATGAATAACACTAATACACAGTTATTCACATTAGGAGAAAAGGAAACCAACTGCTAAACAATGTGAGAAAAGATGTAACTGCAGGGTGAACATTTGTGTCTATACATGTGCTATAGAATGCAGTTAATTATGTGACAAAATCTTTAATCCATGAAATGTTTGTCATAGTAATTACACTCTGCCATTCTAATATCTTGTTTGTGTGAAAAAACAAACAGTAAAATTAGAAAACGTGAATTTCATGTTGCCAAAAATTGGTCGAAAGCCGTTTTATAATTTACTCGCTAAGAATCAATAATATGACTTAATACTTCCTATCTTAAAAAAATGTATAAAAATATTTAAGTAATAAATTAGTGGCACTGTTGCTCTGTGATACAAAGTTTCTGTATCCAGATGGCTTTAAATTAATGTGGAACATGTGGGGTGCCTATAAGATTTTTTGTCCTATGAAGGCAGATGTTTATGTAACACATGATTTAAAAAAAGAACATTATTTAAGCAGGAATTTATTTACAGGATTGCTGGTTAAAAAAAGATAATCTCTTCTATATATAGATAATTTTGACTGGCAACATGGCTTCAAAACATGTCTACAAAAGTCTTTGGCTTCCTTTATCATTGGCTTTCGCTTAACAGTGAGAATGTTGTTTGGTATATTTTGTTGGTCAGTAAACGAGCAGAACTATTTTCAGTGTACACAAACACACAAACAGCAGTTTCAATAGAGCAGCGCCATTCTGAGCTTGTCTTCACAATGCAAGTGTGTAGGAATCTTGCTTGCGAAAGAGATTTATATTGAGCTATTATTATTATTATTATTATTATTATTATCAAATCAAAATCAAATTTTATTTGTCACAATCACATACATACAGAGTAAGACATGCAGTGAAATGCTTTGTACGACTGTCCAACATTTAAGCATGAAAAAGGAGTAGCATTTAAGGATAAAACAATTAAGTAGATAAATAAAAAATATACACTATAGAAAAATATATGAAAATATATGTATATACATGAATGAGTATGGTGGATATTAACAGTACAAATGAAAGTGATTTAGTGTGATTGTCCTTAAAGTGTGCATGTACAGTATGGTGTGATATAAAGTGACACTGTGCTGTTTAAATCCAGAGTTGAAGTGACAGTCCAGAGTTAAGGTGTCATCATTATTATTATTATTATTATTATCATTATTATTATTATTAATCATCATTATTATTATTATTCATTAAAAAAAGTAATCTGAAAATACAACCCATTCAAAATGTACTATAAATTGCTAAGAATGCAATGGTTGAATGCATTGTAAGTGATATGTGAAATTAAGTGCTGTGACTTTCAAACTGGGTATATATATATCATTCGCCTACACTAAACCATAGTACGATGTTGGACGATGGTTATCTAACTTTGGGTATGTTTAACGCAAGACAAATAAAATGATCATTTTGATCGCTAATCATAATTGGAAAGAAAAAACAAACAAACAAACAAAAAACATGACAATAACCGTGACCCTCTATGACAATGAAATTTACATCATTGTCTGAGAGCAGGGAGGCAGCCATGGTCACATGAACACACATTATGAAAGTCAATAGGATGTCATGGCTGTCAAGTCAGAAGTGTATGAGCACATTAAGCCGGAAGCACTGACGTTCCTGTCTTTGGCTGCTCTGCTGTAGAGCACAGTAATGACATTCATTCAGAGAGAGATCTAATACACTGAACTCATGATGGTGTCCTCAGCCTGAGGTTGCTTTTGATCACACACTGTCTATCTTGAGTAGACATTTATTTCCAGCTCTTATTGTGAAGGAGCACTCGGCTACCACTCCTCCCACTAATTTGATGCTAGTGAATGGCCTCAAGCTCCAAATGTGCCAACATAAGAAGAAATGCTATATCAGTGACGACTGGGATCCAGTGTAGAAAAATCCATTACAAAGATTTAGAGCCATATCCTTCCTGCCATATTTAGGGCAAACCATGTAGGGATGACCAAGTTTGATGATTCTGATTATATATGCAAAAATGTATTTGCACCTTAGCAAGTACATCCTTATTTATCGGGGATGGGGGGGGCATTTTCTTCTGCTGTGTTTGTGAAGTGAGGAAAGTTGTGAGGAAGTGAGACTCTTTCACAAACAAGCTTTGATGCAATCTCCAGCAGTCGTTGACAACTGGAGTGGAGTAGACTGCAACCGCAGTCTCCTTGTTCACCTTGTCAGTGGATATGAGGAGCAGTGCAGTCAGCTTAAAAACAAAAAAAAGCCCAGCAATTTAAGGTGCTGGAAATCTGTTTCTGATCATACCATCTCTCCTAACAAACCAACTTTTGTTGCGACCACAATGCATGACATTATTCATCAGGGTAAATATGAACTATGATATTTTACTTTTAAATGGGTCCATAGGTGTACATTTGTAAATATAAAGTATGTAGTGTCTGTCTTTGCTGTTTCCTGAATATTTCTGTTCCTATATGCTTGTTTATTATCATTAGGCATTTCCACCTCATTTATATCCAAACCTGTAAAAAAGATTTATGATATGCTGCTGGAGCTTGATGTTTATTTAGGTTCTATCTGCACTCAGTAATTGGACTTTAATTGACTGATGAGGGCTTTGGTAATGAGAGGGAGTGTAGTCTTCATGTGTAGTCGGAAATAGAGGACTCGTTCCTGTGTTTTCCGATTCCTTTACAAAATCGAAAGATGTAATTATGTGTGTTGGTATGCTATCAGACACTGTGCACTGGACGATTCCAATTCGTGTGCTGAAACCGAACTCAAACCCAAAAGAAAGTGGATCCTGCCGTTAAACATGTCTCTCGGGGATTCCCGTCTGCCAAATGATGTAATCTATCCAACATATCAAAGTAGTTTAAACCATATCGCCAATGTGGCACTTGCTGTCGTAAGGTAGGAGCAGAAATATTGTTGTTTTCTCATGGGCCATGAAAAGGCCAGAGCACAGCTGCAAAGTCAGTGCAGGCCAGTAAATATGTGGTGTGATAGAGCAGTCATTCAACACTAAGGGAGCAGGGCAAATTTGATTTTAACATTTTATACACATTTTAAGCTGTTATAAAAGCTTCCACTCTCTCAGGACTGCAGACACTATCGACCATGGGAATTTTATTCTGTTATTGCTCATATTTGAAGTCAGTGTGCATGGCTGCTGCAATTCAGCTATGCTGACTCAAAGGTGCATGACTGGGACCCAGTATGGAACTCTCCTGTTTATGAATGTTGCAGTAATGATTACACACATGCAATCATAGATGTTGTTATGCTAATGTGTGGTTGGCTGATTCAAGTATTTAAATATGAATTTCAAACATTCAAAGTTGTCACATAAATTTTTTTCTGTTGTGTAATTAATACATGCAGATTCTAAATAAATATATTTCCTTTTGTTTAGAAATTTTATGGGGTAAGATTTCAGATATAAAATATTCAGAGCCCTCAACATAAATCCCTACATTCAAATCTCAAAAGTATTTATTTTCTTCAAATCAAGTTAAATAGAGGCTAACACAGTCAATCAAACTCAGTATTTAACCAATCAAAATGTGTGTCCCACCTGCTTACTAATGTATTATTAATGGACCAAAGTATATCAAAAATTGTGTTTTTATAATTGGTATTTATGACATAATAATAATTATATAATAATAATAATTTCGGTGTCTGCATTTTTACAGTCAGTATTTTTTAAATGTTAATTTTGGGAATTTGTGTTTAGGCTTTTATATGTATAAAACATACATATAGGAAAGAAACAATAATACCAGAAAAATATACTTTATTTATTGTGACGTATGTAATTCAGACCAGAGCAGTCATTTTTGTCATCTTTTAAGCTCTTTAAAACTTTTTTTTTAGTACTGCTCAAATAAATGCTAATAATAGTCTAAGGATATATGTTTCTTAAATGGTACATGTAGTGTACTTTGAAAGAGTTGAAAAAAATAAATGATGAAATTATAACTGTTGGTCTTCAATTTTATTTTTATGAAAGAATTCTTTTTTAAATAAGACTCCACTGTGTTATCGATGCACAGCCTCTTTTAATAGGTTTTAATCGGCATATGCTTATACTGTTGTTTGTTGACCTTCATAAAGCAGCGTAACTCTTTTTCAGATCAACACCGACTATAATATGTAGCGTTTACAAAGCACAGTCAAAGCTGGGTCAGATGTATTGAGCCTCAAATCGTTGATACAGATCCTCCTCACAAAGGATAAGCCTCTTTGAATCTACAGGATTATGTTGGCACAGGGGATTGCTGGTCAGGTAGCATGATAGAAGGAAAAATGCCTCCCATTACTGAGCTTAAGTCAGCTGTCTGCTGCAGTTCATGTTTATGCCAAGTAATTGCAGTTCATTTTACGACTGAGTTCCCTTGCAAGTTACACAGACAGATTACTGCAGTCAACAAGAATCTTTCCTGCAGGCAGATTTCCATCCCTCACCAGGCAGATAATCATAAATTTGCCTTTCATGACAGATGTATGAGATTTGCGATAGTACAGATACGTGTATAATAAACATATACGTGTGTGTGTGTGTGTGTGCACGTGCGTGTGCGCAGGTGTGTGTCTGTGTGTGCACAGGAATGGCACATTCTACATATTTTACTATTATGTCCAATATAATTGCTTTTGATCAACAACTGGGAAAAGAGGTTTTTTTTATGTTTGTGTTTTGTTTTTTATCTTTGTCCATTATTATTAGTAGTAGTATTAGTATTATTATAGAGTCATTGGTGTCATTTATTTTAAACAAGAAATTCACAGTTGTTCCACTCTTGTTAACCAAGTATACAGTACACCCATTTTGTGTTCCTACTCTGCAGACATGGTAATTATGAAAATATCATTACTGCAACAGGCAAATGTGCTAATGGGAATTTGGAGAAGAAAAAAAAAATTGGATTTAAGATACATTTGTTTTTCAAACTAAAAGACAAATGGTTGAGCTCTAACCTGTACTAGAGTGCTTGAAATTTGTAAGGGAAAATGGCTTAATCTGATAGATCACATGCTCTGATGAAGGGAAGGAAGGCTACAGAATGTACGGAGCATTCGCCTACGAATGCTTTCTGTACTTCAGAGTAATTTCACTTTGATGCAGTTCTGCTATCTGATGAGATTATATACCTCCAAAGGGGAGTAAAGGACCCTAAAGGAAAGAATTCAAGGGGAAAAAAAATTGGCTTTTTCAATTTATCAGCGAAGATAAAAAAAAGAAAAACTACAAAGCTCACTGAAGCCAGTTTGACATGTAGTCTTTGCATTTTCCCTTCTCTATAATGTACTTGCATCTTTTAGTGCATTTTGCTAACCCACCTTTGCCTCCTGTAATGAGATCTGCATTGCACACCCTTGTTTTCATTTCTCTGCATCACCTCTTCTCCTTGCCCGCTGATTTTTGGACAGATAACTGCATCCTACCCGCTCTTGCCTTTAGTATGCTGGCCCTAGTCTTCCCTGACATACATTTCAAAGCACAAGTGTATGGTAACGTCAACTAGCTAAAGGAATTGGGCCATGCTTCTTATGTTTTCTTTTTTTTTCTTTCTGTTTTCTTGTTTCTGCAGAGAAAATGAAGGCATAACATTTATTGATGTTAGAATATTATTATGTTTAATCCTGATCTTTTTTTCATTAGACCCACAAGGCCCCAAATCGGATGGTACTCACAAGAAAGGTACTTCCTTTTTCTTTATCCAGGACTAATTAACTTGAGTAGTTAATGCACCTGGAGTTTTGTCCCTCTCACATAATAAAAAAAACAAGCAGTAGCTAGACTGTGTAAGGTTCCTGGCATACAGTGGTCTGTTTTAGGACCACACATTTACCTATTTATTCTTTCATTGATTTATTTACGGCTGAATATCTGTATATACTATGGTATTAGTAATCCAGACGTTTTCTCTCTCTCTCTCTCTCTCTCTCTCTCTCTCTCTCTCTCTCTCTCTCTCTCTTTTCAATGTCAGTACTCATTTTTTATCTTGCGTGTCAGCTGAAAGTATCCTGGGCGGCACACTAACTATTTGTATGTCATATATGTATATGTATTTTTTTTGTTTGTTTTTTTTAATCTTGAATGTTACTATTGCTTTTACAAATAACATTTACAAATGTGGTTTGTTTTAAAATAGTATTTTTTTAAGCAGTGTAGCATTTTAGCCGGCTCAGTGTTCACAAAACATTTGCTCTAGGCTGGTAAATCAGTTTGTTATTAAGTCTTGCCTCTCTGTGGATAATAGCGTTTTGGCGTTTGCTCTTGACGCACCCTGAAGCTCTTGGTGCTATATAGAGTTGGCTAGTTTGGGCTTTATAACTAGCATTGTTTAATGCTGTTTACCTTTCCGATTGTAAGACTTATTGCTGCACTAGTTTTTTTTTTATAAATAATTTTGGTTACAAAATGCCAGAATGGAATAAAAAATAATTTATTGGCATGTACCAAGGCACTAGTAAGTATCAGAGCTCTGTGTGTGTGTGTGTGTGTGTGTGTGTGTGTGTGTGTGTGTGTGTGCATGTAGAGAATAAAGGAGTAGATTTAGCACTGACTGCAGTCTTAGCCCTGTTGGCTCAGCACTGGCATCGAATCCTTGTTACACTCCTTTTATTTAGCTTTATCAAGAATGGTTCAGGATGTTGTATACATGGCTCATTTCCAAACACAACAGTTTGGTGTTGAATAATGCACAGCTCGGGGATACGTTTCAGTGCTCCACTGCTATCAGATGGATGGTCATTGCATCAGCATCCACAAATCGCCTTAGTTGGCATTATTCTTTATACATTGTGCAGCTTTTTAATTATCATTTACCACCCAAAATATTACCTTACAGCAGCAAACTCTTCTGAAAACAGCATATATTTTTATCATTCATTTGACATTTCTATGCTGGTATTCAGTTCAATTACGTTTTATTTGTATAGCGCTTTTACCAATGGATATGGTCACAAAGCATTTTTGGCTCCTTATAGAAAATATGATCTGGAGAATTAAAATATGAGTAGCAGATATTAAGTTAGGTAACAAATCAAAATGTATAAAATAATAGTACTGTTTAGTAATTACGAAAACAGTAGCATCATGTTATGTGCATTCTGACTCCAGTTTCTGGACAATGCATTTGGCTAATAATTTTACCTCAGTAAATTCTATTTTAGCTTCTGGCTAATGATATTTTTCATAATACATTTTTTTTAGGACCTGGCTGATACTTTTTCCTCAGTAAATTGTGTTTTATGTTTTGGCTAATAATTCTACATCAGTACATTTTGTCTCGGCTTCTAGTTTATTTTACTTCAGCTAGTGGACTTGATTGACCAGGGCTTTCTTTCTTGTAGAGGCTATCCAAAGCCTGAAAAATACAGCTGGTTTTGTTTTCTTTATTTGTTACTCTTTGCGATTTATAGAAATATGATATTTATTTTTAAAAAAGCATTAAGTTGTGCAGATTTGCCTTTTAGTCTTCGCTAGTCTTTCTGATTCCTTAAACTTTGTTCGTTTTAAAATAAATGTCAGTGCAGCACACGTCAAGTTAATGCATACATTACATCAAAGTCGAATGCCTTAACGCATCGTGGCATTTTCATTTTGATTGTGATGCACCATTTATCACTTGATAATTAGGATAAATTATACAGGAGGGTATCATGACAGTGAAACATTAAAAGAAGCTATATTTCTAAACGAGTTACACTGATTGCTTCAGGCTGGATCATTCAAAGCTTTCATTAGATTGTCCTGCAGGGGAACATTTTCTGTTTCAGGAGATCTTTTTTTCTTTTTCATCATATGGGAAGGTCTTTAAGCTCAAATAGAAACACACTGTGATTTTTTCTTTGTCCAAGATGCAAGCTCAGATTAATTTATTTACTTATTAAAATTAAATGTATTTATTTCTCAGCATTATATAGGTACTTGAATTTGAAAATTGTATTGCTATAGTGGTAAGGGAAGCTCCTCTGCAGTACTCAAAAGACTACGATCACGAGGTACACTAAAGCACAGCGTAACGCAAAGCTTCTGCTATGCTGTTAGACTGATACTGACTTGGAAGATAACAACCGGTTTAAATGGTTGTTTTCTAATTGTTTATTTATTAAATTTTTTTGGCATGTCCCCTAATGTCTCCCTAATTTGGAAAATATCATGTGACATTTATGCTTAAACAACGTTCAGGCCTATGTATAATATTTACTTATGGGCTCAGTAAGGTATTAATCATATAATTGTAGTTTTTGTTTAGTTTTTCTCCTATAAATACCACACAGGGATTGGCTATTATAGAGAATGTGCTGCTGTGGTCTCAAATAGAGAAGAGCTGAGCTTTTGTAATGTCAGACTATTGTAATGTCAGACAATTCTTTCAGTTTTTCTTTTTTTTTTTTTTTGCAATACATAGCAGTTCTAAAACAGCATAGTATCAAACCACGATTTGCTGTCTCAGAGTAAACACCTCCACTACATTGTTGACCACATTGTCCTATCCTTCATCTGATGATCTAAAGAAAAAAATAACTAGGCTCGTAAGCCAGTATAATCACACTGCAGTCAATTTGTTCTCTATCCCGAACTGCATGCCATGGCCCTCCTATTGATTTATGTCCCTCTCCATGCACAAGGCTGTCATGTCCCCATGTCAGTCAGCGCTAGCCTCAGGGGCAGCGAAGGGACTCTGGTGATTTAGCAACCTGTCATTACTTTCAGGAGTGTGACGTTGCAGGCTCACACTGTTCGCTCAGTCTGGCCCACAGCAACCCTACTTTTATGAATTTTAATACAATCTTTCTAATAGTGGAGGTTGCCTCTAGCCGAATGAAATGCACAATGATAGATGGTCGGGCTGTGTCCTAATCTCGTGTTTTATCTGGATGCTGTTGCAGGTATAAGCAAAGTGCAGAAATAGTCAAATTCTTTAGTATTTTAGGCAGGATTGAGGAGTAAGATAGCAGAGCTTGGGGGGGAAGCTGTTTGGACTTTAGAATATTTCTACAATAGTTGTTTTTCATAGAAATGCATTATAAGATCCTGTCAAGTTCACAATAGGGAGCTATATATACATAATACTGTCACCGTGATGATCATTTGGGAATATGTTGAAAAAATACACAGATTTTCTAACATTAACATTATATCCCTTGCTTTCTGATGCAGTGCTATTATTTGGTTATACTGTATGTTTTGCCATTTTATTTGTGCAAAGGTTTGCAGCGTGAATCGGCTTGAATTTCTTTCTACACGATTGCTACCTGAAATTAAAAACCCTGAGTCAACTCGGGTGCTTATAAACAAAGAACCGAGCCTTTGACATTTATCACATCATACAGAGGCATAGAGTTCTAGGCGAGGCAACCAAAGAGCATTTTGCTTTCTCCTCGCCTTCAGAGAAGGCAAAATGAGTTGTGCGCCACTTGTCTATGCATGTGGGTAATATCCTGTTTATTAGTTCAATAAAAACTTGCCTTGCCAACACCTTCTAGGTACAGCCTGGGTGATATGAATATTTAATGTGCCATGGGCATTGTGATTCTGCTGAGAGCAGCTGGACTTTTTTTCAACATAAGCAATATCATTAAGATCTCTTTATTTATGTGGCGCATTTTCTTCAGTGGCAATCCACTTATCCGAAAGGCATCCTGAGTGCCAGTTTATTGTAATAAATTTGTTCGCTTTGCTTTTAGAGTGCTGTCATGTGGTCACACCAGCTCAGGCATGATATGCCCCCGAATAGCTGGGGAGAGGGGACAGATTGGGTGTTTGGGTATTGGGTGTTTGATTTCATTCTTAAAGCTTTACTATGTTCTAACCTTGCTATTGTTACGTTGGCTGATACAGTGTGTTGTGTAAGTGACAGCTATAACACAGTCTTCATGCTTCGGGGTCGCAGTGTTGGTTAATAAAATAGTGATTGGTCTCTAGGCACATGTTTTCCTCCTTTGTATTTGCATCTGTGTGGAACTATACAATTTGCCTGAAAAGCCTGAAGGTTACGTTTGCCGAGGACGATGCTGGAAAATATTTTCTGCAGAAACGAATCAGAACAATGAAATTTTTTTTTTATTTCTTCATTGCACTTTTTAGGAGCTTGATTGCTCATAGCCTACAGCAACAAAGCTTCCAAAAAACCAAGCTTTCTCTGATCAGTTTTCCTTTAGGAGGGGCAAAAGTGCCCTTTTAAGAGCGAGCGTGTTGTGTTTATGATCCTGCAATATATGGAAGCGCAGTGATACGTGGGACGCCTCTTAACTACTGTCATTCTACGAAAAGGGTGTGGAGATATGCCACCGAAATGAGGCTTCGATTCACTGGGACGGAGAGGCTGAAAAAAAATTTATTCTCTCTTTTATGGCTGCTGTGTGTGTGAGTGCATGTGTGTGTGTGTGTTTGCAGTTTTTCCCAGCTCATTTGGTAAAAATGTAGTAAAATAAAGCATTCTGGGTGATGAGTCACCCCAGTCTTATAGTTAATGAGCAAAGTCTTTCTTTTCTCATTGGAGTAGGTGGGGAATAAACCCGCATAGGTAGCAAGGACGCTAGTGCTCCCCAGCACTGCGTCACAGGAATGTCAAGAAAAGACAAATTATTCTAAGCAGCGCATTAGCCAGTGAAGGGAGTGCACAAACTGTACGGATAAGGAACCCTTGCAATGTATCTAGCTCACACATATATGAAACTGACCATCAACATGCTCATACTGACGCATATGTTTTGTTCACATGTAAACCAGATGTCATGAAACAGAGCTGCAATTAATTGTAATGCTGTATTTGTTTTGCATTCGAAAATATTAAATTACCTACTGAGGTAGCAATTTGTTCTGTGTATGTTTTTGTATGTACTTTTGTTTTCCTATTATTAGGGAAGATTTACAACCTAAATGAGAGGAAAACTGCACTCTTTTGCAAACTGATATATGCTACTTTCGAGTAATGTACTTATTCCGCACCCTGACATGTGCTACAGCTTTGGACAGTGGCAGAAATGGGAATTTGGGTTTGTCTTTTTTATTTATTTATTTTTTTTTTTTAAAGCAGGAGGGCTCTGTGTGAGTATTATCAGAAATATGGAACAGGTCGGGACAGCATTTATGAGACGTGTCACTCTGAATTTTAAGTACAGGAAGAAGACTCATACCTTGCTTTTATTCCATTTGCTGCGAACATGAGTGATATTGAACGACTTGTGTCTGTCTGGCAAAGACTATATTTTAATTATTTTAATGCCCCCAAAACAGAGAGCACCTTGGCAGTCATACTTTATACAATAGACACGGACGTCATGGCTCATCTAAACAATATTGACTTGCCTGTTTACAGCATAGCCCAGGTTTCATTGAAAGTCTGTCCCACTCACGGTCTAATCTTATTAATGCTTGTACGAGCAAGTATTCAGGTCCAGCGAGGAGGGTCACTGCAACATTGAATTATTTTTCTCTAACCTTGATACTGTGCTCTCAGTGGAATTTTTTTTTTTTTTAGCTCACTCGACTGTTACCTAAATAATGTTCTTAAGAGATAGTGCTTTTCATAATGCATTCCTTAAATGGTCTTCTGTTTGACTTTTGATTGTCTTAAGCTTCAGGTAAGTGACATGAATCATGGCTTTTATACTATTAAAACCCCAAACCAATGCTGTTGATTGTTATGACCTACTCAGCTAATTTTCCACCTGACATGACTGATATATGCTTTTTCCATTTCTTTTACAGGTCCACCCGTGAATGTAACATGCAACATTTTTATTAACAGTTTTGGATCCATTGCTGAAACAACAATGGTAAGCTAAAAGATGATTGCTGCATAATAAATATCAGATTCTACAGTTTTCTTGATAAATGCAGAAATATTCTACAGATATTAGATATTACATTTTTATATCATCATGACAACACAAACGCACAGTAAATACCTATAAATATAATTGTATTTTTTGCATCATGTGTATCTCTGAAAATCATTAAGACTTTTTATAGAACAGAAACCAGAAGTGTATTTTGTGCTAATTGAAGCACCTGGTTGGATTGAAAGGGCTACTTAAAAAAAATTGCACGTGCTAATTCTACTCTGTAGGTGGATTGTGTTCAGATTTTGAAAAGATCTCTCTGTAAACGTATTAAATTACATGTCAAGCAATGCTGATTGAAAAAAAAAAACACAGACCAGTTGTTAAAAATACATGAATGTACAAGAATGTAGCTTACATACATGTTGTTTTTGTGACCTGTATGACTGAGCAGGTTATAACTATAACGTGTTTTATAACACTAATAAATTCCCAGAAACAACTGTGGTAATTATACAAAAAAAATAATAATAATTAAAAAGCAATCAGATTTTGACATCCATGCCGTACATCCCGGATGATGTCGAAACAAGCCTGCGGATAACAATTCACACCCTTTCACAAGCATTTCAAAGCACTCTCGAATACCTCCAACAGAGCTACACAAGTAGTTTTGATGCCAAGGCTTGAATGAGCCAAGCTTTACTGCTCAGCCCGCTGCTGAACTGACCAAAAATTGCTGCAGCTCACAGGATTAGCTCATGCAAAACAAATGCGGTATTTTCTACTCCTTTTTTTCCCTTTACAGCCAGGAAAATTGATCTCACTCACTGACACTGATGTTCAAACGAGCGGGAAGAGCAAGGCACTACGAAAGAAAATGACATCAATAACCTGCTGAGAACCATGTTTTGTGCTGTAATGATCAAACAGAACCTAACCACTACCGGGATCAACAACTCTCCCTGGACTACTGCTATCCACATTATTTACACTGTTTAGGATGTCTGTGGATCAGGGAGGGCTTGACTGCCCATTTAATTAGTTCTCTCGCTCTTAATTTCCTCAAGTAGAAGAGAGAGAGAGAGAGAGAGAGAGAGAGAGAGAGAGAGCAAATAAATCCAGAAAGGCTTGCATTTATTAGTGGTGCTAGTTGAAGTAGAGTCATGAAAGCAGCGAAACTTTTTCTAATCTGTCACAGTCAGAAAAAGATCTTAGCCTTGAGCTTGAATCACATTATGTGTCGACTGTTGTCATAAATCAGTCTCCTTAGCCTGGAGAAATCATGGCGAGAAATATGAGGACTCCCTCCCCTTTAGTTTATGCTGATGAATGTGTGCACACTGATCATTCTGTTAGAAAAAGAAAAAGCTAGGACTCTAAAGGGTACTCTTTCCTTTAGGCTTTCATTCCCTGTCCAGAGTTTGGCTGTAACGATGGACAGCCAGATCGCCACAGTAGATTTGAGAGAACGATTTACAATTAACTACAAAATGCAAGTTATCCTGGTGTGGGCTCAGAACAGTACAAACCACAAAGCAAGCAATCAGAAAAGCTGATAAATCACCCGAGGTGATAATGTTGTAGGAACGTGTGCACTTCCAGCTTGATGTGGTTGCACTGTTATTTTATGCTGCCCATGGATTGTTTATTATCAAGATGATTGTTCTTTCTCAGTTGGCATGGGTTGTTTATTATAAAGAGAAAATATCGACATGGTAAAAATCAATAACCGGTGCTATTCTGTCTGTACTCCACTTTTTTTTTTTTCCTTTGGAGGCACAAATCTAATAACTTGAAACAGATGATCCTACACTATCGAAATATTTTGATATATTTACTGTGCATTACAATAATTGCTCTAAAATGTGCTGTTGTAAAGGTCACTTAGTATATTTTCTCTCATGCTTGCGTGTCATCTTAAGGTATGTCACTGCCAGAAATGATACAAATGTCTGATCGATTTTGAGATTTTTTTTGAGGCAAGCTTTTCTTTTCTCTCTCTTTTTTTTTTTTTTTTTTTTTTTGTTCTAATCACCTCCCAAATATACTTTAGTATCAAAATATCAAGTAAGCAAATATGCCTACATTTGTATTTAGGAATAAACAATTCTGATAAAAAGGATAGTTTGCAATATTATAGCTTTATTTTATTTTTTTTGCAATAAATTTTGTAATATTAAATATACAAAGACATAAAAATCAACCTGTGTAATTGTTCCCAGATTAAGAAAAGGAAGAGTGTAGATGGGATGTTATTTTTTGGGTAACTGATAATTCATTACCAAAATGATGCAGAGATATAGTCAAAAGTTTAAATAAAACCATTTCATCATTTTTTGAGACACATGCATGATTCGTTTGTTTATATGCATCAAGTCAAGACAAGAAGCTTTTATTGTAATTTCAACCATATATAGCTGACGCAGTACATAGCGAAATTAGACAACGTTCCTCCTGAACCCTGGTGCTAAATTAAACAACATGAAGCTGCATAACAGAACACAGCACTAAGGACTACAGACAACAACTCTGTAAATTGTAAAAGCACACAAGAATTGCACTGTAAATGATTGGAAGTTTAGTGGACAGATGAGTCCACATTTAACATGTTTCTCTCTAATGGAAGAATTATATAAGATGAGAAACATGAGAGATGATGTTTGCAGACTGCCTCACAGCCACAGTCCAACATGGCAATGGGAGCTTAAAGGTTTGGGATTGTTTTGGAGCAGGAAAAAGACTTATTCTGGTTGAAAGGAATTCTGAACCAACATGGCTACAATTCCATACTTCAGTGATATGCAATTTTGTCCGCAATGGGGTTAATTGGTACCAACTTCACAATACAAGACAATGACCTAAAGCATAGCTCCGAGCTCTATGAGGATTATTTGGAGCGCAAACAGTCAGCTGGAGTATTATTTATCATGGAACCCAGTCACTGCACTGGCCCAGTCACTGCACCGAAATCCTATTGAACTGCGCTGGGATGAACTGGATTGCAAGGTGAAAAAAATTAATATTCGACTACCAAAGAACACCTTTGGTTGGTTTTACAAGAGGCATGAAAAAGTATTCCAGCTAAAGGTTTCAGAAAATAATTGTCCAAATTCCAAGAGTTTGTACAGTTGTTACTCATGCTAAGGGAGGATTTTTCAATGAAAATAAAGTTTAATATCTATACAAATTTTTTATTTTTTTTTTTAAGTAAATCTTCATACCCTCAAAATAGTTTCTTGCATATAAACCAAAGGAGCATGCATGTGTCCCTCAAAAACAATAAAAGACTATATTGATTAAGAATATGGCCTAAAGTGATAACTTTGGTGGAAAATAACCAAATTGATCATGGCTAAAATGTACAATGGCTCAAATATAATGAACTGAAAGATTTTTAAATAATAAAAATAGCCTTTGATGAAACCAAAAAAACATTGTCAAGAAATGTTTCTTCTACTGTATTGCTCTAATGAACCCTTTCTGGTATCTTTATTTTTAAGAATGTATAAAATTTTTGAGAAACTATAAGCACTATAAGCACTATAGGCAATAAAAAGCCAAAAAAGACACTAATCACATGTATATAACATGCAAGAAATGCATGTTAAGACTTTACTACACACAGTGCAATTCCATACTCTAAAGATTCACTGAAACATCCAGACAGTATCATTTATAATGAATAATTAATCATTTTTTCTTGATGGTGATTATATCACAGCACTAACGATAGCTAGGATGGAAACTTCTCACCTTTGCTCTGCTGACAGAGCTGCTGTTCTCTTACAGGATTACAGGGTGAACATTTTCCTGAGGCAGCAGTGGAACGACCCGCGACTGGCTTACAGTGAATACCCTGATGATTCCCTCGACCTTGACCCCTCCATGTTGGACTCCATTTGGAAGCCAGATTTGTTCTTTGCCAATGAGAAGGGTGCCAATTTCCATGAGGTTACTACTGACAACAAGCTGTTGAGGATCTCTAAAAATGGGAACGTATTGTATAGCATAAGGTGATGAGTCCTATATGATCAAGATCTAAATCTGCTTGCTTTGTCCATTCAGAAAAGTAATAGTAGTCTATTTTGGCTATTCAGGCTGCTAAATTGCTTATTGATTTTATCGATTTGTGGTGGCAAGGCTCTGACTGCAAAATGTCGTTTTGAAATAGACAATGATTGTTCAAGTAAAATTTAGGATTATTGACTTGCCTTTTTTATAGTTTGAATACATTTACAATTACAAAGGTGCATTTATTCTAAGCTACTTGAAGCAGAATTCAGAACTGACCTCAACAACAAGAGGTAAGAGGAAGCAGCTTGTGAGTATTGTCAAAGCTACAGGTCCTCTGAAGCCGAAGCTATACGTAGCCGTTTATTATTTTCATTCTACTTCAGTGTGTTCTTTTTTGAATCGCACAAGCATTATTTTAAAACACTTCTGAGCACTGTGGAGTCCGCTAGCCTTAGTTTGCATATAGACCTTGCTGTTTTGTCTTGTTCCTTTTCTGAATGCTTTTTCCTTTGTAATCGTGACATACTACATTCTGTACTGTTTATTATAATTTTATTTTTAAGTTCTTTTCTCTCATGAGCATTCGTAATTCTGCCAGCTGCACTAATTAACTGGTTATTGGAGTTTGTGTCTAACGTGCAGTTAAGTGTTATAGAGTTTATATTCATGCTTAATACCATGCTCTGTGTATTGCTGAGTCTGCTCTTCTTATGGAATTCAAGATAATAACCACTTTTTTACAAAAAAAAAATGTTGAAGTTCCTACACTTGTATCAGATTTCCCCCATACTTTGCTAAGTCACGGCTATGCCAGTACAATGTAGTCACTACTACTATGCTGCAGACAATATCTGAATCTCTTGAAACACAATAATCAGCTTTGTGCCCAGTGCCTAAGCACTGACCATCTTAAGGATGTCAGACTCCGCCATCTCCTGAGTTGCCTGCAGAATAATACACATATGCTTGGCTAAAAGATTTGAATTCTGGCTGAATCTTACCCATAATTCTTAGCCTGAACAGCCTGTTGTTTGTGAATGCCCAGTCCCATTACAAAAGATAAGTGCTGCAGGAAGATTTGCTCTCCAGATGAATTAGCAGCCGACATGGTTCAGTTGAAATCAGTGCCTCTAGAGTAAAGACAGGGGGTGTAGCTCAGAGGTTTGCAATCATCTTGATAACCATTTATATATAAAGCTCTTACCACATTAAACTTTACTAATTCATGGACTCTAAGTCACTGTAAGGCAAAGTTCATAAAACATCTGTGTTGTGGAGACTTGAAAAGAGGCATCGTACAGGTCCGTTCAAAACGAATCAATCCTGAAGTTCAGCAGAACTACAGATGACCAGCTTAACATACCTTTCCTATCCTGGTTTGCTTATAACAGGGATATAGGTTCATTACAACTGCTTGTTTAATGCACCAAGTGCACCTTTGCAAAATTTTGTTGGGGGTCTGGTATTGACATGGCAATGAGCCCTGAAAAAAGTATTGGGATTTTTGCGCTACTGAAATTTGTACCCCTGCAACATTTATATTAATGATCAGAGATCATTGCCAGCTGTCACAGGTTTTCACTGAAGCATTGTGAGAGTGTCTGCATTCAGCACAACCCCAGACAAAGAATCATCCTGTGAGACTACCAGCAATACCATACAGGCATCATCAACAACCTGTCCTGCTCAGGATCTATTATATTAGCAAGAGATTGTGGCATAGAGGTCAGCCATAGATGAACTGTCTCTCCCAATACTACTCAATAAATTCATTGCACTGTGAATTCTGTTGCAACCAGTGTTCAGAAGATCACATTTGCTGCTGTAGGTTACCTTGTAACATCCCATTTTACTCGGGCTGCTACTGCTTTGCCAGTGATTGCTGCAGGGACTTCACTAGACCCTCTGAATTAAATGGGCTCATCTTCTCAATCAATGATTTCAGCTGAGCCATGTCTGCCACCAAATCGTGAATTCACCTGCCAGATGTGGAAAGCTAGCCAAGTGTTTGGGCTGCGGGGCTTGAGTCAGAATGGATTTTGAATCGGCGTCTAAATCTGGCAGCCAGGAACATGCTTTAGACGGTCAATGAGCAATTGGCACATGGCTCTCACTTATTATTGGTTTTCAGGATTCACCAGCTGCATGAGTTTTGACGTGTGGTGCTTTGGGCTAAACACTTGGTGTGTACTGAAAAAAAATAAGTCCAATCCAAAATAAACCCACAAAAAGGTCTGTTGTTTAAATGGAAAAAGATATAGGAGAATATAAGCACCTAACCAGGTAACAGAATTGGCAATGAACAACACATGATATGGCAAGGGAAAACCTCAAACCTGTTAAATGAAAGGCAACTCAAATGTCATATACTTCAGGGTGTTCTGTGGTGTGCTAGGAAAAAAGGGCAGTAGTAAAGTGAAAATAAACTCACTGAGGCAGAAGAGATGAGATGAAATTAGATGAGAAGAGGCTATCCCCAGATTTTTGAGGACAGGAAACTTGTAGTGCACACTGTAATCACAAGCTGCCAAGTGGAACGCTCCATATGGTGTACAAGTGGACAAAAGAAAAAGGAAGGATGGCTTTATGACAACCCTATTTGTTGCAACAAATGTTTAGAACAAATGAGAAATGAATGACAAATAAAATTATTATTAAAAGTAGAATTAAAATTTATGCTTATAGCAGTGGTAAACAGTAACGACGTAAATGTAATTCGCTACTGTACTTAAGTCGTTTTTTCACGTGTCTGTACTCAAGTATTTCCGTTCGGGGAGACTTTTACTTCAACTTCACTACATTTCAAAGTGAAATATCGTACTTCTTACTCAACTACATTTTGCGAAATCAGTCGTTCCTTTTTACTTACGAGTCTATAAAACCTTAACTGTTTAAGCGCTCAGCAAGTCACCAATCATGTTATAGTGCACTCTGTTTTAAACTTGTTTTTGGCAGTGGGTCCACGTTATTTCTTTTTTAAGTCGATGAAAATAAGGTTTTGGGCTCATGAATATTTAATAGATATCAATCAGTGTTTGACTCCTTAATATCATTCTAATAATAGATTGATGTGCTAAGAGTAACATTGGAGTATTTTTTTACATAAACTGAGTTCATTATGCAAGAGTTTTGTGGTAAAAATGATAATATAGTATATATTATAATATATAACATTATAGCCATACTAATTAATAGTACTTGGCTACTCAAGTACATTTGAAGGCAAATATTTCTGTACTTTTGCTCAATTGAATGTTTAAAGGGAGCACTTTTACTGGAGTAATTTTCTACTTACTGTATCTCTTTTTTTTATCTGTACTTCATTCACCACTGACTAATAGCATATTTACCAGTACTGTAATAAGAAGGGCATTGAAGTCAAACCAGGAATTTAGAGTTTATAAAATAAAAGAGCAAATGTTCAAGTGGAAACTGCATTTATTTTCCTGACATACTCCCCTGCTACATTTATGCCCTTATCCCAGCGTTTAACTATGCCTTGAAAGATTCAACATAACTGTGCCTTGAAAGATTTGTTAGTACGCCTAAACCATCCCTTGACAGCCTGCTTCACTTCGTCATCAGGGAACCACCATGACCAGGATCATCACTGATAGACCTATGGCCATTTTTTAAATGTTTACATAATTAAAATGCCTAACTGCGGCTGAGCGTCTGTACTGTGCTTGAACTCTTCTGTAGATATCCGCAGGTTTTACGCCTTCCTTCACAAGAAACCTCTTCACCACATGCTGTTTCATGCGTGCACTAACACTGTTGTCTGCCATCTTGATTAACGGTCTCTGGACTGGCTCACGACATGTGCACTGTCTATAAGTAATAGGACACTCTAGCCACACACAACTGCGTGGAGTACCGCCACGCTAGCATCCATGTTTTATATCTGTAAAACTAAATTTTCTGGACTGACTTGAACACCCCTCATAGATGTAATAACTTATTTGTTTCCAGTTAATTCTAAAGTAAACGATCTAGTAACATGGACAGTACTGTATACAAAGTAGTAAACTCTAGCGTATTATGGGATGTGTACTTAATGCAGTACTAATGTGTTAGTTTTTTCAGTTCATGGTTTGGAATTTAAGTGTGGAACTGATGAATTTAAGGGCTTAAAGTATGCTTCAAGAGCAAGAAGGCAATGTTTAGGATCTCGAATTTCATCATCTCTTAACTTGACACTATCAAATGAACATTCCAAATCAGACGGCTTTCGGCTATGAACACCCTCTAAATTGCATCAGGGCTGGTGCACACTTCGACTGCATGCTGGAAAATAACTGTTATTTTATGTGGTAGTGTTGCTGTCACAAACCCTGAGAGAGTTAAAAAAATGGGTGAAGTTCATTTCCGGACTAAATTGGGTTCATGAGTAATAACTTCCAATGCATGTACAGAAATGGCTGACTAACACTTTATAATCATACAGATTTGACCATTTTTGTGAAAGATCATAATGCAGGTGTATGTTACTTCTGCCCTATAAAAGTGGCAGATAAGAGAGCGAATGGCTAAAATTGCATTTGGAATGTAATGTTTGCTTGCAATGCCTGATCTGATTGTTAACAGGATAACGCTGATTCTGGCTTGTCCCATGGACCTGAAGAATTTCCCGATGGACGTGCAGACTTGTATAATGCAGCTGGAGAGCTGTAAGTATGCCCTGCTCATCACAATGTTGGAGATGATTTATTCACTGGCTCACAGACGGATGTTTTGCTGGCTCGCAGGAAGGAATGAGGAGCACAGTAATTTACGTGCACCTTAAAGTCGAGTGTGTGGAGAGATGCTGCGAGCTCAGGTTATTGCCTGCGCCTCCGTCCACTCTTATTTTAGTTATTGTCTATTGGGATGCAGCCGATTCAAGGGGTCTGGCAAAACTAGGCGGTGTTAGAAATTGCAGTGTTAGGGGTTATGCAGTAGTTTTCAGGTTTCTTTATCATGTGTTTATAAGAGTGTTTTGAACTGTTAATTTACTACTTGTTTAACCGTCTCTTTTTGTAGTCGGCTACACTATGAACGATCTGATATTTGAGTGGGATGAAAAAGGTGCTGTGCAGGTGGCTGATGGACTGACGTTACCCCAGTTTATCCTGAAGGAGGAGAAAGATTTACGCTACTGCACCAAACACTACAACACAGGTTAGCACCATCCTAACAGATGCTGAGGCTGAGAAATATTCTGCACGTGAAGCTCCCTTGCTATTGGAGTGCCAAAGTCATATATATATGTGTATACACACACACACACACACACACACACACACACACACACACACACACACACACACACACACACATCCAGAGAGTTTTGCAGTGACCACACAGGATGTCTACATGTACAAACAGCAATGCAAAAGACCTTAAAATGCAGACAGGCAGGAGTGGACCTAGATCCCTCTACAATAGACTTGATCCTTGTTAGACATTACAGAAAAATACTAAGTGCTGTTATTCTCTCTACAGCAGGCATCACAAAATAATAATTGTAAGCATGTCAATGTATTTGAAAAAGCAAGATTTTACGAGGTCCCTGTTGTGTTTATTTATATTGACTTTTTTTTTACTCAGTGTTGAAAGCCGAGTCTCTGCTGCCTGAAAAAAGCGTTATGGCCATGGTCTGTTTCTCCTTCATGGTCTTGCAGTTGGGTAAAAAAGCATCTGTCTGGTCATTCTCAGCAGTCAGGATTTGTTACCCACAAGACAAAGTGGATATAAGAGCTGAAGGCCAGGCTGCTTGGGATTTAATATAAAACAAAGCAGTACAGAAGAGACACGGGTTGTATTGCTCTTACAGGAATGCACTTTTATGAGGTGTGCTATTTGTGTAAAAATGAAGGACATGATGAAGTGATATCCTGTCCTGTCTTGTGATTTTGGTCTGCAGTTGGTTTGTAAAAATATTCACTTTGCTTTTGTGTGCCTTATGGTGTCATATGCATAGAAGGTTTACTTATATTTTCTAGAATTCAACAGTGAAATGTCAATTATGAAATGTTTTATTCACTAAATAAAAATGGTCTTGTTGAAGCAGGTTGAGAAATACAACTACAAAACGAGTTTCATCTGCCTGCTTGTATTTGAGCTTTGTCAATGATGAGAGCTTCATCTATATCCTAATGTAGTAAGATATCAAAGTCGGCTTGTTCAGAGTAAGATCTCTCTCTCTCTCTCTCTCGCTGCCTGTTATTTGCTGACTTGCTCCTTGTATGTGGTTGAGGAGCAGATTGCTGCAATATGCTGTCTCTCTGTCCCCTTTTCACCTCTCCATTTTAGCTTAGTGGCAAAACACCAGTGCAAACCTTAAGGGTTCCACTTGCCTATCTACACCTTCACCCCCCCATCTTCACCCTTCATCTTTCTTGTCTTATCCTGCCAATGTTAATTCATGCTTCAAGGGCAAACATGCTCCCTGGTTGGTCGTGAATTCTCATCACTCCAGCTGTATAGCTACTTCTTTATTCTCAATTTTTACTACTGATATTCACATGTCTTCAGTGAATTATCGTCTGCAGTCTTATTTGATTTGCTGAGACAGCCCATCGCTGGTATCTGTATAGTTTGTCTTCCTGCTGTCCTGTCTTCCACAGGTCTCTGTGACTAAGACAGATCTTAGATATCAATTTTCTTATTGTCCTGGCACTACGCGTTGTCACGATGAATGTAAATGAATCGCGATGCATCAACACGACGCTGAGTATTGACCCTGGACCGATATTGGTATAAAATATTGAATCGTTATTGGATTGGATTTGAGATATTTCGCTATGCAATCCACTACTTTGTGGTTTTAATACATGCAATGAAAGTGTATAATTAAATAACAGCCACGCTGATGTTGTTTTTAATTCAGAAAATGATTTAGACACGAAATGTTTCCACACGGCAGTTACGCTACCCCAACCTTAGGCATCCGGAACATTCCTCTACTATAATTGCCTTATCGGAGAAACATTTTCTCAGTGGGAACCCATACTGTGTCAAATTATTTGCAAATAATACAAATTTAAATGCTGCCGTTTCCATTGTGCTGAAATACAGAAATACCTTGAGCTAAAAAGGATTTTATGGAGTCCCTTAGTGTTTTCCACCTCATGTTGCCTGTTGTATGTGGTGCATCCGTAAAATCTTTAGAAACAGTAATTTGACACGTATCTCTGCTTGTTAAGGCCGCTGGTTGTCTCTGGGAGAAGGTATATGGATAAAGAAGTTGTGGGTGATTATGTTTTAAGTGGCGTCTCAGCTTCAGTGTGTTCCCATATTTCGTTGTCACTTAAAACAACCAAAAAAAACAACAAGCACAGCAGAAACGCCGTATGCTATTTCTGCTTGACAAACATCGCCCCCACTCCACCAGCACATCCTCTATAGGCACATGACACGGGTGCATTTATAGCAGTTATTCCTTGTAATTTAGCTACGAGGAATGGGATATGAATAATAAAACACATAGTATGTGAAGAGAGTATAAGTTCTTTTCAGTTATCAGTTGTGCAAAAAACATTTATAAATCAATCAAAGAATGAAATGAATGAATAAATCAGCATTTTAATTTTTTTATTCAAATAAAAAAGGAAGCAGTTTAACTCGTTGTTCAACATTAGTGCACCTTGCAACAGTAACACATTAGTTAACAGGATATGCACACAATGGGCACACGCAAATCCACACACTTAGGAACCGAAAAACACAGAATCCACACGGACACATTTCTCATTGCAATTTATATATTCTCAAATACATGTTATGCATAATTTAATATCAGTTTGTTCTATTTTTAAATCATCTTTTATCGCATAAATTGTAAAATATAGAAATTGTTTCCTTTTAAAAACCGGAAGTGATGCAAATGTTCGCACACTGTAATAATGATGTAGTTTCAGGAAGTTTAAAGAATTATATAAAAACATGTAGAATTAGAATGATTAATAAATTACCACCACATAAGATTTAGATCATATATTATTTGATAAACTGTGTATTCAGTTTGCATTTCATATAGTATGTGTGAACCTTAATTCATGCAAACATTCAAATTTCCTGGCATGTAAGAATGACATTGTGTCTCGGTGATGATACCCGAATTTGTGTGGTGCATATTTCAGGGAAGTTCACGTGCATCGAGGCTCGCTTCCATCTGGAGAGGCAGATGGGCTACTACCTGATTCAGATGTACATCCCCAGTCTGCTTATCGTCATCCTGTCCTGGGTGTCCTTCTGGATCAACATGGATGCTGCTCCTGCTCGTGTAGGCCTGGGCATCACCACGGTGCTCACCATGACAACCCAGAGTTCCGGCTCCAGAGCCTCTTTGCCAAAGGTCAGACAAGATAAACTCCATTAGGACTCTAATAGATTGACCTCACACTTCTCTTTCTCTTTTTCTGTCTATCTCTTTCTCTCGCTTAACTTTAAATAGTACAAAGAGCGAACATAAATGACCAATTATTCAAAGAAATTGAATAATAATAGCAATAAAATTAGCAATTTGAATAATAATGTATACAATTCAATAATGACTGCATTTAGGAGTTTATCCTGCAGTAAGTGTTAAAGCAGGAACATTTCAAAGCACTTTGATAAGACTGCTGAAACTGATTAAATATTGACTTGGACTGCATAAAGACTGAACTTATGCACACAGTTTGTCGGTTATTTGAAAGTCTTTATTGCTTTTCATGATGAACACTTATTAACTGACCATGCATTTATTCAGTACTAGACATAAATGAACCTGAAAGAGTAATTTTTGAATTTTCTTTGTTCTACAATAGCAAATATGAAAAGTTAGATTACAAGTACCAGCATCCAACTAACTGAGCTGTAGATTGAAAATTGTGAGCCTCTCTCAACATATATTGTTAGAATATTATTATTCATCATTGTATGAATATAAAGTGCGTGTGATGCAACTGTGATGCAACTGTGATGGAGTTTATGTTGTACATTGATTTGGTTTACAGTAAAACCCAGTCACGTACCGTCTATTTTCACGGAATTTAGCTTCTCTTTATTTCTCTCTCACTCTCTGTCTCTTTGGATTTGAAAATTAAACTGTGGATTTAAATGGTCTCTTAAGCCTGTGCACAGAGCTTTTTAAAATGTCTCTCCCATACAATTCTGATGTCATGCTAATCATTGTAACAGCAGAGCCACATCTGCATGCACACGCCGAACACACGGCACACACTGGTGCATGGAATTGCTCCCTTGGTCATGGTCATGGATAGAAATGACACTATTCAGCCTCAGCTCCTGCCAGAGAGCGTATCACACACTGTCTCACTTCATCTGGATTTCGCTCTCTCTTTCCGTCTTCTTTGGTAACCTTGACCCAAGCAGTGACTTGCACATGAATAATTAAATTTTAGCTGAAGTGTCATACAGACTGATATTTTACCTTGTTATAAATGAAGGAGAAATGACAAGAAGTGCTGGCCCTCTTAAATTTAGGGATATGATCATGACTAAAGTATAGTCAAAGTACAAATACTTATATGATATAATTTGAAGAGATTTTCTAATTGCAATAAACTAAGCTGAATATCCTATGGGATTCAAAACATTTAATTTAAACATTTAAATAATAGAGGATTGAAGAACATGTCTATTTTTATTAAGAAAATACAGGATCATTATTCTAATAATATTCTAATTATAAGAAATGATTTGTAACATTTTGGTATAAATTCAAATCTCCAGATTTCACTAAGACAGTACGCTGAGCTAGAATCATAATTGTGCCGAATTTTTTTTATTTTATTTTTTTTTATAAATAGATGATTGTTTAAATTAAATGTGTCTTTGTCAAATTCATAGATTATATATTTTTTTTACTTTAGGCCAGACTGCCCAAACTTGTGTTTACGTATATACAGAATCTGTTACTATTTCACAAGCTGATTACTATGCGGCCCTAGTTAGGATCTCTATAATGCAGAGTAGCTTTTTTGACAGGAGAGGAATAATAAAGAATAGTGCAGCCCTGTAAACAAAGTTAAATTATTACATTTTTTTAAAATTATTTATTCATAAATAAATAATATTATAATTTATTAATAAATAAGTAGCTTAGGAAATGCTTCCCTGGCAGTGTAATGATTTTATTGGGTTGTTTTTTTTCTGTGTATTTTCTTAATCTGAATTTTTGTCCATTTCAATGTCAATTTTTATTTATATTTTTATAAACATGGCAACACATTATATGACACTTTTCATCTGGTCTTTGTGCAATGCACCATCACCATGTCTATCCATGTGAATGTAATCTGTTTATTCTTCCCCACTACATGAGAAATAGCTTTATGTTTGGAATTTTCAGACTGAAATGTCCCGGCTAAGAAATGTTGAAAGATTGAAAGGCAGATGTGTCCTTTTCAGATGTGACATTTCTCATTATTCTTTATTAATCAAGGCGTGTCTTAATTGTGGACCTCACTGGCCCTGAGGCTTAGTCATTGTCTGATGATAAATCATGCTTTAAGAGGCAGACGTATAAAAAATCAGGAGCAGTAATACATTAAACTTTAACCTTGCTGTGTTTTTATTATGTGACGCATCATTATGGGCGGAAAAATAAAAAACTGATTTTATCCCCATCCCGCTCGATGGCTTTAGAGGAACTGTTGAATGAAATTGTTGTATTTTATGACATATGGCACCATTTTAAAAGCACAAGTGCCTCAGCGAATCGCCTCTAAGGAAATTACTTCTAAGGAAGACAATTTTACACTGACATGCTCGCTGTACTGTGTCTCATTGCTAACACAGTCTACATCCATGCCCTTGCTGCAGGTCTCCTATGTAAAGGCCATTGACATCTGGATGGCTGTTTGCCTGCTGTTCGTCTTCTCGGCTCTACTGGAGTATGCTGCTGTCAACTTCATTGCTCGCCAGCACAAAGAGCTGCTGCGCTTCCAGAGGAGACGGCGACACCTAAAGGTGACCGAACCCCCCCACCCTCATGCCACCCACCCACACATACACACACACACATACACACAAAGAGATGTGGATGGGATCTTATAGTGAACCTGACACAAAAAACTCACAAATTGATAAAAATGGTATAGCAAGACGAACTTCTCTCTTTCAAACGCACACACGGTCACTGTGGAAAAATAGAATGTTAAAGTGAACAGGACCTACAAAAAATAAATGCATTAAAAGGCGATTGCAAAAATAATAATAATAAAAAAACACGCTCACATTTCTGTTTTGTACGTTTAAATAAATATGGTACGGTTATGGCTATGGATACGTCTTAAACCCCTTTTTATCTTTTTCCATTTTTTTTGCTTACAACAGCTCTACTATGTCAAAATGACCACATTTTCTCATTGTTACAGAGAAACAAGGTTCCTACAAATAGCTACATAATGCCCAGGAGACATTATTTGAGCCACACCAGCCAACAGTTATAGAGAGAAATAATCTAGCACCTGCTCAATTTAAAATTAAATTGCACTTCAATTACAGAGCCGAACCCAGTGCGAAATAAAGTATGTCAAAAGACCGACTTCACATTCTATGTACTTTAGAGAATGTAATCTCTAGTCCTTCCCTATTGTTTGTGCTTAAGACACTATATGGACAAAAGTATTAAAATGTTGCCATATGTGGATCCTTACTGAAATTGTTACCACAAAGTTGGAGGCACACAATTGTATAGGATGCCTTTGGATGCTGTTCCAACATGACAATGCCCCTGTACATAATGCAAGCTCTGTGAAAATATGGTTAACATCTTTTGGAGTAGAAGATCTTAAGTGGCCTGCAATAGACCTCAACCATACTGAACACCTTTGGGTTGAATTAGAATGGTGACTGCACCCCAGGATACTTCACCCTACATGAGTACCTGACTTTACTATTGCCCTAGTGTTTAATGTGTTAGTCTGGCCTCCTTTATAATGCTTAGTCTTTCCACATAAGTAAAAGCATCAAAAGACCTTTCAGAAATCAGGTCGGCAAAATTAGTAGTCTGCCTGCTACGCTAAAAATTCCCTTGCTCAATAAAACTGAAGGCATCATGAGCTAGATATCTAGACTTGCAAATTAATAAAGTAATTAATCAAACAAATTTGATTTGTGGTATTTACCAATGACAAGGATTAAATAATAAAATAAAGAGTAGGTTACTAAGGCATTCTGCAAGTATGAGACACGTGTTCATTGCTGTTTTAATGATTGCCAGTGAGGTTTCCCCTCTTTAAGAGCTCTAGCAGTCATCATATAGAGAAGCTGTGCATCCAGGCAAAACAAGAAAACCACACCAATAAAGGTTGAGATTTGATTCTTTACGGAAAAAAACCCACAACTTGTAAAGAGGTGTCCACAGACTTTTGTCCACATAGTGTATAATCTGATACGGGCCCTAATTTGCACCAACACACAGTTACATAATTAGACATGCCTAGCCAGCTTTCATACAGAATTACATAGGTTTTGTAACGCTCCAGCAACATTCCTACAGGCAACCCACAGGCATACAGTGCACTTTCACACCCTCACACAGAGGATTACTCATTAATTATAATGTCTTCACACATGCTAGTAATATAAACCGAGCACAATAATATGCTATGTATTCGGACCAGCAAAGTATCATTTTGTAAACAAAATAATCATAAAGAATATTTATACCTAAAATCTAAACTCTGTTTGGTCACAACATTCTGGCCAATCTGATTAAAGAGTGTTGTGGTAGAATTAACCGTGCATCCTTTTAGACCTCAGGCATTGAGATCTTTCTTACTTGCATGAGCTAGGTTACGTGAAGTCCAGCTTAGTACATGGTTTCAATTCTGGCAGGACAAATGACTCTCTGGGTGATCATTATCTTGGAAAGGTTGTCATAGGTGCAGGTTTCGTTCTGAACAAGCAGGAGCCACACCTGAATTATTTTGTTTCATCAGTTCAGGCTTAAAAGTAAATAGTTGTGGACGCTAGATGGATGAAAGTGCACAGCCACACTAGTCCTTTTTTGCTCATTCAAATCAATAAGATTTTTGCTCATTCAGCCACAAGAGCGTTAGTGAGGAGACCTGGTGCAGTCAGCGTTCCAGGTTATTCCAAAGGTGTTCAATTGGGTATTGAGGTTCCAGTCCATAACATGTTAACTATATTTTGAACAGGTTTGGTCTTCAAGCTCAAGTGAAGAAATTATGTAATATGACCACATCCAAATTGATCCTATACAATTGTGTATCTCCAACAGTTTTGGGGGAAAAAACACAATGTGCAAAAAAAGGAGTACGTTCGAAGGTGAAATGTATCACACAGCGCTCCCATGTGGCGTGAAGTCTAATTCGGGTAAAAGAGATCACAACACGTAAAAGCAATGATCATGAAGAGCTTAGTCCTAATAAATTAGATTTAAACAACCTGTTTTCTTTCTTGCTTTGTTGATGCAATTCAATTCTTTACTAAATAGTAGATGAAGTGAGGAAGAACTAAAACATACATTGCTAGAACATTAATACTAAACTGTAACAGTAGACTGTTGAATTTTTGTTTATTTTAATTATATATTTTTTTTTTCTATTTGGAACATTTTATCACGTGTGTATATAGTTCCCATTGCGTTATTTACATTTTATTATTATTTATTATTATTTATTTATTTTCTTAACCAAGTTAATAAAGTATTCATTCTTTGTCTTTTCATTCTTGTGTGTAGTGTAGGTATAATATTCCAGAACAATCCTGTAAAAAACGCATGTGTTGTGATGAAAAAATGATTAAAAGTAAATGCATATGATTTGTGACATTCTCGAAATAAATAAAAAGAAATCTGAAATTAAAAACTGTAGTTTGTGACCAGACATGAAAATGTAGGGCTATTAAATAACCTTAATCCTATTATATTTTAACACGTATATCAGAGCCACTTTTAATAGAACTAATAGAACCATAATACCCCCGTAGTTTTTAGTAACACAAGTAATATAATATCAATTTAAAATAATATTAATACAAATCCTTAAATGCTATATTGCTAAATCCTATGAACAGAAAATAGTCTTATTAGAAAAGTGGTGGAAAGCTGAAAGCCACTCTGTAAGCTCCCACTGCTCTACACACTGCTGTGTGAGATTTTACGATTCTTCCCAGAGTTAAAGAATAAAGTATAGCTAAACCTAAATCTTGAATCCCACTGAGATCTGTAACTCGATAGGTGCAGATAACAACAATGCACTCTTCCCCAAGCTTTCCCCAGGTAAATCCAGCACAGAGAAAGTACACATTTGGTGTTGATCTTTCCCTGCATTATTCACCACTAACCTGCAAACAGCACAAGATACAGATTCGACTATTCCATTCCAGATTTAGTGTCCAATACAGAAGGGATTTTATTTATTTTATTTTTGCATGGGGAAGTCATGGTAAGAGGTTAAGAGCAGAGGTTTAGTGCAGATGATATAGAATTTTCACTAAACCTGTGGCAAAGGATAAAAAAAACTCACGTTCAGATTAACGTTAAAGAAACCATTTCACACTGTGTGTGTGTGTGTGTGTGTGTGTGTGTGTGTGTGTGTGTGTGTGTGTGTGTGTGTGTGTATATATATATATATATATATATATATATATATATATATATATCTATCTTAAAATGCTTACTGATCTTGAGTTTGTTTCTACTGATTGATTTAAAGAAATACACAACTGAATTCCAACAAAAGGCCTCATTTATCAAACTGATATATTTGGAAATTGTCTATGCAAATGCATACACAAGTCTTTTGATTTTAGGGGGAAATTTATATCCTACTCATCCACCTGAGCATGTAACTTTACAAATAAAAGACTGTGGTTGAAGTCAGATCATATTATTTTAATGAATTACTTTATTTTTTTATATGCTTCACTCCATAGCAATTAATGTACCTAAGATACTATCTATATTATGGGCTTTAATTAATGACTGTAAAAAAAGTAATTCATCAAGCCAACACAAACCTCTAAATTAATATAAATAAAATGCATTGTTTAAGTTTGTGGGAAATATAATATGAAGATATATTATAAGGATATGTTCATAAAAATATGTTCATGTATTTACACATGAAGAACTGACAATATTTTTAAAAAGCTGTTGAAAAAACAACTTGAATGCAAAATCGAACCCAGAGTTGGACAAACCACTAGGGAATTAAATAATGTATAGATCATGTATCAAACTCTTTTTTTTTTTTAGCAAATATTTGCTTGCTATATCATGTTGAAACACAACTGGACACACACACACACACACACACACACACACACACACACACACAGATAAATAGGTAGAGCACCAACTCATCTATGCCATTTTGTTGCATGAGTAGGTTATGGTTCAATCATTCTTGATAGGTTTTTACTGATAAATTTGATTGGATGCCAAACTGTATTGAGGTGAAACAATCATGTGCTGGATGAGATCAGACAGACCTTTGAGATTTGTTCCAAACAATTTGAAGTTGCACATAAAAACAAAAGGTCTAAACTGAAGTACATATGGATTATATGTATGTATGAAGACTTTTTATTTCAGTAATACTTCAATAAGTAAATATCTAAAAATATATAAATTGTGTATAGCAACTAAACATGCAACTAAATCATTCAAAAATTCATTTGAGTAATAACTCAAATTGTAGAGAGATATGAGTCCGATTTAAATGTAATGCCTTCACACAGTGAACAGAATGAACAGGCTGACAGAATGTTAATTATTCAGATGGACGTGCAGTTATAGATAGATAGATAGATAGATAGATAGATAGATAGATAGATAGATAGATAGATAGATAGATAGATAGATAGATAGAGTGAGCTAAGCTAAGCTAAGCTAATAAAGATGTAAGTGATTTAGATGAATAACTCTGTAGAACTGTGTGTAGTACATGATTATAGAAAGTGCAGCATCCAAAGCACAAAATGGCTGTGTATGTTGTCGATGTAGAGTCCGAGTTTTCCAGTGGGGCGCAGTGACATGATCGATGTTGAGCGGACTGAGCGGTAGCAGCAGGGTCGCTACACTATCACCACCTCTCTTAATGAAGCACGCTGGCAGAGGTGATCCACAGCTGGGCTCAAGCTTTCCATCGCACCTTGCAGGGGCCATCATTCAGACTGGCTGCTGCGGCTCAGCGCTGTTCTTAGAGCTTACTCAACCCCCTTTTGTCTCACGCTGCCTCACAGAATAGACACAGGATTCCCCCTGCTGGACAGACATTAGTGGAGTAAAAGCATCTATAGGTGGAAACCAGCTTACAAGAGGGCTTTTTTTTTTTTTTTAGATAAACAAAAATTTCCAAAAGTGGTATTTATTATAGGTTACAATATGTGCATATAAGCTATACATTATCTTTTGATTTAACCTCAAAGACACATTGTACTTACTCATTTTTTGTAATTTTGTAACAGATTCCTGCAGAAGTATAATTTTAGCACACATTCTGGTGTAACCATCAGGCTCAGACTATCGGAACAATGAGCTCTGTAGTCACACAAGGGACACGACAGGGTACACGAGACTTGCAGTTGTTCCCAGCTGCTCCACATTATGCTCATCCAGAGCATTAATAACTAACTGAAAGGCTTTTGACTGAAAACGCAGCCTTTGCCTTTGCTAAGTGAGGATTAAGAAGTATCATACTGATGGTGATCATTCAACTGGTTAGTGTTGATTGCTGCTCAGACAGAACACTCAATCAGATTCATCTCCTTTCCCCTTATCCCAGGCTCAGCTATTTACAATGCCTAACACAGAAACGGAGGAGTGTTTCGAAATACGAAAGCAGAGATCAACAAGCCACAGTTTCAGGAGCTGCACTGACCTCAGGTGGAATGCACCGTAACACTGTAGCGTGTTTGTTATTTATAGGCTTTTGTACAATGAGTATGGTTAATACGAGGACGGTTGAAGTAGTTGAAGTGTGTATCGTTTGAATAAGAGATGAATAGGTGGAGACATATTACACGATGGAGTGAGATTGATTTGTGCAGGGACAAATACAAGTATCTATTAGGTGCTTGTTAGTTTAACGTTTTGTTTTAATTCATTCGAGTTCTTGGCTTGAAAGGGAATTCAAACCAGAAATCCATTTTCCAAACCTATATTCACAACAAAATCCTAATTGTTGCGTAGATTTGCATAATACATGCCGGTTTCATTCCATTTCATATGCAGAAGCGTATAATAACCGATAGAAATCTCCGAGGTTCGGGACGTTATGTAAATCAAATACCTTGCAATGGAATACAGGCTGAACGTGCAGATAAAGTTGGAATTTATTATGCATGCTTCTGGTCTTCATATTGCTCAATAAACAAGCTTTCCTAGGAGGTTCATGGCATGCAAAAAATTAATAATAATAATAATAATAATAATAAAAGCACATATGCGATAAAAAAGCTTTGACTGACTATCACATAGTCAGATGTTTAATACGTGATATTAATCACACGAGCTAGGTTAAGGCTATAGACGCCTCAATCCCAAGCAAAAAAAAGATGGATGGTGGCTGAAAGACTCGAGAGGTTCATGGCACCAGATGCTTGTGCCTCTGAAAGACAGGAGTGAGCTGCATTCTAATAACCAGTGCCGAAATTGTATTTTAAAAGGAGCTCTTAAGGATGCATATCGATTTTTTGGTCCTGCTCTGTTTAATCTCGTCATGAGCCGACGTGGTCGAGAAGAAGCCTGGCGTGTTGTGGTGTTTGGTAATGGCGATGTTTTTAATTACGGAGAGAGAGCTAATGAATCCGCAGCACAGCAAAGGACAAAGCACCGTAGTGATACAGCACCGCAGCCCTGCTCCTCTTTACGGCACCATGTCACGTCTCCACGCCACCACATTAATCATATGGCAGCAGGAATAAAGTGGAGCATCTGTAATGGGTACAAATGGTGCGGCACTCAAGGACAATGCAAGGTCGGAGCACCCGGCATCACTGAGAAACCTGTGCACCAAACTGGAGGGCAAAGGAAATGCTTTAACACACACACACACACACACACACACAAATGCATCTGGCAATGCTTTTTCCATTAACAAGAAGGCAAGGACAAAAAAGAGGGTTTATTGGCTAAAAATGAAGCCCCCCCCAAAAAAAAAAAAAAAAAGTGTCTGGTCGCTCAACCTTACCGTATCTCAGTTCTCAGTGTTGCATGTTTACATCTGGGCATCACACAAAGATAAGTACCCTGTTTTGCATTGGCAATTTACTGAAAACAGCAAGTAGTGAAACATCAGTGCGTACAAAATGTAATTAATCTTGGCGCTTGCTTTAGCTTTGCATATATTAAGCATCTGCTCAGTCTCAAATAAGTGTGAGCAAAGGTACCGTCATTGTTCCATTAATTCACATAAAAAAATGATGCATTCTGTGATGCCCCTCGCTTTTTCAGACCTGTAATGTCAATAATTAATCCCCATGAACACACCTAGCCTGAATAAAGGCTCACAGTGTGTCAGGTATGGCCTAAGATCAAGCAAGTGGGATTAAACAAGTCAATAAGAGGACACACTACGGTGTATTTAAGCTGTGTATGGATCAATAGCATGCATTTTGAAGGAGTTTGAACAATAATATACACGGTTCCACTTTTCTATGGTAAACTGTATGAATTCGTTTTGTAAAAAATAGACTTTGTATGATTGCATGATTAATCCCTGTCACATCGCTTTTTTTTCTTTTTGCACTTATGCAATATGTTTCTCTTAAGAATGAATGTTTTGGGAAGTTGAAAATATGATTAAAAAAATATATATTTCTCAATTGATATAGTATTTCATATTATGAAATCACAATAAATCAAATGTATGGATGTTAAACCCGTTTCATTTTAAGCTTTACATTTTGTTACATGTGGGCAATGCCCCTGTACACAAAGCAAACTCCATGTAGAGATGGTTTACATGAGCTTGAATGGAACATCTTGAGTGCCCTGTTATACAGCGCTGACCTTTACACTATTAAACACCTTTGTGATGAATTGGAATGCTGGCTGCACCTCAGGCCTCCTCACCTCAACTACATCAGTACCTGACTTTACTAACATCCTTGTCAATGAATGAGCACAAATATTTCCACAATCACACACATCAATCTCTAGTGAAACATCTTATGATTAGGTGTCCACAAACCTTTGTCTTTCAAAATTTTTAAAACTATCTGCACCAGCTTCACTGAGAAGCTGAGATCTACTCATTATATAACTGGTTGCTTTTAATCCTGTAACAGAATTTTTGTCCTGAAGAAAAATGTATTATTCAGCAAAGCTTAAAAGGTGAATGTTAACCTGAAGTTAACTGCTATTAGGTCAGCTAACACATGTGTTTGTTTGTGTGTACATGTTACAGGAGGAGGAGGCAGGTGAAGGGCGCTTCAGTTTTGCTGCCTACGGCATGGGTCCTGCATGTCTGCAGGCCAAAGATGGCATGGCCATCAAGGGCAACAACAATGCCCCTGCCTCCAGCATGCCACCAGAGAAGACCGTGGAAGAGATGCGCAAGCTCTTCATCAGCCGCGCCAAACGCATTGACACGGTGTCGCGGGTCGCCTTCCCACTCGTCTTCCTCATTTTTAACATTTTCTACTGGATCATTTACAAGATCATCCGCAGCGAGGATGTTCACAAGCAGTAAATATTCCCAAGAAAAGGGTGAGATCCAAGCTGAAAAAGCTGCCGCTGTCGCTACCCCCCCCACCCCTTCCACTCCCCTCTCCCCGTGCCCACCTCCTCCCCTCTGCACTCACTTGCTTTCAGTGCTGAGTCCATGGCAGAGGTATTTCTCATTTCTCGATATTCATTTTCTTTCTTCTGTCCTTTTTCTCCCTGTTCTCCTGAATTAATCTGGACCTGTGCAATAGCAATGCAGTAAAATGCATGATATATGAATGTGGCAATATATTTACTAAAAAATTCAAATAAAAATAAAAATGGCAACATTAAAATATTAGACTTTTACAGATACATCACAGAACCTCTGAGCAAAACTGAAATTCACAGGGATTTTTTTTTTTTTTTTTCGCAACTTGAAGACATGCTGCATTATGGGAAAATGAAGGAATCTAAAATGCAGCAGTGTATTATATCAAGTATTTAAAACAATACTCAAATTATTCCATGAGAGGTAACTGGAAAACGGAAAGGTTTTAAAGAACGCCATGCGGTTCGGTGCTTCCATAAATAAGTAATGCAAGAGTCGCTGGAATTATATCTATATCTATGTCTAGATCTGCTTCAATATATGTATTGCAAGCACTTGTCAATGCCCAGAAAAACAGGACGTCACAATGACAAAGTCCTGTCATGATGTCACATTACTGGTGGAAGCTTGACGAGTGACTGTCGAAAAATATATTGTTTATACCAGCTGTGGTCAGTGTGAATTTTTGGTCCAAAATTATGTCATTTACTCATGTGCCAAGTGAACAGCATGTTGCTGTACCATGTTCCTCAGCTTTTGTGGTCAATGAGAAAGAAAAAAAAAAAGAAAAAAAAAGAAACTTTGGGCTATAAACCTTTATTGCTTTATTTATTCAGACATATTTACAAGCTATGTATTATGACATGACTGAAACAAGAAGAAAATGTACCAGAAGTGTTTTGTTTTCTCATTATCATCAGTTTGCATTTTCGCAGCATAGACATCATGAAAAGAAAAAAAAACCGAACTGATCATTTTCTTCCCCTTAACCGCATCATTGCTGTTTTTGCGTCCGCATCAGCTCCGGCAGAAAGCGTTATTTTTATAAGCAGTCAGCGGCATCATACACTTAAATATATATTTAACAACCAAATGTGTGTTACTGTGACTTTTAACTCAAAATTCTAAGTATGTATTGTGCAGAAAAATCCAATTATTTGCAATTTATTTCAAATATTATTTTAGGTTTTGTTTTTTTTATTATTATTCATGCTTCCTTGGATTACATCCACATCTGGCTTCTCTATGCAATAAGAATATATGCAATTTTTTTTTCTTCTTCCTCAAGTGGCCCAGGGTCACATTGCCAAAATGGTATTTATTTATTTATTTATTTATTTATTTATTTATTTATTCGCTCATTCTGAAAGAAGCACCCAGTCCACTATGCATGACAAGGCGACTTTCTTTACATGACGCACAGCGTTTGTTTGTTTTGCCATTTTCTCATTTTGCTAATGTTTTACTTTCTGGACAGAAATGGAAGTACATTCTCACAAACTCAAGGTCCCAGAGGCAGTGTGAATTATGATTCATGAGACCGTTGCCAGTGTTTTCGTTCTCTGTTCCGCATTCTGTTTATCCACTTGATTTGTTTTCTTGGCCAAAGAGTAAATCTCCTTAAAGCGTTGCCACTGCCTTTCAGCTGTGCGAGTACCTGATAGCAAGGGTTTACCTGTTTATGACAAATAATATGCATACCAGCGCTCGTCATCAATTACTACGTTATCAATCTCTCGAGGTGATTTGTTTAGTTGCGTGAAATGAAAAAAAGAACAATTGCGACATCGCGTTCGATCACGTCTATGCTTTCGTAGCATCGCCTGGGGATACGTGGTCGAATTAATAAGAGGTGTAAATTACCTCATGAGGCTCGTATTTATTCTTTTTATAAGTATATCGTTTCATACATCCGAAATGAGAAATGACTGTGCATTAGAGTCGCATTAGAGTGAGACCAGAATGGTGTGTCGAGCTGCAATCATCGCAGAATTTCCCCGGTTTAACACTTTTCTTGCTCCAGGACAGATGATTCAGCTTGTGCAAGACATAAAAGTGGTTCAGCAGCACTGAATCGTGAGAGGGGAAATGGGAAAAATCCTAAAGCGTGTTGCTCTGTGCTCCTCCACTGAGCCACTCTTCTGTGTTAAATGTTGAAGTTCATAGGAATTCTTTTTTTGTTGTTGTTTTGTTCTTTTTTTTTTTTTTTTACACGAATGAAAGTACAGAAAGCTACAAGTACTGACCTCTTTCTTTTTTCTCTTTCTGTACCTTAACCTTAATCATTAATAGCTGCCATTGTATTTAGTCAGTTCCAGAATCTGTAGAACGTTGCAGTTATTCAACAGACCAGCGATTCGCTCTCATTATGATCCCATGGGTTGGATTCGATCTTTGTTTCATAGCGTTGAATTTCAGCATCATTTGCGTTCTTCATACCGACATGCTCGATCCATACAGTAGTTTTGTATGTATACTGTACTATTTACATTTTGGCTTTGACACCTTTCTCTCAGCTGTGAAATCTAATCTGAACTCGAACATCGTTTTAACACGTGTCAACATTTGTAAATCTGATGCTTAGCTATATGTCGCTCTTTCCCCTAAACGCCCCTGACGATAAAAGCTGCTTCAAGCCAATTACTCTTTTTGTCCTTCGTGTCTAAGACTGCGTTCACACTCGGATCCTCCTTTTAACTGCTAGCTCTGGTACTAGAGACTGGAAGTTCACAGCGGACTGATTTGGAAATGAGGACAGCGCAACGTGAAACATCTGCTATGTGCAACCCAGAGCCTTGCTGAGGCAAAAAAAACATGCAAATATCAATGAAAAGTATTGGTTACATTGGTTCTTTGTCGGTTTTATAGGCATGATACGAGTCATTTTATGATTTCTTTTTTTTCTTATCGATTCCCTTTTTTCTATTGCTATTTCTTAAAGGTTGATCACTGAGAGTGACTTTAGGCATGAGCGTTTCTAGTAAGACGAAGCTGACGAAAAGGGTTCTCGGAGGGTTCTTATCTTCTGCATAAGCTTGTATGGCCTTAAACTATATTTTCAATTCCTTGTTTTATTTGCGTATATCATGTATTGGCACAAAGTGCACCTTTTCAGTTGCTAATGATTATAAATTAAAGTGTGCAGCTCCCTTTTAAGCAGTATTTAAAAAAAAACAGAAGCAAATGTGTTTTTTTTATTTTTATTTCTTTCTAAATCTGAAACATAGAATATTTTGCATGAATATAAATAATGGCAGATATTTTTGGCTTGTACAGAAATGTGAGCAATTTGAAGAAAAAAAAAAGGAATGTACCATTTCTGCTGTATCTGTATATAATTAAATATTTATTGAAATATGTCATTATGCTAAAGCTAATTCTACTATTAAAGGTTTTCTGAACAAAGTCTCTGAACTGTATTATTATTTTTTTTATTATTATCATTATCATTATCATTTTACAAAAAAAACAGAGGAGATCCTTTGTTTTATATTTGTCTATAATCCAGAATTACTATAGGATTGTGTCTTTTCGTAAATCTAATTGTAGTTGCACCCATAATCAATGATAAATTATATTGATGTTATTATGCTGTTTTGCAGGGATCGAAATTCAATCCATCTCAATATGAATGAGTGTTAAAATTGAGGACGGAGGTTCAGGATGTCTGTAGTAAATTCTGGAGCGTTTTTGTCTTGGCTTTATTACGTTGCTGTGCACGTCTCGGTTTGTTCTCGCAGCCCTATAACTAACAATTCGATCTGCTTTACTGCTGAATATAAATGATGTGCTTCACATTTGCATTGTGGTCCATTATTGAGGAAATATCACTGTCGTGAATACCGATACGCATCTAAATGTATCATAACCTTGAATCATTTTGATGCCCTACTTTGCACTTCTGAGAGTTTTGTCTCAAACTTAATGATGTATTGTGTGTCTGTGAAACCTCCAGCGAATTATAGAAAAAAAGATAGCAAATGATTTGTCTTATCATTTAAAGATTAAATAAATATTACTGACCTATTAGGGGGATTGGAATGGATTGCGGAAGTGGGTTGTGATAACCTCCAATCTTCTGGGAATTTCTCATTCGGCCCCACAAGAGCTGTAGTGAGATCAGCAGTGGTTTGAGGAGACGTCTGGGGTGTAGTCGGTGTTCCAGTTCATCCTGGTTTAAACCAGTTTAAACCACTTTGTTACATGTTACAGCTTACAAAGATTCCCATACAATTATATGTTGCTAAATTGTAATGTTTTAGGGCTTCTCGTAGTTGTGTGATGGTCAGGTGTCCAAAAACATTTGACCAGACATGGTAGTGTATTTAGGCCACCTCAGCATCTGAAACCTCCTGTAAGAAATGTGTTTGCTTCAAATGAATAGAAAAACAGTACATGGTGTTACAACTTCACAATGGCTGATGTTGATCATTTTCCTATAAGAATATGTTGGGGAAAAAAATCCTCCTTTAACAACATATCAACAATGCTGCCATAGTCCAGATTGCCATAGTTTAAAGTTCGTACAGTAATCTGACTTCCAGAATAAGTGGAAAACATCCTGCCTGTGGAAAATAAACGCTCTGAATAGCTCTCTTAGCTCTAGTTTTCACTGCTCTGAGCCATTCTTCAGATTGTAATCGATCTAGATGATGGGCAGGACGTGAAGGGCCTGCAATGATATCCTTTGAATGCTTCTACAATCTGGACATGTCCAGTTGTGTGAAGGAAGGCAGGCGATTATCTTTGTCTGAAGAGCAAATGATGCACTGCATTTTTCTCTTGAGCAGAATCAGCACCAAGCTTACAATTATGGAGGGTGTCAAGATGAATTTGGTGATAGATGTGTAGAACTGGACCGGTCCTGCCTGGGGGGATTGAATTTCTTCAACTGTTGCTGGAAAGAATGCTAAACCTTTTTGATTGGCTCACTTGAGATTGTGTGAAATGTTTGAATCACTCATATTTTAGTGAATCCTGTGGAACAATTTGGGTGTGAAGGTTTTTTTTTTTTCTTCCCCGAAAATCCTCTACTGTTTTTTTTTTGTTTTGTGGTGTTCAGGTCCAAATTGTTGTGCCTGCATCAGACTGCAGCTGTTTATATACGGTCTCGTGATTGTTGGATGCACGGACTATAAGAGCGTTAGTGTCTGAAACTCCAGGAGCATGACGGATGGGTCCTCAGAGGTGCAGTCCTAATGTTTGGGGTGAAGGGTGGAGAAGAAGCAGCAGAGCATCAGCAAGTTGCACCAGTGCTGAGAGTTTATTGCTCCTGACATGCAATTTTCCATCCCCACACACTGCTGTTTGTCTGTCAGTCAATCAAGTAGTCAATGAACCAACGGCCCATGGATTTTGGCAGATTTGTGCAAGCTTCATGTCCAGCAACTCTGGAATTATCGTATACAAGATTCTTGAATATGTGCCAGCTGTATCGAGATGCTTGTGTATGAAATGAAGGTCTATATTTAATACATCATGAACTGACCTGTTGGCTCTCCAGGCAAACTGCAGGGAGCTCAGTGAAGTTCTGGGTGATGTTTTTTAAGATATCCGTGTCACTTAAAAGGTCTTCGATTGGCCTGTAGTTGTTCTTTAAAACCAGTGCAGTGAAACTTTACAGTGCTTGATCCTGAAGCAGGAGAAATAATCAGGACTAATGACTTTTCTGATATTAAGATTGACCATTTTTATACATGGTTACATTTAATGTTAATGAAAATATTGAGACAAATGAACGTTTCTCTAATAATCTGCTTATAATCGATATAAAAGCTATCAAAAAAATTCAGTTTGTCCTGTGACTGGGAAACAGAGCCTTTGTCATGAAGACTTTCTTGTCAGAACAGCTTTACTAAGTGCTGAAACTGGATATTCCAGCCATAAATGTCAAACATCTTACCAATATCTTCAGCATAGTTTTGGAAAGGTGAAACTGTAAGGTTGTGCATCATTTGAAATCCTTTCCAATGGTGCATGAATCTAAACCTTTGAGAATATACTGATGCCTTTTAATATCTCGTCTCTAAGCAAAAGGGTATGCAGTTGCATAATTTTCTCATGTTGCACTTTTATTAGTGCACTCCATCTGTGCTGTGGGTCAATGCCAGCTTCGGAGGACATCTTAAGCTCATGTGGGTCAGGGGGTGAGGACTCGAGCATGTGTGATGGTGGAAGCCAGTGGTCTTTACAAAGGAAAACTAATCTCATACCACCTGCTGATACATTCACCTCACTCTGTTGTAAGGTTCTAAGCTGCATACTTCTACACTTAAAACCAGTTTTTCCTCGGGTCTTGTATATGGCTACATTTAGTGCTTTTTTTATTCGGAGATGGAAAAAGGAGCAAGAGATCAATACCGTGGATTCAAACACTGTCAGGAAAGTGTTTCCTACAGATCTGGCTCAAATCATTCTAAAAAGGCAGGTGAAGAAATGCATAGACATGAGAGCCACTGCCGTATCATGCACGGGAACACAACATTTACTTAGTAGAAAAGTAATTAGTTTCCTACCAAACTGTTTAGTCAGTCAACTGTTGAGATTTAAAGCACCATGAAGTGGGTGGAAATCTCAAATGGTGTACTCAAAACAACTTTTATTTAATAAATTAAGCATTGTATTGTGGGGGTCAAAATTATAATTTTAAAATAACCAGTCACTAGTATACCCAATGGGTTTGAATAACAAAACCCAAAATGCAATGGCTCGGAGTGAGTGAATTGGAAATTCTAGAAAATCTGATTTGACACGTGAACAGGGACACCCATTAGGTTATGAACACGCCAGTTTGGAGCTTTGCCCTGGGGATCAGCAGAAGTGTGAATGGTCTTTGTGAAAATGGTGCCACTTCCATCAAGCTGCACTTCAAGAAAACAGTTTAAATAACTGAGCAGTGCATCGCAGAACACAGGGCTCAAAACAGTACATCAAGTTTATTCTGTTCTCTCATCAGCAGAGTTGTTAAAATATGTTATTTTTGATGAAGTGCAACAGTAGAAGGCAAACAGGATTCTTTACATGCTAGTCACTCAGACACAACCATGATTTGACTTGGCGACAGTTCCAAATAAAACCATATTTGCACTTTGACCTGACAAGCGGGCGCTAGCAATACACAGGATTGCCCGAGCAGTAAAAACACGTTCCTTTAAGAAACAGGGAGAGAACGTTAAAACAAAACAGAAACAAAACGCTTGGGTTTTTCCTTTTCCACAATTCAAGTAGTTTGCTTGTCTAACAACAGAGTTCAAACTCAAATACAGAAGGAGTCCAGATAAAGGGGATATGCCACTCCACAGCCCAGGAGCAGCATGGCAAACAGGATGAGGAAAGCTGTTACTCCGGTTGACTTGCATCAGCAGTAAGACGAGAGCTGCTTCACTGGCGTGGTCCTGCATAACGCCCCTCGCTGGAGCCTGCACCGCGCCCAGCACCGAAACTTGGTTTCGGAGCCATGCCCCCTCGAGGAGGTGGGCCCCTCGGTCCTCCTATCCGGTCACGTGGTCCTCCTGGGCCTCTAGGACGGATGTGCCTTTCTCCTTCACGCGCTGAACGGGTTTTCTTTTCCTCCACATTCAGACGGACATCTCCTCGCAGCTTAATGGGCTACAACACACAAGATGACCAATATTGACATTTCCTCATAACCACCGAAAAACAAAGTATCGTTAATTTTAATGTACCAGACTGTACAAACCCGATTGCTCAGGATTTTCTGTACGGGCTCAGAATCATCAAAAACCACAAATCCAAAGTTGGGCAGCTTGCCACCACTGTTGATCCTCAACTCCAGTACTGTTCCATACTCTAAATCAGACAAACATCATTTAAAATCACCACATGAAAAAAAACACAGAAGACTAGCATCATGCATGTAAATGTTGCCTTCCCCATAAGAGTGCAAGCTTACGTTCAAAGAACTCTTTCAGTTCGGCCCTGTCCACATCATGTGGTACGTTTCCAACGAAGAGCTGCTGACTGTCAGGATACCGGACCACTCGCCTAACCTCAGGCTCTCCACTCTCCCCTTCCCGCACTACAAATACACAACTGCAGTGTTAAGGATAGAGCAATGATTTACATTACATTAACTATGCCACAAACAAAACTGCTTCTGGACGATTCACATTATGTTTGCATTATAAAAACTTAATTTGGAGGAAAGCAATGTAAGTTTTATTTAGTGAGGGCAGTGAAAGGGCGTTGCATAGCTAAGCTTCTTACAGGCAGTTTCAAATAATGCCAAAGGAAAAAAAAGCCATTTACTCTTGGATCCTGGGTCTTATGCAATTACTTTAAAACTTTGATTAAAATGACCTAATTACTTTCAGCAAAGGCAAACCCTTAAGCTGCAGATTCACAGGCTGTGAATGAACAACCCATTCCAAACCATTTACACAGTACCTATAGGGCTGCACATAGTATCTATTTGGTATTGAGTACCTCCTGGTCTTGGAGCTCTCTGTGCTGGAACGGGACCTGGTCTCTGTTCACGTGGTCTCTGGTCTCTCTGAGGTCTCTGTACAGTGGTCTGGGGTTCCGGTTTTACTTCAACTCTGGGTTGCTGTAACAAGACACAATCAATATATACCTAAAGGCAAACAAATTACAGGTTGATGGCACATGTGTTAAATATGCTTAAAACTACAAACTACTATTAGTTCACCCCAAAACTTGCTTATACTAAAGGAATTGTGATGATTTGTATGATGCCTTGTTATTCATGTAAAAAATGTACCATTGCTAACACAGTTGCAAGTGTTTAAATAGAGAAAACTCAATATTTGACCCTTTAGTTTTATCCCTTTTTTTGTATATAAAGTTTAAAACCCCACCGCATTTACTATGAGTGCTAATCAAAAGCATTTTGAGCAATTAAAGTGAAGATGAAAAAAATGCAATATAAAATGTTAGATGTTGAATCCCATACATTAATTACAAATAGTAAAAAGCTACCTATAAAGGCTAATGCACTAAAGTACAGTAATCCCCGCTTTACAGCGGTCCGAATCTCGCGCCCAGGTTTATCGCAGATATGCATTTGCCACATAACTAATTTGTTTCGCTGACTTTTCCGGTCTCTCGCAGATAGCATGATAGACCAAAAAACATATTGGGAATTGTTTTAATGGAGTTATGTTGAACTAATGAAATGTATTAATAAAAATATTACAAAATTAAGTAAAAATGTTTACGTTACAGAAACGGAAGAATACGATGACGTCATAGGACACTTCAACCAATAAACGAGCAGAGAAACTATGCATAGGCTACGCAACTACAGAACTGTATAGTACATGTACTCACTATAAATGTAATAGTGTACTGTTAAGAATTTACACAAAATACGCCGCCATATTTTTGCCATCCATCAGGGAGGATGCAGTATAGCATTTTTGAGGTGACGTCCGTTGATTGGGAGCAGTTTTGGAACATAACCATCGTGATAAACAGAGATTACTGTAATTCAGGCTGAATTTTCCTTAGTCAGTACGGAGCTGTTTATGACAGTCACACCTGATTTGCTGGAGCTTTGACTACGTGAGGGGGAATTCCTGAAGCTGGCACCACTCCTCCCTGGGGGAGATTCTTACTGGTGACTAAAGCCCATGAGAAAGGCTGAAGGGGAAAAAAAAAAAGAAAAAAAAAGTGTCTCTTAAAGACAGTCTATACTTGCACCATAGTTAAAAATGTTTGTTTAGCAAATCTTATATTATTGGAATGAATCATTAAATAGGAGTAAATCAATAACAGGAAAACCACATACCCGGTTTTCATCTGGTATGGTGGCTGCAGACTCAGCAGGGGTAGGTGAGGGAGGAGCTCTTGGGCTTTTCTCCACAGTAAGGGGCTCAACCTGGCTTGCTGAATCCTGTTTCAGCTCCACAGCAGCTGCCTCAGGATCCATCTCAGGCTCGGGTTCAGGCTGGGGCTCAGGGGTCACAGACACCTCCTCCTGAGGAGCCTCTGGCTCCACACTGAAACACCATCCTTAATGTTATACTTTGACCTCTGTGATAAATAAATGATGCTGCACTGCATGCTTAAATGGAGCCTCAGACAAAAGACTACCTTATTCATGTACACTTTGTTCAAGCTGAGCATATTAGGTAAAAATTAGGTCTTAGACAATTAAGTAGAAAGAGTCAACATCTAAATGATTTTACTCTTGAACACCGACCATTCTGACCCATGTTAAGAAAACTTTGCCCACAATATATGTAGGACACTACAAAACACTAAAGTTTCCACTTTGTTTACTTCAAAATGTAACAAAATATAATTTAACATTTAGTCAAGTAACTAAATAATCATGACTTCAACACAATTATCACCAAGTGTTTATGTTAACAAGAATAACACCTCACCGTGCCTTGCAGGTGCAAGTACATGGCTTTGCAATACAGAGACACTAATCAAAATAATGGCAGCAGCCACACTTTCCCTTGGGGATGAATTAAAATCCAACCATCTTTCTACAATTCTGGCCATTAAACTTTACTACTTTCGGTGACCCAAAACTTCCTTTCTGCCATGCAGACAAAAATAGAAAAATTGGACATTACCAAGGACTCTGTTCATAGAACGCAGCCGCCTCTTCCTGCTGTACCTCAGGCGAGTTCACCCTCTCTTCCAGTTCCTCCACTTCCTCTTCAGACTCTGGAAAGGTAAGAGATTAATGATGCCATTTGCAAAGCTGAGGCTGCTTGCAAGCAAGCACATTAAAATAACATGCAAATCGCTCACCCTCAGGAGGTTCAGAGTCAGAATCCCCAAAGACTTCATCCTGATAGCGGAAGATGTCATTGTGTACATAGAACTTGTTTGCAACTGTGCCCTGGTTTGAAAGAGACTTCAAGTAAATAATAGGAGTAACATGTAGCTGGCAAAAAAAGTACACATGAAAGCTATCTACTATATTTATAGAAAATATTAAATAAATAAACCACCACTACTGGCTGCCTGCACAAAGGTACTATGTACAAACTATTCTGCATTTATACATAAGAAAAATATTACAATTAAAGAACTCCACTTATGGACTTTGTATTGAAAAAAAATTATATGTAGGCTGTACCTCTGGGGCCAACACAAATGTCTGCATGAATTTCCTCATGGGCTGCATGTTGTTGGACAGCTCTCCCATAACCTGCACCACAACCCCCTCATTCAAAGTGGAATGGGCATCAACATGCCTGATTTTGGTGTGGCAGTCACGAAAGCTCAGTGCCATCACCTTTTTATGAATCTCCTATAAAGAAAAATAAAACAGTTAATAAAACTCATCACGGGACACTAAATAGACTAAGAATGGGAGCCAAAAATAAAAAATAATGTTTTGCCATACATACCGACTGGCCATAGACAGCCTCTGTGGGTTTGCCATTGTTGTCCAAACCACCATGCACATAGGAAGAATTCTTGCCATAAAACCTGGAAATGTTACATTTATACTTGAAATATAGCAAACAAAAAAATAAGGCCAACTTACACAGTAATAAATTGCATTAAACCTTAATTATACCAAGACTACTCTGAAAAATTTAATTCAGTAAGATTTAGCCAATTGACCTGGTAAAATTTTCATAAGCTTTCTGAATGCAGTTTCATCGAGCTCATACAAGACCACACAACTGAAATACAGCAAGTCTACAGAAGAACAAAAGGGATTGAAGTTTTTTTAAATAAAGGGTCAAGTGTCCAAAATAAGTGTCCAACACTAAACACTGAATATGGTCTTGAAGCAAATAACAATGCATGCAATAAAGAGATGAGGTGAATGGGTCACAGCTACATACACCATCTAGTCAAAACGGTCAAACATTAAACAAGCGGCTTAGGTTTTATTTTTAGTAGATAAGAAACTCTACCACAACTGATTTATGATCAAAACTGAATTATTTAGACTGATTGTTCCGTTTACACACCAGCCACCATACTGCAGTCTTGACACCATATTTTGAAATACACTAAATTACAATTCCTTTTCTAACGGATTTAATTAATTGCGGCTTTGATCATTAAAAAACGCAGATGAGAATTCCGACACAAACAGCCTCAAGACCTGCTACCACATTACATGAGTTTAATATGCACACAAAATACAACTAATCTTATTTCACAGAGAATCTGGAGCTAAGCATGTGGCCAAAACACCTTTTTTAAAGATACAACGGGTATTACGATAGATGATATTCAGTGTGAATGTCTTGCAGTTCTGAATCTCAATTAAACAATTTTGGCAAAAAAAAATTGCTCTGGTGCTTTTCCATTTCTGGGGAATTTGGCAGCCAGTTTTTAAGCTTTTACACCTTGAAATACTACAGAGTACAAAAAATGCAATGCAATTGTAATCGTGTTCAATACCAAATCGCACATACAAAAAATATAGATATATATCAATATAATCAACTATCTGGAACATTTACCTGTGCAGGTAGTCAGGAGCCTGGTTCAGAAGGGTGTAATACTGTCGGACAAACTCTCGCCCGACAAGCTGGGCACTTGGCTTCTCCATCACCATTTCTTTGGTCAGCTGGTTTGAACTGAAACAGAAGGATTCAAATCACACCTGCTGGAAAGAAAACCCCCAAGGCCATCTGTCCCATTACGAATACATGCAAATCCTTTGTAAGCCAAGATGGAGGCGCATGGCGTGCCCTGATCCAAGAGCTACTCGATGGCATCATCAAGCCTGCGTAGCAGACCGCCAATAAACGTTTGTATCCAAGACAACTCGGGATACATCCAGCAGTTAAACAGTACAATGGTTAGATAACGCGTTCCCGCTGGGGGACGCGGTCCGCAGGCCGGGCCTGTGCTACTCGGCCATGGAGACAAGGATGCCTCGTTACCAGCATTCAACTTGACTTGGTTAAATAACCAATAAAGGACAATGATCTAACTAAATCCAGACTCGTAATCAAAGGGAAAACGATCTGGCTACTAGATCAATAACATTTGATACGGTTAGATTTTTTTTTTTTTTACAGCACGTGTTCTCCATTATTTTCAGATTGGACTCGATGGCTAATTAGCTCGGTTAATCTGAAAAAAAAAACCCACCATATGTATAAATTACGTCATGGTTCAGTTCTAACTATACAAACGATTAAAAATAAATCCCGATGCGCGGAAAAAGAGAAACATCGAGCTAGCGATTAACTGCAAAACGGCATGCTACAGCTAATTCCGCTGGATCCGGAGACGCGACTGCGGCGTAGCGTTCAGTACAATGGTTTAGCCTCAGCACGGAAGCCGTTCTCATGAACCAAACAGCGGTTCTAATATGGTGAATTTTAATTAGACAATCTATTACGAGTAATAGTCAGAATTTTGGTTTCGGCGTAGTATATTTACTTGTATCTAAGGTAGCAGCAAATAATTGTATACGGGCGATATTAGCATAAAGACGCTAATTAGCTTGGAAGCGTTCTACAGTTAGCTAGATAGCTAGCTCTCACGCACACACCGACGTCGCTAAGCCGCAATGTTAGCCGAGACTTAGGGCTCGTCTCTGACTAATCTTTTCCTCACACACAAAAAAAGAAACACAAAAAAGTGATTTATAATAGTTCTCCTTAAATTCAGGCCACTCACCAGTAGTAAGGTGTTATTAACGTGGAGAAGAAATCCGCACTGAGCTGAATGGATTCACCTCCGTGCCGGGTGGAGTAAGAATGGCAGCGCGTGCTTAGCCGGTTTCAAACTGGCCCTAACTGCGTGCACGCGCTCTAGCGGGCCCTAATTGGTGACCACCAATAGGCCGCCTGAACAGAGCCAGTCCAACCAATCACTGATCTGGGCCTTCGACGCTTTCTCAATACCCACCAATCATCTCCCGCTTTCTTTTTTCCAGCAACCTATCAGATTCACGCTAGGGCGTGGCATCTTCCACAAGCAAGGTTGTTTGAGCTGTGCTCTTCAGGTGCTGCTCAAATACGGCGAGAAGGACGTCCTGTAGTATAAAAGTACACAGAAATCACAGATACAAAATGCGGTTTCATTATGGCACCGTTTCACAATTGTGTTCCACCAAAGTAGGGAAGATTTGCTTGTGATTATTACAATTAAAAGAGTATCACTTGAAAGTAATTTATTTAAAGAAAAATAAAAAAAATGAAGAGGACCTGCTGTTATAGTCAGATAAACAATTAGGACAAGTAACTATTACCACACAAAGTTTAATATTGACCTATAAAAGCTGCAGTGTTTTATTCCCCTTATACACAGTGATTTACCAGTGATTACATTTCTGTTTGTTAAATAACAGTTGATTATTAGTTGTATTTTTTTATATACTTACAAGATTACATTTGTTTACATTTGTTATAACAACCTATAGACAATACTGTGCAAAAGGTAATGCCAGATGAGAAAAAAAATGCTGTAAAGTAAGAACGATTTCAACAATAAAAATGTTTGTCAATTTTGATCCATTAACACAATTGAAAGTAAATAAACAGAAGAGAAATCCAAATCAAATTGATATTTGGAGTCACCACCCTTTGCCTGCAAAATAGCATCAATTCTTCAAGGTGCACTTGCACACTGTTTTTAAAGGAACTCGGCAGGTAGGTTGTTCCAAACATCTTGGAGAAATAACCACAGATCTTCTGTGGATGTAGCCTGCCCCAAATCTCTTTATGTAAACCCAGACAGACACGAATATGCTGAGATCAGTGCTCTGTGGGGACCAAACAATCATTTCCAGGTCTCCTTGTTCTTCTCTGTGATGAAGATAGATCTTAATGACATTGGCTATATGTTTTGGGTTGTTGTTCTGCTGCATAATATATTTGGGGCCAGTCAGACACCTCCGTGATGGTATTGAATGGACAAGTATCTGCCTGTATTTCTCAGCATTGAGGACACCATTAATCCTGAACAAATCTCCAGCTCTATTTGCAGAAATCCAGCCCCAAACTTGCAAGCAGGGATGGGCAGTATTTATGATACATTGTATTTCAAATACGTATTTCAGAATATAAAATAGGATTTTGCAATTTGTATTTGATAGGGTTGATGATAATGGCTTCATATTTTAAATACTTTGTAATTTTGTCGTTCTAAAACACTGTAAAATACTTTGTAAAAGGTCTACATGATCCTAAAAGCTACATGAATAAATGACTTGCTTGTCATTGAGTCAGTATTGCTGATGCAAAGTAGCCCTTCATTACCAAACACCAAGTAACTAAATTAGGATACAATTTTGAGTCGTTCGTTGCATATGTCTGATTTATTGCCTGACTCGGCCAGAGAAAAGCTGTTGCTATCAAATATTGTTTACTTAATAAACTAAGTCAGTATAATGTTGACAGATATATCAAAGAGGCCAATTGATAAAAGGTTTGTGAAGAAATTTTATGTTCCTTTAAAAAAAATATTTTTTTTAAGTATTTTTAAAATACAATAATACAGTAGTTAATTTTAATACATGGTTTGGCTGCTGTATTTTGTAGTTTATTTTGATACACTTAAAGTAGGTATTTGGTATTTTATAAAAACATTTATTTTAATGTATTTTTGTCCAACGCTGCTTGCATGGAACCTCCACCATGTTTCACTGTTGCCCGCACACTCATTATTGTACCATTCTCCAGCCCTTCAGCAAACAACTTGCCTATTTCTACAATGCAATATATACAATTTTAACTCAGTAGTTTTTTTATAATTATAGCCAAATTAGATTTGGCTATAATTTTTCCATGAAGACCACTTCTGGCCAGACTTCTGCTGGTTTCCGCTTGTCCTTGCTGGTCATATTCCAACGTTGAAGGGAAATAAGCATGATGTGTTTTTCATTCGCTGCATTAAGTTTCTTTGGCCGGCCAACTTGTCTACGGTCCTCAACATTGGCCATTTCTTTGCGCTTCTTTAAAATAGCCTGAACAGCACATCTTGAAACCCTAGTCTTCTTTGAAATCTTTGCCTTGGTGTGGCCTTGCCGATGAAGTATACCTACCTTGTGTCTTGTTGCTGTGCTCAGTCTTGCCATTAGGTATGTCCTGTGACATGAAACTTCACCTGACTCTGATCCTACAAAATCCCTGACTTTGTTCAAGTGTGTGAAGTGTAAAAATTAAAAGCCAAAGTGTAGTCAACCAAATATTGATTTGATATCGATTTCTCGATAGCTCTATAATAGATGCCATACCAGTGCCAGCTATATTATCTTTATACAGGTTCCAGTAAAAAAACACTAAAAAAAAAAAAACATGTTTGACTATTCATGTTGACTGTTTTTAAATGCCAACTTTGCTTTATCTTGTGGACAGATCAGTTATTGCAATCACTACACTTTCTTAAAATAGATATTTGTGTAGATATTTGCTACTGGTAAAATAGGATGCAAACACTGGAACTTGACCTCACCTTCCTGTTCTCAGCTGGATTTTCACACATTATTCATTAAAGTAGTGTGACATATATTTATGTTAAATTCCAAATATGTATGGGCTGTCTAATAATGAGAGTTGGTTTAACTAACCAACAAAATCTAAATTAAATGAAAGGGTTTTTTTGTTTTTCTTTTTTTAAATAAAAGTCTAGTACATTATTACCATAAATATAATGAGATAAAACAAATGTTTACAGCGGGTGCTCTTCCTAACAAAGTAAATATACAGCATATGTGTGTACATGTATGTACTAAGTGAAAAATATATAATTGGGTTCACCTTCCTTGTTTTGCATTCATGCTATGTTACAACCTACCCTCTTTTATTCCCTTCAACATTGGACAGATCAGATACTATAAAATCACCATAAGATTGGATATGGACCATTCTCAACAAAGCAGTGAGACTGTGTGTAGTGCTGGGATGTTGTAAACACCTCATGAAAGCGCTGGTCTGAGCAACAATCTAGGCCAAAAATAATCAACAAACTATAGTGCTGTAGTTAAATTCTGACACTGTGAAACTTGAGGATGATGAAAACACTGTGATAATGAAAAAAAAATCAGCTATATTCTTTAAATCTACACATACAGACTGCACCATTTACTATAGTAGATGCTCAGAAAGACGCTCACAATAGTTTAAAGTAACAAATGAGTTAGTCAGAGTCAGATAGTCAGTGATTATATACAAACATACAGGTAATGTTCTCCCACTGATTTTGTATGCATGCAATTTATGTAAGTCATGTGTAACAAATAAAACACACACTGAAACTTTTATAATCGACCAATTCAGAACCACACTACTGAAGCTTATTAGTTACTGAAACATTGACAGCAAGCTATTATAGTTTTAGTATTTTTATATTTTAAGGGAGAATTCTGGAATGTCAAGAGCTCAATATTTTGGTATTTTAAGTCACAGCACTCGCATGTATATGTGCAGACAGGCGATTGCACAGGAAATGTAGAACTTTACAAAGAAATGCATCATTCACTCTGGTTTTGTTTTCAAATATACAATGACTTTTGTTAGCAACTGACTGAATCTGTCTGATACAAACAACAGAATTGTATGTCCCCCGCATACATTATGTGCCTTGCAATATGACAGAAGCAATTAGTTGTACCTTTGAAACCAGCATTTTGTTTTTGTACATACACGGTATATTCTTGGGCAGCTGGATATGCTGTAACACACAGAAATACTTAAAAGGTGATGAAATAAACTTTCTATACTTAAAAGATGTGTATTGTTTGTATTTGTTTTTGTCAGCTAGTAATCCTAAGTAAAATTTGCACAGTTTTATAAGGAAATTAGCTGGCATATTTTACTGAGACTCTTGAAGAACCTGCCAGAGTTTGTGACTGTTGCAGTTTTTGCTACTTTTAGAACCCAGACTTTGTGTTTATTAGCATGTTACTTTCTCTGCTCACATCCAAAAACGTTTCTTGGGCAGAGGATCACCAATTCCCCCAATGCTGCGGCGAAAAATAGTGGAGCAATATCAGAAAGGAGTTTCTCTGAGACAAATTGCAAAGAGTTTGAAGTTATTATCATCTACAGTGCCTAATATCATCCAAAGATTTAGAGAATCTGGAACGATCTCTGTGCGTAAGGGTCAAGGCCGGAAAGCCATACTGGATGTCTGTGATCTTCAGGCCCTTAGACAGCACTGCATCACATACAGGAATGCTACTGTAATGGAAATTACAACATGGGCTCAGGAATACTTCCAGAAAACATTGTCATTGAACACAATCCACCATGCCATTCCCTGTTGCCGGCTAAAACTCCATAGGTCAAAAGAAAATCCATATCTAAACATCCAGATCCAGAAGCGCAGGCGTTTTCCGTGGGCCAAGGCTCATTTAAAATGGACTGTGGCAAAGTGGAAAACTGTTCTGTGGTCAGACGAATCAAAATTTTAAGTTCTTTTTGAAAAACTTGGACACCATGTCATTCAGACTAAAGAGGATAAGGACAACCCAAGTGTTATCAGCGCTCAGTTCAGAAGCCTGCATCTCTGATGGTATGGGGTTGCCTGAGTGCGTGTGGCATGGGTGGCTTACACATCTGAAAAGGCACCATCAATGCTGAAAGGCATATCCAAGTTCTAGAACAACATATGCTCCCATCCAGATGTCGCCTCTTTCAGGGAAGACCTTGCATTTTCCAACATGAATAATACCAGACCACATACTGCATCAATTACAACATCATGGCTGTGTAGAAGAAGGATCCAGGTACTGAAATGGCCAGCCTGCAGTCCAGATCTTTTACCTATAGAAAACATTTGGCGCATCATAAAGAGGGAGATGCGACAAAGGTTGAGCAACTAGAAGCCTGTATCAGACAAGAATGGGACAACATTCCTATTCCTTAACTTGAGCAACTTGTCTCCTCAGAAACTTCCAATTTATTGCATTCTGTTTTTATTTACAATTTGTACAGTGTCCCAATTTTTTTGGAATTGGGTTTGTATTTGAATTTGGAACACTCCCTCATCCTAAATGTTTTACAATTATCTCATTTACTGTACAGCAGTTAAGGATTAATGGCCTCACTCAAGGGTCCAGAAGTGGCAACTTGGAGGTTATGTGATTTAAGATCATGATCTTCTAATCAGAAGTCTTTTATTTGTATAATATATAATTATTTTAATATTATTATTATTATTATTATTATTATTATTATTTTGGTTTTATTATTAGTAGTATTAATTAGTATTATTATACACAATATTTTGTACTAATTTAGGATTTATAAAATAGATATCTATAACAAAATGTGTAGTTTTTGTACTAAAAAAATAGGGTGCCTAAGACTTTAGCTCAGCAAGTCTCTGCCAAAAATGTCTTTTATGTACATTAACATATTCCCTCTGGTCATAATCCATGGTTAAATGCATGAAAAAAATATTGTTTGGATGTTTAAATTGCTCTCTCTTGTCTTATTTGTTAGGATTTTACGTTTTATATGTCCAGCACATACACATTTTAGCATTTAGTAGGTCCTGAAATGTATGTAACCATGCAATTTAAATAATATAAATAAATAAATAAATAAATAAATAAATGAATAAATGAATAATTCATAATAGAAGCTGTTCTTCCACTTGGGGGCGACACTTTCCAGTCAGCAGGAGACCATGGAAAGGCCATGGCAAAGTCTCAGACATATCCTTAGAGGTCAGCTTTTCACTCAATGGCATCAACTGATTTTTGACGAATTAGACAAAGTATATAATGAACTAACATTTGAAATGTTTTGAATTTAGAATTTGATTATTATTCATACTAACAATGTTTCAGTGCCTACCAAACATTCTAAAAATGTTTCCAGGCAATGTCCTTTGATAATATATTCCTCTAGTATAGATTTGCATGCAAATACATTTTTCAGACTTTTTCCCCCCTGTGGGCTTCAGCTACTCTGAATTGGATTTTCCACATTTGCTGCCCTGTAGGAGGAGGACTGGAAAGCTGAGGCTCTCTCCTCCCTGTTGTGGAAGGGGCCGGGCCTCTTCGTCTACGATTCTTTGTGTTTGGAGCTCTGCCATTGTTTGAGATTCCTGCCTGGTGTGTCTGGCTGGAAGGGTAAAGCTGGAGATCAGGTGAAATCGGTTCTCTCTAGAGCAGGGCCATTCTCTTGCCTGCACTGCTGCACTGTAACTTATCACAGAGCCTTGACTCACATTTCCTAGGATATGGACTGACAGATATGTGTTTACAGAATAAGACAAGGACCTGAATTTGGTTTATAGCTCTAGGGAGGAGGTAGAATTTAGATTTTCAGTGGTTATTACAATACTTTTCCCACCAACACCTGTTTAAACCGGTTTTATATGGATATCCTTATATGCCAGTGTTTGAATTGTGCGAAAAGCAGGAAGTTCTACATTTAAAACAACTTCTTAAATATAGGATACAGAAATACTTTTTCTGCCCATAAAAATGCATAACAATGGTGTTCACTCCACCCTAAGGGAAGTTGCACATGTGGAAATCTTTGCTAGATATTTAAAGTTCCTAAAGCTCTAAATCGTTTATTTCTTTCATTTCCTTTGTTTATATAATGCAAGCTCCTTTTATGTAGCTCTCACAGTTACAACTTTCCTTTGAATTATTGTGCTTTAATAAGAACTATAAACATACAGTTGCTGATCCACGTCACAGGCGATAAACAAGCAGGCCGTTATACAACCCTCAGACATTTCATAGTGTTGCAAGCTGTGCTGGATGGGAACAAAGATATAGGAACTATAATCTCAGAAGCAGAAGGGAGACAGCCCAGATATCCAGAGCAGAAAGATGAAACATTGAGAGAATGCATGCAATGTTTGGGTTTGGACACTTCAATTGCTTTATTCATGTTCAGAAGTTAAAAATGCTCACATCATGGCAAAAACTGCAAGTGCACGTGAACATGTGCGAGGGAGAAATTTCTCATCCTGCGAGATTCTTTCCTCTTTTGGTTCAATTCATATGTCTTGTCCAAAAAACATTTATTTTGCCCTGACAAAAATGAACAGGAATATACACATCAACCGTTTTTCTACCCGGGGTTCAAATCTAAAGAATCTCCTTAAATCTAACAAAGAACAGAAAACATCCCCCACCAAAAAAAGTGCAAGAAACAAAACTAAAAGATTTATAAAGCAAGCAGAAAGAACATTTATTTGGAAACTTTATTATTATTATTTTTTTTTTACCTTTTTACAAGTTTTCCTCAGTATTTTTAAATTGACATTAAAATCAAGCCCTGATTCTTTTAAAAATAATGAACTCTTTGTGCATCCACTTCCAAAATAAAAAGGCTTCTGACGTACAAAGTCCATCGATCATTTATCTTGCCACAGCCTTGTTGAGACATTTTAAACATCCACTTGATTCAGTCAGTTAGCGTTACCATTTGCACATATTGATAAAAAATAATGCTAACAAGTTTGTTTTTTTCATTTGGGCAGCTATTATCACCTACTGTGATTAGTAGCATGGACTGTGCATTCTTTCCTTTTTACATTTTTTTTATTTTTAGTGGTATACATAGGTTACTGAAAATTGCAAATAGCACCATTAATGTGAATTGTTAGCACCTCGTCCCAATAGCAGGCTAACTAGAGAGCATCAACGGTGGCCAGGTTTTAGACGATAAAGTCCTTGTCGATATCCTCTGCAATCAGAAGCACAAAAATATAGATCAAAATCAATAAAATAGTTTTTTAAAACACAAAAAAGAAACCTTCAGATGTTTGAAACTCACGGTCTTTAATGCCGAAGCAGCCGGCCCACTCTTCCAGAGCGATGTACTTGTCCTGGTCAGCATCGCAGGACTCGAAGAAGCTGGTGGTGCAGTGCTCCATGGGAATGAGAGGGGCACGCAGAGGGGCCAGCTCGGTGTGGGACAGAAAGCTGAAACACATCAGAAAGAGTTTAAAGATGCAGGCAATAGCGTGCAATGTTTCTGAGAGTACTAGCAAACACTTATTTTGATGGAGGGTAGTAAAATGTGTGGGAACATACCCGTCAGATGGGTGCTGGTCGAGCTGGCCGAACTGCCAGTGCACAGGGAAGATGTACATGTTGTAGTTCTTTTCAAAGTCCAGAGCCAGCAGATCCAGAGAATGGTCACCAGCCTGCAAGCGCTTCTCGTTCTCAAAAATCTTCTTCACCTGGAGACAAAACACTTACTTGGAGCATATATGTGGCCGACTGTTATCACACAACAGTTGCGTAAAATAGTTTGCACACTTTATTACTGTGTTTTATTTGTCGCTCAATAATGCTAATCGCATCATAACCCTAACTGTATTTTATGCATTTTAGCTAACAATTTTGGGTTGAGATTATCTGGGTGTTCTGATGATACACGTACATTTGGTTAGACAAACACTATTAAACCCTTACATTATTAAACCATTAAGATAAACAAAAATGCTGGCAAACTTTTTTTATTAGAATTTTTTTTTTTTTTACAAAAATATACTATAAATTTATGATTAAACAGTCTTAAAATCTAGTGCAATAAAAACTTTTTATAAACCAAATAAATTGGTTGTTAAAAATGATTTAATTGCAGCATGTACAGGAATAGTCTTTCTTAATTGTGGTCTTACATATAATCCTGCTTAACACCTTTCTGGATATCGGAAAAAAAAAAATTTTTAAGCTGGCATGTTTGATTTCAGCGCATGCTAAAGAAATCTGTAGTACCCTGACTGGAATCAATAAACAACATAAAATAATGTCTATTGGCTGCATTGACTGTAGCCTGGGATATGATATGAGAATTAATAAGGTTCTAATGAGACAGAGAGAACTTGGACGAACCCTCAGCTTCTGTTTCTCGTTCAGCAGATTGTTGTCCTCATCGCGCTCATACAGAGTGACCAACACGTTTTTCAGCCAGTCTCTCATACGCAGGGGGAACTCACCCAGCTCGTTCTCCAGGCATGCATCGATGTCTGGATTAGATGAAGACAAACATAGTCATTAACATACTTCTTCACACTTTCTTTATAGTAAACATCTTGATAGACCACACAGTATACCAGCCAGTTTTTTATGAAAGTGCAGCCATGCCCCTGGTGCTAAATATATCATTAAAGCATGATTTACAGCTCCAGGGCTCTGGATCACATTAAGCCTATTAAGTAATGTCAAAACACATTTTCCTCAGTTCATCTGTGACTAGGCGGATCTGCTTTGCCAGAAGAAGAGCTCCATCTGGACCCTTCAGGCCAGACAGTCAGGTGATTCTGCACACACATACACATTCTGGTGCACATGATTAGGAACGGATTCTCCTTGCTTTGTGGGGTGGAGTAAAGGAGACTAGTTAGGACCTGCCCTGTGTGTAGAGCCCTTTGAGGGAAGCCTAGAGCCTGGAGCTCATCAATCATAGCACTCAGCTTTAGCACATCTTAACCGGATGATGCCTTGACTAGCTTAAAAAGTTAAATTCTCAGAGGAAACGGCCCAGAATCTGGCATGATGCCATTTTTTTTAAAGTGTGCATTGACATTCACTTACATTTGCAGGGTCCAATGTAGTCCAGGTGCAGCTTGTGGCCCTTTTTGGTGCCCTCCAGAGCACACTTGGTGGCAAAGAAGTGGCAGGAGGAGTCATAGGTCTTGTTGTCAGTGCCACAGACCTGTTAGATACAAGGAGGTGAGAGTAAGTAGGCGGATATGGTAGGATTGATATTTCAAAGATTTGGCATGTCTTAAAAAAGGCTTACTGTTCTCATTGTAATGTCTTGAATGGATAAATGTTGCTGGTTCTAGGCATCATTGCCACTCCCTATTTTATAGCCTTCTATAGTTACAAGAAGAAAGGAAATGTGGTTTGGGCTCACTACTGTAAAAACTCACATGCTCAAACTCTCCAACAGGGGCTGGGCATGTCAGGGGATCCTGGCACACACACATGGGCTCGTTGTTGTCATCGAGCTCACATACTTTGCCCTTCTTGCAGTGATGGTTGAGGCAAGCATCTGGAAAAGGAAACACACAAAAATATTGTGTACATTTCCTCCTAAACTTTAAGCAAATGCTTTTTCGGTTAGGACATTTTTAATGACTGTTAGACATGCCATGTAGCAGCTTTTCTGAAGCCACAGTCTATTTGCCTCTATAATTATAGCTAGACTAGTATAGGCTTAAATGCAGCCTGTCATTACTAGAGCTTTCATGACCTTGCTGCTATATAATTTCCTCAGGCTATCATCACACAAATGGCATAGAGAAATAAATACAGAATTTTATAAAGTAAAGAAATCAGAATACCGCATCCCCAAGACAGTAAACTTTTGGGAGAGCCTGTGTTCTTACATGCATATGCACTTATAAGGTCATGTTAAGTTCCTGTGTTTGTTTGTTTTTGTAGGATTTTTTAATTTACTTACTCTCTGCAGCAAAATCTTCCACAACCTCAATGGCCTCATCAAACTCTCCGGTCTCCACCTGAACTGGGTTCGACCCTACTTCTCCCTATCGGGATAGGAGGTAACAGACTTTTAGTTGAATTAAGACAAAAAGAAACAACTGAAGAAAAAATAATAGGTGTAACCTGGAAAGGCAAGGAGTTTTTTTTTAGGAAGGACCAGAATTGGGTGAGGTTCTTATATATAAAATATCTGATCCAATATAGAGGCGGTAATCATTCACTAAATGCACAATAATACGAGCGAGAAAATGAGCTACATGATCTCAACCTGATTGCTCTGTTTTATACCCAGGTTAAATGGCACTTACCTCATCAATGACTGGCTCCTCTTCGGCCTGCAACAAAAAAAATGTACATGGTAAACTGTTTTTTGTGTGATTAGATCCTCACTTTTGTTTAAGTCCTTACTGCTGACCTCAACAACTTGGGCTTAATTTAATACATTTAAACAAATAAAACTCCTCGTAAAAACCACTGAATCATCACCTTCAATTTTTATGAGTGAGGATACTATGACCTCCAATCACACACACACATACACACACACACACATACACATTTGTCTTATTATACTTGCAATGTCTTTCGAATGACACATTTATTAATGCAGCAATTTTTTATTATGCTAAACCCAAATCTACCCATAACCTTAACCCTCCGTATTTGTTGATTTGTCTGCTTGTTTGTTCAATACATTGTTAAGCTTTTGTAAAATGCTGTTTCCCTCCTAAGGACCAGCCAAATGTCCCTACTAGGTCAAAACTGCAGGTATTCCTTTCCATCTGGGAACATTGGTACCTACAAACATATAAAAAATGCTCACACAGTATTGCACACAGATAATAAAAATACTTACTGGGGCAGCCAGGGCCTTTCCAGCAAGGCATAAAAGGAAGACGATCCACACCCTCATGTTGGAATACAGCCTGCAGTAAAACAAACCAACAGACCTGTTTTAAAATTACAGTGCTACAGTACATACATACATACATACATATCTAAGATCTGGCTTCATTATCTGAAACTCAGTTCATGGATTTTACGTGACGTTTGTGCTCTTCGGCCTCGTCACATTCGCCCTCATGACTGAGGACATCAAACACGACTCATGGCCATTTTCAGCCCTGTGAGATCAATATCACTCCTATTCACACTTGTATTCTTATAGTTTTCTCCAGCGGATAGATTAGAAGAGATTTCTCCAACCAGACCTGCCCTTTAAACAGGAAATTACACTTAAATTAGTCAGCTTGCTTAAATCTCACACCTAAGAGTCCACGGCTTTGAGATCACAACTTAGTTGTGCCTGTTTTCTGTTTGCTTTATTTTCCGGGAGACCCCGAATAGAGATACACGTTCTCCTCATGAAAACTCGTGCATGCACAATCACACACACATTCACACCCAGTACTGCTATTCACAGTATGGTAATGAAAAACATTCTGCATTCTTTCAATACATTTAATACAGGGACCCAGAAGAGAATGCATTTCCTTTTAAGGCTGAATATTCTACTCAGAGTGAAATCCCTTGCCACTCCCAGCTCTTGCTTTTTCACTAGGATCTAAATCTACAACTGAATTTCTGTAAAGTTGCTTTATGACAATGACTGTTGTAAGACAGTTTAATTTTGATATCTGAAACTATACAACTTTACAAGAAACTATAATAAGCTGTTCTTTCTCAGTGGCACCTTTCCTTCTGCCAATCAAAGCAGCAATTGGCAATTAGAGTGTGTTATATGTGGAAGAGGGCAGTTAACACTCTCCCCTGAGTGTGTTCAGGTGTTAAAGTGAGGCGTGGTTTCAAAAGCTTTGGTGATGGTGGTGAAGAAGACGGTGGTATGAGCCAGCCTCCACCCTCCCTAGTGACATAGGTAGTGGACAGGAAATGGCAAATGAAAAATAAAAGGTAAAAAACCTATTAAATAAATAAAAGGGTACTTTGGTTGTATGTTCAGAATAGCCATGTCTGCTGTGTGGTACTAATAGCATCAAATGATCATGGTTACATGTTCTAAATGTCAACATAGATAAAGTTAAGATGCTTTCTACTGGGACTATGATAAACAGACATTCCCTTTTAAATGGAAACGAGATTGTGCGAATGTATCTGTGATCTGTACGGTGACTTCTCATTGGGAGCAAAGGAAGCATGTGTTTTAAAATGATTAAAATATGCAAAAGTGTATTTAGAAGAGGAAAATAATTACAATTAAATGCTCTACTAATTGAATATGAAAAGGGATTATCTCACATTATGTATATCTTACATATATATAATTGGTAAAACTTTACATACTTCAGGTGATTTACAGCCTACTTGATTAACTTTGCGAGCAACAAACTTTTTTGGTGCTTCACTGAAGACAGAGGAATCCTTGTTCCATGAACAAAGAGTTTGTAGCATGTCACACATTCCTTAGGGAACTAACCATGGCTGGATGAAATTCAAGATCTGAATAAAGCTTTGTGTGCTTTGTACTGTTGTATATTAAATAGTATATTTAAGTATAAAACCCTAGTATTATAATATCTTCTGAAAAAATTCAGAGTGTTTATATCATGCCATATGACTCAGTAGTTCGCAGTGGTCATTGCTATTTAATCTGATGAACATTTTGAGATTCAAAACTGCTAATGTGCCCCGACAAGTCCTTCAAATGCAGATGTTTGCTCTAGTGTCGATGTGGCACGATCGCACGTTTCTCCAAGCAGCTGCCGGGAGAGAAGTCTTGCCAAATTGCACTTTGATTTTGACCCGTCAGCCCAGCCAAACTGAAAACAAGCCCAAGCCAGGCCTCTTCCCCCATCTGTTTTTATTGAAGGGGCTAGAAGTGAGCTCTACTCAGGAACTGATGTCAGCCAACCATCTTCGATAGATTTAGTTTTGGAAAAAAAAGAGTTTGCACTGCAAAGGCTAACAACGACTTGAACCATGGCAAACAAAGACTCTTCTCAACTTTTTGCTCAGGGAGGGGAAAATAGGACAACTTCCCTAGGAATACACTGTCCTATAAGAAACTTATATACGAATCATCCGTAGTCTTTGGCTTGAAAAGATCATTAATTTCCCTTCGAGAGGAATTTGTACATAAATTTGCATGTTTATTTTCACAGATGAGGCATAACGCTATTAGTCCATTGGACGTACTTACGTAAGAGCAAAACAAGCTGTTTTATTTGGAAAGTAATGCTCATACTCAAACAGGCTTGAAATTAAGGGGTGGCAGTGGCATAAAGGATGCCTTTTTTGCACACAGTATTTGATTTAGAGGTTAGTTAGGTAAGCAAGCTGTGAGACGAAAACAGAGGCACGGTGCTCTGCTTTTTCAAAGGCACCTTTTTCCCCCCAAAGGATCCGAATTAGGAAATTCCTTCTGATTTTCTAGAGTGACTTAAACAGGTGGCGTGGAAAAACAGTGGAGCTGACACACTGAACAAATCCAAAATAGATAGAGAATAAATTCACTCTTTCCCACTGTCTAAGCAATTTGGCCAAAGAAGCTCATTCATTATAATCTGACACAAACAAGTATATTTTCCCAATTACAGTGTCGAAAATAATTAAGAAAGAATATTTAGGCCTGTTTTGTAATCTTTATGGGCTCAACATCCACGCTAATGTTTAACCTTCTCAGTAAGTGTTAATCACCATAATTTCACCCAGTCCTGCATCTGTGCGCACAAAGGGTGGCACAAGTTCGATTTTTGGAACAGGAAACCACTGAGAAAGCCACCTGTCCATTTCTAGGTAATTACTGTGCTTCTTCTGGATGATGTTCAGTGTTGAGCATTGATATCTCCACTGAGTATACAGAACTGCACACTTGCCAGCAAGGCAGCTGGTCAGAAACCAAAAAGTTCCAACCCGACAAATGCCAGGAAGCTTTTTGAACAGAGGTAATAAAAAGACAGCAGACAGCAGGGAAGGTGCTCTTTTAAAAAACAATACCCCTGTTTAGGTTTGGCTTTGAAGATTTGCAGGTTTCAGGCAATGGTTAATATTCGTCTCTCCATCTTCCATCTGCATTTTAACACCTTTGTTAAACAAGTTGATAGAATCTAAGCATAGTGATCCCAGGAAGTGCAGACATGGACAAAAGACAGGAATCCATGTAACCTGAGTATCTAGTCAGCTGACCTTTTCTAACCCTTTCGCCCCTTCCCCCAGTGCTGCTGGGACATTAAATCTCTAAGTGATTACGCCATGGTTTAGTTTTCTCATGCCCAAAAAAAAAAAAGAACAGCTATGGAATTTGTAGAAATGGGATTTTTCCCACTAAGGAAATTTGTGATTCCATTGGGGTTTTTTTGGAAATGGAAATCATACAATGAATGATGAGGCAATGGTAATAAGGTCAGAAACAAAACCAGTTAGTGCTGCTCCTTTACCTGATTATTTATTAATTCTATTTCTAGCCTAGGTAAATCTTCCCAAATTGTTGAAATTGTACTAAAATTATATGTATTTTGCATTCTGGCTGCATGCCATGGGACTGGTTTGCACTACAGGCCAATCTCCCACTGGGGATTATACACCAGAAGCCTTCATCTGGACTTCCATTACTCCGAGCAGACTTCAGGCTAAGCTGTTACTTGCGGTTGCTGCCTGCAAACAAACAACATTCCCATTCACATGTCAGTGTAACCTAAGTGAAAAGATAATGGCATGTGGAAAGCCCTACCCTGACTACATAACAGATTTATTAGACCAAGGTGTTTCATATATTGGCCTCTCATTCTTGAAGACTGGTCGTGGCTTTCGAAAGGTCACTATTATGAAGCGACAAATATATTAGCCTTTTACCCAGTGGTTTTGAAATGTACAATTTTTAGTTTCAGATTCATTTCATTTATTTTTCTTGACAGTCTTGAAAAAAGCTAAGATTGAAAAAATAAATGTTGTTAATGGGTGACATTGTTTTTCCGTCTCTCTCGTGCTACTTTGAAAAACATCTGTTCAGGTGTCTAAAATAAGCCTGATGTTTCTTATTAAATAATAAATAAATATGAGCTGGATTAAACTGCATGCTGTGTGAACACTGTTTCTTCTCCCCTCCCTCATTATCCCTCTTTTTTTTTATCAGACAGACCATCCGGCAGCTGTGGACATTCAGTTTGTTCTCACAGGTTTGTTGTTTGTCAAGAGAATTGACATCTGCACAATTTTAACAGCTGGCGAGAATGACCATGGCAACTCTCATTCCTTCTGATGGGAGTAACTGAGAGGGGAGGGCTCTATGTGAAAATGGAGCTGATTTCTTTTACTCTGTCTGTTCTGCCTTTTCTGTCTCTCTCAGGCTTTGTACTCCTTTTTTCCCTCCCTCCCCTCCCCCACAAATCTATGGTCACCCATCCTCTTGCCTATGTGGCACACAATGTTTTAAAACTGCACTTGCTCCTGAGATGAGTGTCAACAGTAGGTTTAGATGTTCTCAGTTCTGCAAACATTTGAATTTAAAAATGTCCACATGTTGGCTTCTGCAACTGAAAGGAGTTCTTAATAATAATAATAATAATATTAATAATAATATTTGGATTTAACAAAAAATGTAGCAAGCACATTTAAAACATAATATAATTAATATAAAACGTAAAGTAATCTATGAAGTAATTAAAATTAGTTTTCTCCTATACTTTATTTGCATGCAAAAGCATTGAACAAAGCATCTAAGCAGTAAGGATTTTAGAAAGCTTGTATTTTTCTTTTGCAAATTGTATGAAAGAAAAATGAAAGTTCAAAGTTAGCTTCAGAAGTTAAGAGTCAGCAAATGATGGAGTGAGTAATCTTACCTTCGCTTCAGCAAACAGGCAAGCCAAGGAAGAAGTCAGCTGGAGCAGGGGTCTGGAACTATCTAACAGCAACACAAGTTCATACAGAAGACATTTGCAGTGGGCAGGCCCAGTCAAACCCCCCTTACAGCCCTGGTGTGGGACAGCCCACTGTTTAACTCTATGTAGCCAGCCGAAGCTCCAGCTCAGGACATACAAAACAGGCCTAATAAAGATTTTATAATCAGTGATATTCTGATCTTAATTGTGAAGACATTTTGCCTAAAATCATGAGGTTTTAGTATAGTGACAATACTATGTAACAAATATAACAGATATGACTTATTTATTATATTGTTTTATATGATTATACTTATTCGATTAAAGTGTATCAGTTTCTTTTTTAGGAATAAATTTAAATTGTGCCAATAGAATAACAATAGAAACTCAAACCAATATTTATTTATAAAGGCTGGTTCAAAAACATATTAATAAATAACTTGATTTTGAGACTCTGAATTAGCCTATATTCAAATTGTTTGCCTTATACTGCAATATCTGAGATGTTTTTCTGGCTAAGATATGTTTTTTTTATTTTTTTTTTGCAGTGTGATCATTTGTGTTAATTCTGTAGGGATTTTATGTAAATGTTGATTTCTCTAAATTGAAAATTGTATGGGAAAAACAGGCAGTGGATATGATGTACAGTTTTTAAAGAGTAATTAGTAAAATTTTGTATATAATTCTGAAGTCCTTCATGGTTAGTATCTTAATAAAGCACATTTAAAACATGGTTGTTTATTCTCACAGAAAAGATGTTCATACTCTGTTCCTTTCCCTCCCACCCTTATTTTCTGTGTGTGTGTGTGTGTGTGTGTGTGTGTGTGTGTGTGTGTGTGTGTGCGCGTGTACTTGGGTTGGGCTGTATGTACTGTGTGTTGCTAAGAATTTATCAGGCTAAAGTAATCCTATCTGCTGTTCCATTCAGCTTTTGGCCTCTCAGAGACAGCATGCAGAGACACTCTGCTCTGGATTGCTAATGTCTGTCCTCGCAATGTCTGATGAGGAGAATGAAGAGAAACATCTGGATGTGAAAAAAATCATGGAAAAAAGTAGCAGCTATGCAACGTGGCATTTTCCATTCTGGCTGCAGCCGACCCAGAGAGTCAGTTCAGATCAGCCCATGGAGAAGATGTAATTACTCACTTCTCCCGAGCTGCAGACGTGGCATTGTCTACAGTTGCCTAACAAGACTTCACATGACCATAGGCTCAGGGGATTCCAACCATCCAATCCCCCACACATGCCCCCATCTAATTACAATTAAGCCTAATTATACCTGCTACCATCTGCAAAATGCAGGCACAAGCACCTGAGCTGTGTGAGGTTTTAAATTATCTATTCTCTTTGCTATCTGTTCTTTGGATGCATTAAAAATTCAATTCTATCACCTTATTTAGGTGAAGGTTTAAAGGAATCAACTTGTTGCATCACCATTGAGGGGGCTTGATTTATTTGGAATGTAGCCCCTTCAGACCTGGTTTATAGGAAATACCTCTCTGGTGGTTGTGTGAGCATAGTTAGATTCTGATTCATGCAGCAAATAGTATGATGCAGACCACCGTTTCCTCCCCAGACTCTCAAATGGATCACAGCCTCAGATGAACAAGGCTTCTATTCATTATGGTTCCTGTTTTTGCCTCTGTGTAAACTGTGGGCACGCTGAAACCCTGCAATAGCAAATAACCTAATATTAACATGGAGCAGAATAAACCATTGCACCTGAGCTTATAGTGTAGATAGGACAGCCTTTTTGGCTCATTTTGGTAAACAACCATATAGAATTATACTGGTTTTGGTAAGACTTGTAAATGTAAACCATTTTATTAAAAGTCTAGTATAATTAACATTTGCAGCATTCAACAATCTTCTGATATAAATTTAATTCTTTATATTAACACATGCACATCCTTCATTCATTAAGGTTACAAATAAGGGAAACCCATGTTCATCTTTTGTTAAAAGCAAATAATAAGAGATGTACTGAATAATTTCCTCCTTCAAAACTGAGAATTTTATGTTCACTGTTTTTATTTACAGGATTTTAGCTAATATGTATGTGAGTTGACATCATATGCTGAATGTGAGATTTAGGAGACAGTCCCGTAGGAAAGGTTTTTCTAATCCATTTTTCCATTTTGTTTTCTATCCCCATATTTGGGTGTGTTAAACACTTGAGTCTTGAGTCATTCGAAGACATTATATGACATTATTAAAATTACAAGCCTCGACATTCTTCTCGATTACATCTTTTCAAAAGCAGTCCACCAAAACATCTCATTCTGAAATGGCCTTATTCATAGCGAGAACATTTAACCGCCATTTAAAAAAGTGATTAAGATTGACATATTAAACGTATTCTCCTGTTCTTCGTGTTTACCAAATGACAACCCTCCACATCAACTACAGCACATAAGCAATTAAAAAAAAAAAAACGCAGACTGCTGTTAATAGAGAAAGACTCCTGAGCAGACCCTGAGAAACACAATGGCTGCTCATCCTTTCCTTCCTCTGCGTACTTTCCTTTGAGGATTGACAGTAGCGAAATAAAAACATCTGGAAAATCTATCAAAGCAGAGAATAATGACTCGGAGCCAGATGGAAGATATGAGCAGAATAGCAAGCGTGGCGGGTTTGCGTTGTCGGTAGCTTTCTCCTGCAGCTGTTAAGTGGGTGTAATAGCAGCAGGGCAGCACTTTGTTGAAAAAAGAAATGTGGATGAGTGGCATGATGGCTGTAAACGCAAGAACTTTGTTGTTGCAGAAGAGGTGATGTGTACGACAGACATGGCTTGTGCATTCTGTTTCGACAAATGGGCCACCTGTGCAAAGTTAAAGATCAGAGGAGGGTTGAAAACAGCAATACTGATTTTATGCTAATATAATGGAAATATTACAGATAATATTTCACAAATTTGTTTTGGAATGAATTAGGCTTGAATTAGAATATCTTGTTTATAATATTTTGGTTTCGATGGCAAAAACACAGGTAATGCCAATGTATTAATTTATAAATGTATCGGAAATTTTGATATAAGTAGTCCCAACAAATTCATTTTAATATACCTTTTTTCTAAACCAGCAAAAGGATTTGACAGGGTTAATTGTTATTGCAAATGGTTTCAGTTTAGCAAATGAAAATGTTTTCATGATTATTATGTTAAGAAATTATACACAGTGTAAAATGTCATACTGCCACATCATCAGTTTGGCTTAAGGGAATATCTGCATTTAATTTTAAACCCAGCAAGTCTGTACAGTGTCCGATAGTTAAATAATATATATATATATATATATATATATATATATATATATATACAAAAGTGTATGTATACACTTTATATATGTATGTATATATATGTATATAGGTCCTATATATATATATATATATATATATATATATATATATATATATATATATATATATACACACATAAGTTTTGCATGCTAAGGAGAATGAAGTGCAGTGTGTGATGGATATGGTGGAGTCTTTCTTGCATGATTGCACTTGCCTCTACCTGTACCGCATGCCTGCATACACACTCTGTACTTTGTTGAATTTTTTTAAAAGCACAAACATCAGGCTTACCAACTAACGATTTCTCCAATGATTTCTCTCGTCCTTAGCGGTTAAGGACATGGCTTCAGAGTCTGTGACCAAAACTGAAAGAAAAATCTGCCAAGATTGATATGTCATATCCTTAAAGTCAACCTCATACAAGCTTCCTCTCAATAGTATTGTTGTGTTTTGATCATAACAGAAGTTAATAAACTTTTATTTATTCTGCCTGTTGGGAAATGATAAATACTGACCTTCATTATCTTTAAGGTAGAACAGATGTACATAAAATTAGCGTTGGAAAATTGTAGCGCCAATAATAATAATGTGGTTCAATAAATATTAGAGTCATTGAAACACAGTGTACAGTATATCAGCCGTGAATGTCGTTTTCATGGTGCAGTAAAGAATGTTAATGTTTACCGAGGTTGTTTGAAGCGTCTTCTCTCTGTCCTGATGCTAAGGCTCAAATCTCTGATCTGATGATAGTAGTGAAAAGACAGACTGATTAAACAGAGAGAACACTGTTATGGCATGTCCATGAGTGCCACTCTTTCCGTTTTCAAAGATGGAGTTCTGATAACTATGGAACAGAAGGGAGTCTAAACAAGTTGAATGTTGAGTCTTTGGCTCACTAAAATGCACTGATTTAATCACTCAGTCATTGTCAAATTTTTGTATATCAAATACCTTAATAAATAAACCTTAAGACCTCCAACCTCTGCCATTTGTGTCTTGTTGGTTGTGCATACATTTTTGTTTGTTTTAATTTCACTTTATGTTTGTTTGTGCTGCATTTTTACATCTAGTCATTGTATACAGTACAATGGTGTACTGCTGATGTGATTAGATGTACAGCAACTAGAAAACAGGCTAAAATGATGCTATGCTGCATGCTTGTCCTTATCAGAACAGGTACAGCTTGTTCTTTAATTCTGCCAAAATACATGGTAAGCAAGTGACATTTTTCTGATTGACTACACACTGCTACCTGCTGGTGAGACAAGAAGGCACTTTACAGCAACCAGCTGCTTTATATGAAATCTCAGGGGGGAGAAACAGGTTAAGGCAAGACACTACAGGTAGAAATGATGCTTTTGTTCATGTCAGTCTTTTTCAGACTTCTGATTCAATGGCATTCAAGTCTACTCTTAAACTGTACCAATAGACAATGTTAGAACTTGATAGAAATATGTTTCACAGCTTTTATCCCCCATTTTCCACCAGGTCATAATTTAGAGGTTTGCCCTGCCCACTTGACATGTTAAATATACCTGGAAATATTGACTATATGGACACATTTGTCTGACCATAAGATGTGTCCTCATTTAGTGCTTCCCACTTTTCTGGGAAGATGTTTCACTAAGTTTTGGATTGTGGTTGTGGAGATTTGTGCTCATTCATCCACAAGGGTGTTAGTAAAGTCAGGTAGTGATTCAGCATTCAAATTCATCCCAAAGTTGTTGCTTATGGTCAAGGTCAGAGATCTACAACTATCTATAAACCACACTCAAATCTTTCGAAAAGTTTTCCCCAAATCTGCTTTTTTCTCAACCTTTAACTTTCATAAAATGTAATAGAACGTAATGTACATTCCTCTTCCTATTTAGAAGCTGGAGGACAACAAGTTGATTAATGTTCTGATAGATTTAAGATTTTGAATTACTATTACTATACATTTTATAATGCTGCATGGTATTTTCTTGATTAAATGATAAATATATGACCAACAAACTGTTATGTAAAATTGCTACTTGCTTAGACTTTGGGTTTTTATAAAGTAAGAATATGAAATGTATTACATGTATGAATATTTAACAATATGAAACACAATATGTTTAAAGATATACATAAGACTATGATTATGTCTGATTTTACTTAATGATCTGATATGCTTACCATGTAAAGTAAGTATGCAATTGAAGTAAAATTGCATTGAAAAATTGCATTCATTCTTAATGATTTTTTCCCCTGGATGGAAAAAAGTGCATCAACATGTACTGTAACGTTACCCTATTCAACTGGAGTGCTTTAGAAATATGATTATGTATGACTTCACTTATTGATCTGATTCCCTTATTATGTAGAGTTTGTGATTATGGTAAAACTGCATAAGAAATGCATAAATGTATTTTCCCCAGATGGAAGAAAGTGCATTAACATGTTATTGTCATTTATGCTAGAATGTATGGAAGTGCTATAAATAGTATGTTAGCTAACAAACATTATTAACTCCTAGTCAGATAATACAGAAAACCCACAGAGCGGCGTACATATATGTTTGCAGTGCACCAATCTGATGGGCTGTTTGCTGAAAAGCATAAAAGCAAACATTCTCCATTTCAGATAATCAGGGTCCATGTTTTATCGTACCTTCTTTACGCTCAGCATGCTCTTTTGATAACAACCTGTGTGAGAAGAGCAGCCTCATCACCATCGCATCATCTGAATTATTCAATGATTAAAAGACTTGATTTAAAAGACGATCTTTTAAACCGGCAATTCATCTTCTCTTGGCTTGTGCAGGAAGAATATACTGAAATCAGCAGACTTTAACAGATAAAAGTGACCAGGCTTGTGATGGACTGATATTAAATTCTGAATACTAAATATAACGTTTTACAAACTTAAGCAAAACGGGAAGAGTTGGACTTTGGGATATTGGTTGATCATGAAGAGTTCAGTGAACGTGATGAGTTCACTGGTCTGTGTGGAGTTCTTGTTGTACATCGTGAGTCTGTGTGCACCACAGTGGTTGGTGGAGCCAGGAGGAGCATGTGAAGGCCTCTTCACTATCTGTAACACTTATGAAGGCTTTTCCAGCTGTACTACATTTCCAGCTTGGATGGGTGAGTGTGTCTTGCATCATATCTATCGGGTCTGCTGATAACAGTTCTGTCATCATTCCTGTAGCTTAAAATTTGTATAAAAAATGTCACTTTGCATTACTTCTCCTAATTAGGCTCGTACAGCCTGACTTGGATGTTTCTGGCAAGTTCCTCCATACTTTCCCTGTTCACACTTATCGCCATTAGACCAGCTCTTAGCCATGGAAAGCGAGCCGTTCTAGCTCTTCTTTTAAATATTTTTTCAGGTAACACCTTCATTCTCTTGTCATTTTAGTGATTCATACAATTAACAAAATGTTCACCTTACATTGTGGAATTCCTTGTGTACCAAGCAATATACAATGCTTAGTGCATAGTGCATATGAATTATAATGATTTGTAAAGAAAAGACTAACCACAGTAAATCACAGTTTTGTAATAAGAATAACATTTAAGAGTAAAAAGAGAAATCAGGCTGCATCACACTTCACCTATATTCTTAGTAACGCAGACCACATTTTGCTTTGTTCCTTAGGTTATCACATTCATGCACCATAAAGCTTCACATATATTATCGGATTATTGTATAAACATTGTATCAAATGAAGACACTTTCATATTATGCACTTTCTGTTTTCTCAGTTGCTTTTTGTGTTGCCGCTCTCATCGCCTTCATAGTGTCCATTGAAGAACAGATGCCTGAAATGGCCAAATTCCTCGGCTGGGCTTTTTACATCTGCTGTGCTACTCTTGTCTATGCCTCTCTGGTGTCTGTGGCATTGGGGTTTGTGGAAGGCGCGTCCAGTGTCGAGCCAGAAAACCCAGATGGAGGTCAGGGCTCGCCAGCACCGGCCATAGTTCCTTAGACACACTCGTAAATACTCAATGTACAGAAATCAGATGGCTTTGTTACATATTTTATCTTAATTTCCAGCAAATAAACTAGGGTTTTGGGTGTGGGTCATTTCACTGCGTCACATTAAATGGTTAATATAGAAAATAGAAAAAAAATACACTTGTCCTTGATTTTATTATGGTAGGAAGTGCAAGGTTGTGTACTGATTTTCTATCGAGGCTGGTTTTGTTATAAAAGTGAAACATTGCCCCCTACTGGAAAGTTGAGGGTAATTTTATTTATTCTGTAATATGCATATAGATTTTCCAAACATATTTAATCAAGATTTTATTTTCTCTTAGGGTTAACTGTTCATGAGGATGCTAGACTACAAAGTGTAACCTACTGCACTCAAAGCATCTTGATGAATAAGTGATAAAGTGGATAAACTGAATTGATTAAAACCATAAAGTGACTTAGAATTAAACTAGGAACACTGGAGAGTTTGCTATGAACAGCTCAGCTACAAATCTACTTCTTCAAAGAATATACTGTATATTGGACCACCAAAATAATAAAAAAAGAAATGTGAAGCATTGTGTTAAAATATCTGAGTTTAGCAGTTTAATATATTACACACATTTGCAGGTTGCATGTGATAATGTAGCAGAGTCTAAAGGCAATATACTGAAATACCATAAAGCCACAAACATTACACAATTCAGTAGCAGTGTATATCAAAATAATGACCTTGTAAAATGCACCAATATACACAGCTGGGCTAAAAAACTGGGTCAAAGCCAAAATGTCAAAATATTAGGCTTAGCAACAAATTACTGGTCGAGTAATTAGTGGGATAAAGTAACTTAATATTTTATTATTATTATAATTGTTTTTTTTTTTTAGATTTCTTTAAATATTCAAGCATGGTGTGTAAACTTGCAGAAAACAAACAGTTTAGTTTTCCACAATTTTGTGATCTTATACATGTGCTGAATTTTGCATCAAAAATCATGACATGATTGATCTGTTTCTAGGTATTTTTCCCCCAAACATCAGTGAAATACCAAACAATCATACCCGTGGCTTCAGGTGTGCATTTATTACAAAGTCTTGATAGATTTTTGACCAAATCATTTGTTGGAAAGACTCTTAAAAGCTTAGTATTTCCACATTTTGGGTTTGTTTGTCATTTTTGCCCCACGATGTGCATGTATAGAGCAGTTACATAGCAACAATTGGAATTAGACATTAATTAAATCAATTAATCAGCTTAATCAGTTAAATATGAGCCGATTTTAGGAGCTTGCTCATTTCCCAGGAGTAACTTCTACACATGAATTGGATTAAATCTATAAACTGAAAAATAATCGGTTATTCCATGTTCCATCTGTATTACATGCAAATCTGTTATTCCATGTTAGTTTTTTAATACATACCATTAGTAGTTAAATATGGAAAATGGGCAACTTTAACAAGTCCAACAAAACGATACAAATATTAATTAATAGAGACAAGGATTACAAATGGATAGTGACAGGAATACACGTTGCTCCATATGGACAGTTAATGTTTAACATCTGGCCTATTTAGGACCAATGTACGTGACAGTTTTGCCGGTTTTCTTCAGCGTTTCCAGCAGGACTTCTGTGTCTTTATCCGACTCAATGAAGACCTTCTTGTTAGGAAGATCAATGTCAAATTTGACATCTGTTCATTTGAAAGAAAAACATGGTCAGGGCAAATACATGCATGTTTTATGTCAACTGAAATACTATCTTTATATGTATACTATGTATACTATATGTATACTATATAGAAAATACTATCTCATAATGTAAAAAAACACTTTAAATGGGATGGACCCTTGATCTATTACAGTTCAAGTGTTTTGAAGATGGTTAGAAGGGTCAATCAGAAACAACATTGCTGATAGTGTTGCTGTAGTAAACCCTATGTGGTAAAGGTGGGGATTATTTGGTCTAAAAATATATCTAATATATCACATTGGCTGTGTTGTTTGAATTTAAACCCAGTACCTAGCTTTTTAAGAACCCGAGTCACTGCACCAGAGCATCCTTCACATGTCATATCAACAAAAAACTCGTGAGTCTGTGAATAAACAGAAAAGGGTCATTCAAACAAGTGGGTCGACACTGAGTCGATACTGAGTCGACACTGAAACGACAGCAAACATTTATATCGTTCATTAGCTAGCTCATAGATGTTCCAAACACAATATGAAAATCCAACATAGTAGTATACTTATTAGCTTTAGTAAACTCGCTATTCAGAGATGAAATGCATACTTACAGCCATGATCAAATAAGTGTTAGGTTTGAACAAAAAGAAAAGAAAAGCCGCCGGTCAATATAATTCACAGCTAAAAACCCAAATGAATGTGAAACTCTGGCACTTTGAACTGGCCGTACTGTAGCCCTGAAACTTAGGGATGATCGATAAATTCTCGCACTTTCCAAAAGTGTTCATGACCATAGACTTGATTTGTTTTTTTTTTAAATGTCTTATAAAATCATCTTATATTTAAGACTTGCATTAATCGATGTATGGATGTCAATGTGTACGTTTTAATATTTACAGTATTCTTTAAACGTTTCTAAAAACAATACATTTTTGTTCCCTTGTGTTGGTCTGCCATAAACACGTGACCAGCGACGCTTGAAGCTGATTTGCCGGAGGATGCAATCACGTGAATGCGTCGGAAACCAACAAATTGTAGAACAAATTATGTTCTTTTCGGTAACGTTATGAGGCATATAGTATGGATGGGAACCTCTATTGGGTGTGTTACGGTACTGTTGGAAGGAGAATAAAAGTTCTGGTTAGGAGTCATGGCTGTCCATTTAAGGAAGGTTAATGTTGTACCTGTTAAACGACAGAACATGGTGTCAGAATTATAGTTTAGTTTTCAGTGTCGTTCGTGGCGTCACCGTGAAGGATTGACAAGAAGAGTTAGCACGGCGCTATCACGACTCAGTTTCAAGTCTCTCCGCCGAAGAAATTCACGTTCAAGTGAAAGCCTTGATTTATACGATGGGGAGGAAGTTACATCTTGACCCTGAATTGACACTACAGAGTGAACTAGTAAAAAAACACCAGGATTAGCTCAAATCGACCTTCAAATGGGAAATGGCAAACGAACTGCTGGATAGTGTGCAAACTAAACAGTACAGTAATGTGAAAACAAAACAAGTAAAGCCACTCTTTGGACAGCTGTCAAGAAACCCCCCACAAATAAAGCCTAAAAAAGAGGATGCGGTGACACAAAGGGGTATAATTTGCAGCAATGCCCTGCAAGAGATGCAATATGTCACCTCTGTCATAAGAAGGGACAGAGCATGTAAGTGCTAGAGCATGTAAATCAAAGAAGGTGCATGAGGTGAACATAGCAACACTAACATAAGACACAATGGAGGACATTGCGTTTCTTGGTTCACTGTCATCTAATGTACCAGGAAGTCCCTGGATGAATGAGATAACAATCGGCAATCTCAAGATGTTGTTCAAAATTGATACGGGGGCTGATGTAACGGCAGTCCCGGTTACACTGTACAACCAGGGCCAGTTCCAAAAACTGATACCTCCCAGGAGAGTCATCCAGGGACCAGGTGGAACATCACTGTAAAAGGGAAATTCACAGCCACCCTTGGCAAGCACAACGAACATACGAAACAGGAAATCTATGTGGTGGATGGGTTGTGCATGCTTTTGTTGGGCAGACCAGCAGTATCTGCACTTCAACTGGTACGCTTTATGTTGTCAGCTTAACCTCCAAAGAAAGGGTGGAAAAAGAGTTCCACAACTCTTCAGTGGCTTAGGCAAAATGGACGGTGAGTACAGCATTGTGCTGAAACCAGGTGCAGAACCTTTTTCTATATCGACTCCAAGACGCATTTCTCTCCCCTTCTTACCAAAGGTGGAAGGAAGGAAGAATTGAGGCGTATGGAACAACAGGGTGTAATTTCAAAGGTGAAGGAGCCAACTGAATGGTGTGCTCCCATAGTTGTGGTGCCAAAGAGTACAGGTCAAGTGAGAATTTGACAGATTTCACAGAATTGAACAAATCATTTATGAGAGAAAAACACCCTCTCCCTTCAGTAGAAAGCACATTAGGACAACTTGCAGGAGCCGAAGTGTTTTCCAAACTTGATGCCAATGCAGGGTTTTGGCAGATTCCACTTTCAAAGGAATCCTCTTCGCTCACCACATTTATAACTCCATTTGGCCACTATTGCTATAACCATCTATGCTTTGGAATCTCCTCTGCACCTGAGCATTTCCAAAAATGCATGTTCAGGATTTTTGAGGGACTGGAAGGTGTTGTTTGCCAAATGGATAACGTGCTCGTCTGGGGGCCGTCACAGAGTGAACATGATGAGAGGCTGAGAGGGGGTGCTTGCAATCCTTCAGGAAGCTGGAGTCACATTCAATGAGAAATGTGAGTTTTCCAATACAAAAATCAAGTTCCTTGGATAGATCGTTGAGGCATCATTGGTGAGCCCAGACCCAGATAAGCTGGAACCAGTTAAAGCAATTAAACAGACATGTAATATCAGTGAAGTAAGGCAGTGCTTGGGAATGGTCAACCACCTTGGAAATTCTTACCACATTTGGCAGTGAAAACGCAGCCACTCAGAGACTTACTGAGAAAGTCCAATATGTGGGTTTGGGGGTCGCATCAGCAAGAGGTCTACGAGAAAATCAAAGAGGAACTGTCAACACCGCCGGGTAAGAAAGTAAAGTATAGTCATTGTTGGTCTATTTGCTCCCCATGTGTTAAATAAAGAAAAGAAAAGCAAGAATCTTATTTGTGGAGGAAGGATGTAGTATTATGTTCCTTTCGGTAATGTTATGAGGCATATAGCATGGATGGGAACCTATTTTGGGTATGTTACACTACTGTTGGGAGGAGAATAAAAGTTCTGGTAAGAAGTCATGGCCAGAAGTTATGTCGCGTCGTCCATTTAAGGAAGGTTATCGTACCTATTAAACGACAGGACACAAATTAATGCAGAAGTAGCGGTGTTTTGGAACCAGAGAATCTCTGAAGGAAAACGTTTACTAAAACCACATCTGTCTATGTATAAGAAAATCATAATAATTAATTATACTCAGTATCAACAAACACAATCATATCCTTATATATTCTCATACAGCCAATTCAAGCCTACACTTTCTATGTGGAGTGATAAGAAATAAATCTTGGTTTGTCTATAAATTTTTTTATTTTTTTTTTATATAAACAGATGTAATTTGTTGAAAACCCTCTAAAGTCTAAACTGCATGTAGTAGTTTATCTGCACTTCATCCTGTTTACCACTAGATGTCAATGGTGCGCACCGTTTTGAAAACGCTACCATTAATACATTTTGATCAAATTCCGAATTCCGTTTCTTTAAAGAGTTTTCCTATTACTATTTTTCTGACTAGTTCGGATATAAACACAGACTTCATCGGATTTTTTAAAAACTAATTTCCCATCGTTTTTTAGACTTTGCACAGACTCTGCCTGGAGGCGGGACTAGCTGATCAAGCAGATCACGTGGCCGGTGACTATCAGGAAGGAGCACAACAGGAACAAAGGCACTGTTAGCGAAAATGTTAAGAATCCAGGGGTTCACTAACACGGTTTTATTGTTTTATTCAAAATGTGTAATTTGTAGTAATAATTAAAGGTAGTGACATCATCATATTTGACTGGAGCTGCTCCCGATCTTATGGTAAGTCTGATCTAATCACGACCATTTTTACAGTCAGATTCATCCGCCGTGTTATGACTGAGAACATCCTGAACCGTAATTTGTTTACTACAAGGATTAATTTAATAATATTATCATGTTATAATGATCAAATCGGTTATACACTATTGTGAAAAAAAGATCAAATCCAGGTTATATTTTACATATAAATCATTTGTATTTGTATGAACATGAAATATATCCAGAACAGTGATCTGAATGTTTATTGTGAAATCGTTCAATAATTGCAAAGAAATCACCAGCTGCCTTATTTATTTAATGAGTAACAGCAGTTTTTTTTATAGGACATAAACATGCTAGCCTAGCAAGAATCTGTTTGTGTCACCTCAGCAAAACCACAGACCAGTCACAGGGAAACCAGTGCTTCTTTTCTGCATTTAAAAAAATGTTTTTAGGTGTTGCATAACATCATACATTAAGCAAGAGCAAACTGAAAGCTATGCAATTTTTCTGTTTAATTTACATGCATTTTTTATTTGTTTACTCGGACAGGTACAGCATGTACACCCTGACAAAACAAGACATGATTGAGAAAAATTGTTAATAAAGTTGAAACTAATGCATCATGTAAATTATAGGTCTCTGCTAGAAGGTTTCCTTTAGGAAGTGCAAATCACATTCATGAACCATAAAAAGTCTGGAATCGGATGGGTGGATAGATGGATGGATGGATAGATAGATAGACCAGAATATATATATATAATCAATAAACCCGATATGATCCAAATTGTATATTTCTCCATCTGAGATGAATCGATGAGTCTATCACTTTATTCATTCCATATCTGGTCCAACCTGCTATCATGTGTATAATGATAAATACAGGTAATGCGTCATAGAGGTATAGACTTGATATTGACATTCGGTTTACACACACATACACACACACACACACTACCACATCCGCTCAAGACAAATATCTACTACACAGCTTTAGACCTGTATGTATGTGTTTCTCGATCTGGATGTTTGGATTTCGGGTGATAAATTAAACCCGACGTGGAGAAAGTTTTTGCAGACGCACCCATCTTGAAATTTCGGCATTACATGTTTTGCAAATCGCTATCCGTGGGTCTTTCTCAGATATACTGAAACACGTCCACATCGCAGACATGTTGTTTTAGACATGCACGTGCAGGCAGCGGTTTCTGTTTGCGTCATCACAACAAACTGTTTCGGCGTGTTGTTTCAGTGATCAAAGTCTTTCGGCCGGAAACCGAAAATGCACTTTTGGGCCATTTTCGGCCGAAATTTATTCGGTGGCCGAATATTCGGTGCATCCCTACACTGCATTCAGTTTACAATAAAGGGATTTTTACAGCCATAAGCATTATCTTGATAATTGAAATATAATGTTAAATAAACCCTCGTCATATTTCTATTATCAGTCATTGATCTATAGGAGGTTTGTGGTTTTTTTTTTTTTTTTTTTTTTTTGCATTTACATCCAATGTGATTCAGCAACTCTAATGCAATATGATCCCAACTGTTTTCATCTGATTAAAATTTAGGAGGAAAAAAAAGGGGAAATAATTCCTGCACATTCTAGCATTTCACATCCGCAGTGGTCCGAGTGGTGTCTTTTGTCCTTTGAGCGTATATGAACTGAAGCACCATAGATGAAACTGTGTCATGCACTGTGTCTTTGTAGCAGATGGTTTAATAAAAGATAATCATATTTGATTTTTGTCTTTGATCTTAGTGGCCTGAATGCCGGATCTCCACAGTAACACTTCGGAACACTGAGCCAGTTTATACCAAACGTGACCAAGCAGCACGGCCATGGCTTCAGGTATCAACTATCAGGACGGTAAGTGAATTTAATCTGTATTAGGCTTCTTTTTTTTTTACAGGACTGCACTCCTTAATGCAGGACTTGGTTTTTGATTTCCTTTTCATTCATTGTTTTTGATGCGTTTATAAGGAAAGTGATTTCAAACCTAATTTAATTAGGAATTAAATGTATTTTCCATCATCATCATAGGATTTATTATTACTTAGTGTGTTTTATGTATCATAGGGCCAGCGCTTCCTCAAATAAATCAGAGTCCAGTAGATGATGACGATGAACCCATCCACCCGAATAGTCCTTCCCGCAGGCAGAGCGAGTACGAGCGGATCGGGGGCAGAGCTGGAACCTCGTAAGACTCTTTCCGGTTATCATTCTTGTATGAAGAGTCAGTTTCATGTCTAATCAAGTCTGAGGTTGCATTTGTTATCTTTGCAGTTTCATACCTACATTAATCCATTTACTGAAAGGAAACATCGGTACAGGACTGCTCGGCCTGCCTCTAGCAGTGAAGAACGCTGGACTTCTGGTAGGATGTGGAAAGTCAAATCAACTCGGTTGCATTAATATGCATTTTCAGCTGTTAACTGTGTGCTGCTTTTTGCATGTGTTTGAATCGGTTATCTTTTAAAATATAGGTCACTATTGAGGAGAAATACGGAATCTAGGTTTAAGGAGCAATGATGAATATGAACATAGTAAAAAATAAACATAAAATACTATAATAGACATACTAGGAATAAAGTAACTCAAGGATATCTGTATGTTATAGTGTTGCACTATATAAAGAAAACAATATAGCCTATAAAATATCTTACAGAATTTTCTATGTAAATGAATAACCTTTTCGGACCATATACATATTGATGTCTTTAAGTTGTTGTTCTCAGATGGGCCCCCTGAGTCTGCTGGTGATGGGCATTGTGGCTGTACATTGCATGCAGGTCCTTGTGAAATGTTCGCACCATCTAAGCGCAAAGTAAGACCCCATTGTGTCAGAAAAAACAAATAATTGGTTACCTGTTGAATTTATAAATGTAGTCTGATGTTAACAAGTAATTACTCGCACCATTAATGCACTGATTTGAGACCGTGTGCGTTAGACAAACCAGGTTACAGTGAACAAAATGTAAATTGTAATATAGTAATAAAAATGCTATTAATACAAACATGTTCTGTAGCAATTGTGCAAAAGTGAAACGGATTATGTTGGCTTGTTGTTCAAAAGATAGGAGAGATAAAAAAAAAAAAAAGAAAAAAAATAAGGTGTTCATGTCTAGACAAACCACTGCTCAATACATGGTCACATGAGTTGTGATCAGCAGGTTTCTGTGTAGAATCTCCTGAGAGGTCTACTTCACTTATGAAACTCATGTGACGTTGGGTGTGAGCAAATGTTTGTCATGTTCAGCTTGATGATTTGTAGAATGCGTTTTTTTATTTGTCCAAAGATAACACGCATGATAACTAAGATTGAACTCTTTAATAGAATGTCAGAATCATTAAGATTGTACCTATATGACTCTTTGAGTTCCCTGTCACGACTGGGGAATCATTGACACGGATATGACTTATTTGATTTTACTGATGTTTTATGAAGTTTTTGGGATGAATTGGAACTCTGATTGCACTCCAGGCCTCCTCACTCTACATCAGTACATGACCCTTGTGGCTGAATAAGCAAATATTTTCACAACCACAATTCAAAATCTAGGGAATATCTTTCCCAGAAGAGTGGAGGTTATTATAACAGCAAAAGCGGACAAAATGTGGAACGAGACATTCAAAAAGTTGACCACACACTTTTGTCTTTATAGAGTATCTGTGAAACTGAAATGTGTTTGAGAAGTTTAGAGCAAAGCAGGGTTTTATTGTCATGAATAATTTTTTTTTAATTGTATTCTGGTCTATAATTGATTTTATCACATTTCCACTGAATGTTTTTTAAATTGCTTTTTGGTTTCTCATTTGGATAAGTTCCAAAAGATTGACTGGAATATCTAAATTGTTTGTGCTCATTTCTGACAATCTTCAAATTAAAATAAAGGTTGAACTGCTGTTTTATTTATTAGGTTAGGGAAGCCATTTCTGTCCTATGGAGATGCAGTGGAATATGGGATGGAAAACGTATCTTGTTTAAGAAGGCATTCCATATGGGGACGGTAATTATGTGTTTATTGTATATTTTTATATTTATCTATACACTCTAATCTTCTCTGGTTCTTTTGTGCTGCTGTAAATTAGTTTCATGATCACCTGAACCTTAATAGTTTGTTAAACAGGCAAATGTGCACAATTTCCCATTCAGCCCACAAAGACATGTTTGGTGTCCAGTGCTTATGTTTTTTGTATTCACAAGGATAATAATTAGTAAAAGTCTGTCTGTGAAAAGTAATAAAAATCAGTCTCAGTGATACTCATGCTAAAATAAGCAATGTGATCTTGGATACACAAGTTTAAGTTTAAAGTGAATGGGTATTTAAACGCTGCAATGTAATGAACGACAGACTGGTTCAAGGTCGAGGTTGGATTGCATCAAGGATCAGCTCTGAGCCCTTTCCTGTTTGCAGTGGTGACGGACAGGTTGACGGACGAGGTCAGACAGGAGTCTCCCTGGACTATGATGTTTGCAGATGATATTGTGATTTGTGGTGAGAGTAGGGAGCAGGTTGAGAAGAGCCTGGAGAGGTGGAGGTACATGCTGGAGAGAAGGGGAATGAAAGTCAGTAGGAGTAAGACAGAGTACACATGTGTGAATGAGAGGGAGGGCAGTGGAGAGGTGTGGTTGCAGGGGAAAGATGTGGAGAAGGTTACGGAGTTCAGGTACCTGGGGTCAATAGTGTAAAGTAATGGAGAGTGTGTTAGAGAAGTGAAGAAAAGAGTGCAGGCAGGGTGGAGTGGATGGAGAAGAGTGGCAGAAGTGATTTGTGATAGAAGAGTATCTGCAAGAGTGAAAGGGAAAGTTTATAGGACTGTGGTGAGACCTGTGATGTTGTATGGTATAGAGGCAGTGGCATTGAGTAAAAGACAGGAGGTGGAGCTGGCGGTAGCAGAGCTGAAGATGTTGAGGTTTTTGTTGGGAGTGACGAGGATGGACAGGATTAGAAATTTGTTTATTAGAGGGACAGCGCATTCAGGACGTTTTGGAGACAGTTTTTTAACAGAATTTCATTAGAAAACACCAGAAACGCTGAAAATGGGTGGGATTGGTCCAAAATAGTTCTGTTCAAACCACTTCACTTCCAGGAAGCTGTAATAAGAATTATCCTCTGCACATTGCAAAAGTGTCTTGTGGATGCCACAATGGTCAATATTTTTGTACTGAATAGTTTAGCACTTGACTTTCGAATGTTTTTTCCTTTTCTCACTCAATCTTGAATGGAATATAAAGCTGTGGATCGTGTTGTTTCTGTTACTAGGCGTGTGGTGAATGTGTTCCTGATCATTACTCAGCTGGGCTTCTGCTGTGTGTACTTTGTATTTCTGAGTGACAATGTCAAACAGGTGAGGTACTTCATCAAATTCATTTTTGTTTTCAGTCAAAAAAAATTTTTTTAGTCTGTATTTAAACATTTGCTGTTTTATATTGGTCAGTGTGATAAAGAATATAATTTTATGTGTGGTGTTTTATTATTTTTTTTACAACACTACAGGTTTGCATTATAAGCAGTGCATATAATGATATACGATGGTTATAAATAATGACAGACGAATGAACAATCTGAAATGAACAATATGAATATAAACAGAACATGGAAGGTGATTATAAACGATGAGTGCAATGAAGGAGAAATTGTATACATTGAATATAATCGCCTTCTGTGTACTATTTATTTATATTTATATTTTTCATTTCATATTCATTTATCTGTTATTATTTATATCTATCAACTTAAAGCCTTATAATCCTGTACATATGTAAATATTTTACACTGCTACCAATGCACTTTGGGTGCACTTCTAGTTCTGCATTTCGTTGCCTTGTACCATAACTTGTGCAATAACAATAAAGTTGAATCTAATTTAGATTTTAATTCCATTAAATAAACACTAAGATGTACAAACGAATATTAAGAATATGCATGATGAGTTTCATGGCTGCGATGTTATTGTTAATTCTCAGACCACACGAGGGTGCTGTTACGCTTTTATTCATTTTTGCTCAAAGAGCTAGGCTAGTCAATCATGCACTTGTCTGTCGACCCAGAATACAGCTGTTTTTTCTAAACTATTTAGTAGGAAAAGCAATAATTCTGCAAAGAAGTTGACTCCAAGAAAAGTTTTTGTCTGCTTAACACCAAGGTTTATATTAAATAATTATTTTTCATCAATAACATACTTTTAAACACACACACCACACACTGTTTTGCTTAGGTAATCGAGGCGGCCAATGGGACAACGATGAACTGCAATACCAATGAGACTGCAGTGACTGTTCCCAGCTTTGATTCCCGCATCTACATGGTTATCTTCCTCCCCTTCATTATCGCCCTGGTGTTTACCCGCAGCCTTAAGTTTCTAGCTCCTTTCTCCTTCATAGCCAATGTGGTCATGTGTGCCAGCTTGGTGTTTATCTACGTCTACTGCGTGATGGTATACACACACACACACACACACACACACACACACACACACACACACACACAAATAGTGATGTATGAATTCAATAGCTTTTATAAGCTTCATGTATTCACCGTCAGCATGAATTAATGAACATTTATTCATTATATAAGCCTAAAAAATTATCCATAACTTACACTGCTTGCATTGCTTGCTTAAGGCAGTAAATGTTATACTCTTCATTTATTGAAGGGTTGAAATGATTTTTTTACTGCAGTTTTTAGCGTGATTTTTGTTATCGAATGCACCTGTCGCTAACTGTACTATTCTCTTAAACTACAGCAATTTGCCAGTGATCGTTAGTAAACCATTTATGTATGACATCATATTTTTGAACTTTTTATAGTTAAATTTAATGTTGTAAAACATAATGGTGTTTTTTTTTTTTTTTATCACTTATGTTAGTCACGGGTAGTGGTAGCTAGTGGTAGATAAGCTGTTGGACTTCTGATTGGAAGAACATGGGTTTAAATCCCAGTGCCACCAAGCTGCTGGGCCCCTGAGCAAGGCCCCTAGCACTCAATTGCTCATCTATATAAGGGTGTCTGAGAAATGCCAGGGGAGATGGTAGTTTAGCGTTTAAGGTATTGGACTTTGAATCTGAGGGTCTTGAGTTCAAATCCCAGCCACACCAAGCTGCCACTCCGTGGCCCCTGAGCAAAGCCCTTAATCCCATAACCACTGAATGAGAGAGCTGTAAATCGTTTGCCAAAATGGCATCTTTTTACTTGCTCTTATTTGTTTTCTTTTAATGTAATTAATAAGACAATAATCTTTTAGCTTAGCATGTTAGCAAGAATTTTATCAACATAAAGACTTTCCTGTGGAGGCAAACCTACTGACCTAAATGTAAAAGAAGTCTATTCTCACATAAAGTTTCACCATATCCATAAATCAATATGAATATCTGCAGGGCATGTGATTGGGGTCCACACACAAACCTGAGGGCTGTAGCTAATCGGTATAACTGCAAGAGTGCCTCATGAAAAGTGCTTATTCCACAACAGTTGTACAAACAAGAAATTAATAGTAATTTAGTGACATTTCCGACAAAATCCAGTGGAAAGTTTTGTGTAGTTTTAGCTGGAATAGATCATTAAGTATCTACATTCTTTTTATAAACCTGTCGGCTAGCTTGCTAGCCAGTTCAATTCGAGTGTATTTTTCCCTGTTAAAGGTACTTTCTTTTCATCTTCAGAACCCTCAAAACCTGTTGTATTCTTTACCTGCTTTGTCTATAAATATTGTTTTTGTTTTTCCAGCATATTCCACACCCTGTTAACCTTCCATTGTTCGGAAAAGTTGGTGACTACCCTTTATTCTTTGGAACTGCTATATTTGCTTTTGAAGGAATCGGTGTGGTGAGTGTCATTTTTAATAACCGATATCAAATGATTCGATAATTGAGAGTAAAACATTTTTTTAAAGGGTAATTGTCTCACATGCAAATTTGCAGGTCCTGCCACTAGAAAACAAAATGCAGAAACCACAGCACTTCAGCAAAGTACTGTATTTGGGAATGGGGATCGTCACCATGCTGTACATCTCCCTCGGCACCATCGGGTACATCTGCTTCGGCAGCCGGATAGGGGGCAGCATCACGCTTAACTTACCCGACTGCTGGTGAGATTCATGCACACGTCTGCATTTTCCTTTCCCGATAAACTGCTCCGCCAGACCTTTCGCAGTCACGTGTCCCACCGATGTTCCATTACTCACATGCTGAAATGGAAGCGTTTCGGTTGGCTGAACGCCAGCTTGTCCTTGCTGATAAGGAAAGTGTGTTGGTGTGTTTTAATCTCCTTCAGACTCTACTGTACATTATATTACGCTTAATGGCACAGACCATCAGGAAAGCACCATCAGCCGAGTGAGTTTTTTCAGGTGTTGAAGGCAAACAGATTGAGACTGCTTGATCAGTTCAATTTGCAGGAGTGCGCCAGTTGCTGCTCTCTGTAATCGAGTTCGACAGCACAGGCAGGAGGTTGCTCTCAGCTTCTCTCCAGCCGGTTGCTCCAGCATGCAGCCTACACAGGTCCCATAGAACAGAGCTGACCAGAATCACTTGAGCAAAAGCCTCAGCACGTGGCTCAGGATACAGTCGCTTCACTCAATCTCCTCGCTGTGTGATGTTCTCTGCAGGAAATGATGAACATGTAGACTGTGTGTCAGTTACACAGGGAGAAGCAGAGATGTCAATCAGAGCCCACATAAACTTAAAATAATATCTAGGAGCAGTCACAGTTCTGTGTTTCATTGAGTTTTTATGTTCATGCACATCATATATATATATATATATATATATATATATATATATATATATATATATATATATATATATATATATATATATATATATTATCTTTACAAAGAAAAACAAAATCGCACTCTTTCATATTCTTGAAAATTAGTTTGAGCTGAAATGCACGTTATTTGGGTTATAACATGACTTTCAGTAATCTGAATACTGAGAACCACCAGGTTCTGGGGGCTTAAAAAAACATGGAAGAATAAAAATTAACCAAAACTTCAGCTTTGTTTTTTTTTTTTTTGTTTGTTTTTTTTTGTTAGAAGTAGCATTTGCTTGTGGTTCCAATTTATTTTATTCAAAAGAAGTTGAAAGGTTGTAAGTTCAAATCCTAGCACCACCAATCTATCGCTCATGGACCCTTGAGCAAACACTTAACCTTTAATTGTTGTATAAAGGAGATAAGTGTAAGTTGCGCTGGCCATAAATGTAATAAACGTGCTAGATATAGCATGACTACCAATATTACTAGTTGACCGCTAATTCAGAAAAGTAGCTTCAGTGCATTGCTATTTTTAGACTTTTTTTGGGAAAATATTTTGAACAATTAGCACCAATCACATGCACACCATAATACATCAATAACACCATTTAATTATGTACCACTTCTCTGCTCTTGACAGGAAGCATGGCAATTGAAATTGTGGTTTCTTTAAAGAGCTCTCTTTTAAAGCTTGATGAACGGTCTACCTTGGATGGAGGTTGCAGTGTTTCCTCCTGCATTTGGAATGTTTTTTCATGGCTGATAATGACATGGGAGTTGAACCACCATACCACCATCAGAGGCCTCAGTGACCTCGAAATATGGTCTGGATGGAATATAAAACTGACAGTCTTTACACAAACACTCCAAAAGTGTTCAGAATGGGATTGGATAGTGATGAGATTTGGCACAGCATTGTGCATGACATACTGTGCTGTGCCTCAGTACACAGATTTTTACTGCAGTATAGTTAAACAACAACAAAAATAGCAGTGGGAAGAAAGAATTCCTTCAGGATCAGATGTGAGTGGGATAAATAAAAAAAAAATCTCTATTTTCTTTAAAGTGATATAAAAATTGTGTTTATTAAAGGCGAAATTTAGTAAAGAAAAAAATACTTTGTCTAATCTTACATGTGCACTTGACTGTAGAATTGTACTTAAACCGTTTTTTTATAATGTCCGTCTGTGTTATTTTGCCATCCACATGTTTTTGTTTCACTACACTGAGTAATAGTCAGTCCACTTGTCTTTGCCACAAGACTTTGTGCGTGTCCTTTACGTCCCCAGGATTTACTCGCTAGTATTTTTGCTTTGTAATTGACCAGATCTGACTTTCTGCACGTTTTTGCATGTGTGTGTTTTTGTAGGATGTATCAGATCGTGAAACTGCTGTACTCCTTTGGGATCTACATTACATATGCACTGCAATTCTACGTGCCAGCCGAAATCCTGATTCCCCCAGCGGTGGCACGGGTCAGGCCTAGGTTGGCGCTGCTCGTGGACCTCAGCATCCGCATGGGCCTCGTTCTACTTACATGTGAGCTGAAATACAAACACACACACACGCACATCAAAAGCCTAGCACATTCCTACCTTCATAAAACCTTCCAAAAAATGTTACTCTCTAAAATGTGGTCAGTTGTATTTCATTTCTAAAATTACAGCGTTTTACTGTCTGTAATTATTATATTTCAGAAGAAGCCAGTTTAACTAATACAGCAATATTAACAGCCTATGGTAGGCCCAATTTGATCAAGTTTTTGAATTGAAGTGATGGGTGTTCGATCCATGTTTTTGCCCCTGGCCAGTGTTTCCTGGGCTCTGGACTTACCATGACTCTGACCAGAGTAAAGTGGTTACTAAAGATGAAACATTGAAATAACTTTTTGTTAATTTGAGAATTTTGGTGCATTACTACAGAGAACTGAGATTTGATAGCAGATCTGTAGACTTGCTTCAATAGTCATAATACTTTTATTCTATTCTGAATGGCCTTTCACAGGCCCTGGAGTTAAAAATAAATAAATAAATAAAAAATCAGTAAACTAATGGAAATTGGTTCTGCAAATGAAACATTTCAGATTCCTTTTTTAGGATAAAAAACAAAAACAATATATGAAAACTATACAATTGCAGGTGCAAAAACCTTCATTGTGCATCAGCATCCTGAATATTAAACATATGGAATGTGAATGCGTTAGGAGTAAAAATGGCACCGTGGCAAAGTCACATTCTGAAACCCTGTATTGTGGAGATTTAACCTTCAGCAATATCATATTAAAGCGTGGGTCAACCACATTCTATAAAGGATTACTTTATGGTTCTGTTGATATTTACTTCCTTCAAGCGTTTTCTACCATACAGTTTTTTCAAAGGATAAAGGATTACACTTATTTTAAGGGTAGTTTGTGAATGGAGGACAGCCAAAATTAAATGTCCCCAGTGCTGTGTGGTGTTTAGTAGATAATTCATGGTGTGACTGAATGGGAGTGTGTGTGTGTTCGTGTGTTCTCTCAGCAGGGCACAGTCACTGTAAGTGTGTGGCGGTGTATTGTCCAACATGAAGGGAATCAAATTCATTCTTGCTGAAAACACAAGAAATTGGCCGTGATTTGCATGGCACCTGTGCTTTGTAATAATGGGACACTTGTTCAGTAGCAACATGAGACCAATCCCTTTATAGGTGGCCTATTTTTTTAGGGTGCACCAAAGCATGACATTTCCATTTTTTTTCCATTTTTATTTATTTTTTTGGCTTTCTTAATCCATGTAATCATACTTGAGCAGGTATTTTTTTGTCAATGATTGTTTCTAATTATGGCCCTATCAAATTTGGCTCCTCCCACATGGTTGGAATTTTATATATCAGTGCAGGAATTGATCATTTTCATATTTTTTTTCCCACCACTGATTTCACGTTTTCTCATTATTTTTGTTGCTGTATACATTTCCAAGATGCCCAGACAAGTGCGAGCTGTGCAGTTGTAATTTTTCAAATGACCTGTGATTATAGTTCACTAAAAGATAGAAAGAGAAAAGATAGAAGTGGAGACCAAAAAGCTATAATCTGAAAGAATGTGTAAATCAGCTGCCTAATACATTAAAGCATCATTCCAGCCTCTTTTAAAACCTTCTAATGAATGCTTGACTTCTCCTTGACGCCTTGTGAAGTTTTAAGATTTACTACTACGTGCATTTTTTTTCTTTAATTGGTTTTCTTGTGTGAAATATAGCCTTGTGGATTAGGAAGGTAAACATTGAACTTCGGGACTGCTTATAAAGGCGTAGAGATTGTAAGAGAGATTTTTTTTTCTGGAAAAAAGGTAAGCTGTAAGCTAAACTTTTTTAAACCGGTTTTGCTAAGCTGCTTGTAACTTTATTTAAGGTTCCACTAGGATTAATGCTATGTTAAAAAAAAAAAAAAAAAAAGAAAGTGGTATACAAACCTAAATGTGCAATTTGTCACAACACATACAAGTGCACTTCTCTTCTTCATACATCAGTGGCATTGAGGGAGGATGGCACATAAAGAGGGAAGACAGCATGCTGATTGCATATTCTGTTTCATGTACTATAGTTTGAGCAATTTGTGTCTGCAGCATTGCTGAAGCTTTGCAGAACTGGGACACTGGGTTCAATTTGGCCACGAGTGGATCTGGCAACACATCTGTCAGGAGACTATTAATTTCCTTTCATCTAACAAAGACATTCGTCACATTAAACATTATGAAACGACAATTTTTTAAATTGTTGTCGAAGCTAAAATGTAGTTGAATAGAATAGAAAAATAGAATAGTTGAATTGTTCTTTATATGCAAAGTAATTAGCTTCAGGGTGTTTTTTTTTAATTAGTATTAAAAGAAAAGTGTGCTATCATTTAATCACTGAGCTTTTTAAATGCTTTTAACCTTTTACAGCTTTTTTACATTTTGTGCTTAATGCAGTGTACATGTAGTCAGCAGTCCCAGATGCAGTCTGCAGCGTGATGAACAAGTGTCTTCATTAACTAAATGTTAGTTATAAAACGCAAAGCACATTTTGTATGTATCCTCATATTCACTTCTGGGCAGAGGAAATAACCCAAACTGAGCCCTAAATGGTAAAATATAAAGCTTTCAAAGAGCAGCAACAAATCATTGGTCAGAATGTGAATAACGAATTAAACAAATACACACCTGAAGCTCTTCAATGCCACCCATTTGCTGTAGCAAAATGTTTGGGGAAGATATAGAGACATGGACCTTTTTACGCAACACACGTCAAGGTTGTTTACCAGTCCTTTCAACTACTCATCAACACTGAATTAAATAAAATTTACTGTTTCTTTGGTTAAAAAAAAAAAAAGTCCTCACACTTACACACACGGCTTAGATCTTTAAAGAAATCAAAGGAAAATGTTATTGACTAATGATTTGTTGTTAATACTATTTAAAGCTTAATGTTATGCCATTTTTGGCTTGGTACAGTGTTTTTTCTTATTTAGGACTGTATGTGCTTCTGTGTTACTCAAGTTTTTATCAATTTAATATCAACCAATTGAATATCTTATTTATCCCTAAATACTTAACCATGCAGAAGTGACTAATGCTAGTATGCGTTTTCATCTGAAATTTCAAACTTCATTTCGTGATCTAGGCATTCCTGAAAGGCCCTGATGCGTGTTTTTGTTAGTCTACACCAGGGGTGGCCAACCAGTCAGAGACCGAGAGCCACATTTTTTTACTGTGTTACCACAAAGAGCCACATCATACACATAGGCACACATGAACATCACCCATCCCTTCCTCTTACACACGCGCACACACACCAATGTAAATGTCACACACCAACATAATGACAGAAATTGACTCCTACAGTTTTAAGACAACAGGCCAGTCATTTTTAACAATGAACATTGTGTGCACTGTCTCACACACACAAACTCTTAGTTTAACCAAGTCCACAAACAAAAATATAATAATTTACAATAGCGTTTTTCTTTTACTATGCATGTTACTTAGTGGGACTTTTGGCATTCCTTGCCTTGAACAATCCCCTTCAAATCTGCCTCGTATTCCGTTGTTGCCACTCGAAGCAATTCTTTCACATGGGTGTCAGTCTGAACAGATCGATGCTTTGATTTCACGTGTTTCAGGGTAGAAAACACAGACTTTGTTTGTGTGTGGTTTTTTTATGTGCGTGTTCACTTCGCTTGAGTTCAGTACGGTATTTTCGTCAAATGCGCATGCGCGTGAGATGTATATACCGCAAAGTTTCCCAGTACGGGTAGGGCCAAGATCATTTAAGTCTTAAAAATACCGTATTGAACTCAAGCGAAGCGAACACGCACATTAAAAAAACACAAACACAAACTTCGATATAAACGTAAGAGCCGCATGAAACCAGCCAAAGAGCCGCATGCGGCTCGCGAGCCGCGGGTTGGCCACCCCTGGTCTACACTCACAATGGTGCTTCTCCTAAAATTTGCAGGAGTCCAAACACTTCCAAGAGAATTAGGACTAGATCAGGTATATCAGTTACAGGTAGGATATAAAGCCTCCCTTACATTTATTGAAATTTTGGTAATTTAAAAGTGCTTATGCTTGAAAAAACATAATAGTGCACAGTGCATTGTTTGAAATTCAGTCACTGGAAAATACAGAGGAAAATCTGAATATAACAGATTTTATAACATTTAGTTTTTGTTTTTTTGTTTCCCCTTTTGAATCAGAGGAGACCAAAAGCAAGGGTTGAACAATTGACTATTATGACAAAATGAAACTGATAACCCTGTGGTATCATTTTCGGAATTCATACTGATGTTGTTAATACCCACAATAACTGTGTTAACGAAAGGGCTAATGAGGTGGAAACATAAGTAAATCTTTTTTGTCTAACATCGGAACTGACAAAACACATGGCCTTTAATTAATTTAGAAAAGGTTTGAAACTTTTATTTATGAGCTTCACTAGCAAACACATAAACTCGTAAAAATGTGTGCTACTAAGGGAATACATTACAATTACATGGAAATGCACAATTTGCTGGCAACATCCGAAACAAACTAGTTGCCACAAGCCATAACATATGTGCATCATCACTTGTATAATCGATGCACTGAATTCCAGAGCCAAAAGAAAAGTTACTCAGAGACTTCAATTAATACAACATAATTTTACACACTTCCAAAAAAAAAAAAAAAAAAAAAAAACTTTTTCTATTCATTATACTAAACTTTTAATATCTTTTATACCCCTGGGAATGGTTCACCATTAGAAACCCTCCACACGGAATAAAGAAAAAAAAACCCTCTCATCATATGTGTGAATATTCGCAGTGTAATAACAGTGCAGCGAGTTTAACAGGCTCAGCAATTTCTGAAACCAGCATCAAACACCAAAGACTCTCCACTGCTTTAATTAATGGAGTGGGCTGCTTTGTGCTGTCTTTTTTTTTGCTCTTTAGGGAGATGAGAGAGTGAGGAGAGAAATATGCCGACATATACTGCAGGATCCTTAATTCTTCTGAAGAAAAAAAAAAAGCCACAGGGCTTCATTTGGTGTGTGTAACTGGAGCTCTGTTCACACCTCAAATGATCACAACGTACACTAATGGAAAACCAATTCCTGGGCCAAGCTGAAATTGTGCAGAGCAATAAGAATTGTATTTAAAATAAGACCAGGAAACAGGACAGGCTTATTTGGAAGTAGTAGTAAGTTTGGAAGTTGACTTCCAATCTAACAATACGCTACAAAACCTTTAGACTTAATATATATATACCGTATTTTCCGCTACTTTTTTCCCATGCTTTGAACCCTGCGGCTTAAACAATGAAGCGGCTAATTTATGGATTTTTTTCTGGGATTTTTCCGGTTTCACAAGCTTCAAAGCCAAAAAACTGAGACCCATAACATTAGACCAATGAAACTGCGGAACGGGTTCAGGTGAACCAATGAAACTCTTTATATTAAATCAGAAGCGCTCCCACTGAATCAGACCGCACCACATCATAAATATGGATGATGTTCCTCTGACTTTTGACCTGCTGCTCACTCACTAACTCCAGTTGCAACAGACATCATATAAGCACAGACAGGTTTCCAAAACTCGTGCTTTTTTATTTTTCTTGGCAACAGCGTCACGGGTTAGTCAAAGAAACTAAGAAATGAGCATCAGAAAATAATAAGGACATATTCCTCGGTCTTGCACACATGCAGTAATACCGGAAAAATGAGGCGGCAGGCTATTCCCAAAATGCCGCTCTGCTCTTAAAGGAGCCACAACATATTTCACCCATTACACCGTGTAACAGACACTGTCTTTCATTAAAGCCTGTGTAAAGTTCATTAGTTTCAGTGTAGACTGCGGCTATAGACAGGTGCGGCTTATTTATGTTCAAAATAAAAATCTTTGTCAAATTCAGTGGGTGCGGCTTATATTTGGGTGCACTTTATAGTCCGGAAATTACGGTATATAGGTATTCTGTTAATGCAAAGTGTAGGAAGCTTTGTCCATGCCCCTTCTTGTCACATAACTAGTCCTAAATTTTACTATCACTACTGGCAGAACATTGACAGTTGAGCGCATGAGTGCAGTTCAGCACAACTAAGTGCCCTGTTACCAATGTGTGGAACTAAAGCAGATGACTGAACTAAGTGTGTTGATGATAAAGACGGATTAAAAACAGGCAAACATTGCCGAAATGCACATTCAATCATATTGTGCACACAAGATGCACATGTGTGTGTGTTCGGGGTTGATATGTATTTATATCTTGGTGAGGACAAAATGTTTTCATACTGCTGGGAATGTCTGAGAGTTTTGAAAAGAGGGGAGTGTCTTGGGACATTTGAACAACCATAAAAACAAGCTATAAATTTACCATCTGGTTTTAGAGCTTATGGTTAGGAGTGTAAGTACGACATAATGTAGCCTCGTTGATAATAATCTTACTGGAGGAAAAAAAAAGTGTTTGTGTGCATATGCGTGGATTTGGGGTGTACTTGAAACCATGCTTAAGTGTGGAGCAAACCTAAAACTAATAAAGCAAGGGAATAATGGGCACACAATGGAATTTTAATAAAAAGCATATAATTCTATCTTGCATGTCTATCCAAGTTTGATCTATTGTCCTAGTTTTGAATGATTTCTAATGTCCATATGAGCAGTTTTACATTTTAATTTCACTACAGTCCATTTTTCCAGGTTTTGCAAATAGCTTTCATAGTTGTAGGTACTGTTTGGTGAATGTCATTCAGAATTATATAATACATTTATAATGAAGGACATACAGGGACATATAAAGGCCTCACATAAATTGAGTGGCCAAAAATTAGTGATGGAAAGAGTATAATACATACTGAGTTGAGCAAAAGTAAAAGTACTGGTACTTGAGTATTATGGCATACTGAAGCAAATGTAGGCATCAGGAACTTGAAGTCGTTTGGTGAAAAACTACTTCAGCAATTTTTAACATATTACTATTTCACATGTCAAAAATACCAAATCTAAAAACGTTCTATGTTCGATACTGTTCCCATCTTATATCTGCAAGTGAGCTAAGCTAAAGTAAATGACACCTTGATTTGACAGTAAACAAAGAAAGTTATTGTGAGCTTTCCAGCTAACTTAAAAACCCTAACTGAAACATCAACAGACAAATTATGTCGATGTTTCAATAGAAAAGAAAGATGAAAGCTTTTATTTGTCACCAAACAAATGCACACAGTTATTTTAGACAACTCAATCCAGCTATAACAATCATTATTTTTGGATGGGTTACAAGAACCACTAAGCCTGCTTATAATGATCGCAGTTTAACATGAACTGTTGCTTCTTTATGTACTACGTTATCTGTCAACACAGAGGTAGCATAATAGCATGGTTTACACTTTTAAAGCCCTATTCTGTTAACAGTTGCACCAAATAATCTTAAATATGATATTTTATGACTAATATGTTTATTGCCATTATATTCCAAATAATTATTTTAATGACCTATGTGTTTATTGGCAGTATATATTTTTTTCTTAATGAGAGTTTAAGTTACAACTGAAATTTAATTGGAGAATACGTTTGGAAAACAAACTGATGCATTGGCAAAGAGCAATACATACATTTGACATGAATGATACCCTTACTAGCTTCAGATTTGTAACAAAAAACAGGCAGAAATGGGATTCTCAATATATTTTTTAACTGCATTAGAAACGTATATGCTTTGCAACAGGACTACTGTAATTTCCGGACTGTTAAGCGCACCCATATATAAGCCGCACCCACTGAATTTGACAAATATTTTTATTTTGAACATAAATAAGCCGCACCTGTCTATAAGCTACACTGTCTACACTGAAACTAATGAACTTTACACAGGCTTTAACGAAAGACAGTGACTGTTACACGGTGTAACGGGTGAAATATGTTGTGGCTCCTTTAAGAGCAGAGCGGCATTTTGTGAATAGCCTGCCGCCACATTTTCCGCTATTACTGCATGTGTGCAAGACTGAGGAATATGTCCTTATTATTTTCAGATGCTTATTTCAAAGTTTCTTTGACTAACCCGTAACACTGTTGCCAAGAAATATAAAAAAGCAACAGTTTTGGAAACCTGTCTGTGTTTATATGATTTCTGTTACAACTGGAGTTAGCGAGTTCTCCCTTCACCCTGACTCAACGCGCTACAACGGCTTCTATCTAAACAGAAGCCTACCAAGAAAGTCATTGTTCACTCTCTTCCTCCTTCCTTTCACAACTATTTCTCTTGGGAGTTTTTCTTTTGGCATCGTCGTGCATTTAAAAAAAGACTTTTTTCTCCCGATGCCGTGCAGCTCAGAACACAGGTGAGATGCGTTTTTTTTCATTTCCGTTCGTAAATTTAATTGGTATAATGTTATGTCACTCAGTTTTTTGGCTTGAAGTTTGTGAAACTGGGAAAAACCCACGAAAATTCATAAATAAGCCGCTTCGTTGTTTAAGCCGCGGGGTTTAAAACATGGGAAAAAAGTAGCGGCTTATAGTCCGAAAAATACAGTATTTTAAACCCTAGTGGTGATTCTGATCCACTCACTTGGGTGCTCAAGTCCACTGTGTGCAGAGTAATAAGAGCACTTGCTTTGCCATTGTGGACACAAAATAAAAATATTTTAGCGTTGCTATTCTATTAAACAACTAAGAATAATGGTTTTAAACCCCAGATACGTGCTTTATTCTTACTCGAGTTCATGGAGGTGGTTCTAAATTATAAACTGTGACGTGCATCGTGTGGATCAGAACAAAAACATACGTTTTAAATAACTAAAAAAAATTGCCTTGGGCTTTGTTGGGACATGTTGCATAAGAAATGGTTTTAAGGTAGCTCTTGCAGAGAAAAAGGCAGAGAAAAATTATATATTTTGTTAACATTAATGCGTCTCTGTTGGTTATTGATTTCAGAAATGGAATTGTTATTACTGCATGTATCTACCACAGTACAATTTTTCTTTCATAATGTTGTAATGACTCTTCATTTCTCAATCTACATTCACTTTGGCTATGCCTGGAGTAAAACAATTATTTCTGCTTTAAATCATTAGATTTGTGTTTAGCAAAGTTTGTAAGAAAGTTTAAACCAAGTAAAACAAACCATGTTTTGGTGGCAGGTTTCCGTTTGTAACGTATCAGATTATAAACAGTTTTTATGAAAAGCATTAAAAGGGTCTTTTCCAAGCACGGTTATCTTGACCGGGCATATAAGAGCTCACAAACCGGCCATCACTTTAAACATTAATATGGTAACAGGTTTCTTTGCTATGTGTCATTTGTTTGACAAAGAAGCCAGTCCATTTTTTTCTGGGCTTCTTTTTAGATCCCTGAATGCCGTCATAAGTTTCTAAAGTATGTTCATGATTTGCTCACTCATTTGACTGGAACCAGCATTGTACACTTTTTGCCTTTTTTCCTCTTTGCAAGCTTTTTCTAGTTTGCCTTGGATCTCTGTTGGGAGCAGTAAAATGCAGGTTCCTTCTGTAGACTGTTGTCTGATGTAACCTGTTTCAGGGTTCTAGTAAAGCAGGTTTTTGGTGGCTGGGGTGGAACTAATTTTTCTGATCGGGAACCTGTGGTGGAAATATGCAGAATGAGAACTGTGTCCTTGGAAAAGAGGCACCTTTTTGCCACATGATGAACCCTTAACGATAATGTCAAAGATCTTCATCATGTAGTACAAAGTTATCCATTAGATACAGTTTTATCATAGTTCAATACAAAAGGGTCCAGGTTGTGTAATTTATTCAATATTGATTTTTCTCCAGCTTTCTGGTTAAAATCCGCTGGGAGATAAATAAATCCTGTAACAGGACAGCACATTACATTATCACAGGAAATAACTTATTTATTGTTACACTCATATGGAAAATATGTCGGTGTCTAGCTAGTATAATAGAATCTAGCTGGAATGGCCTGAATTTTAAATTATCTCTATTTCTAAAATAAAATTTTAATTCTCCGATTATCAATTGTGTTTGCGATCTAAAGGCAGATGTGCAAAACATACAGGATGATGAATTCACTTTCGACTTCTTGTCTGTTTTCAGATTCAGTCACTAATTTTTCTGCGGTTCTTCCTTGGCATCATTAGGCATAATTTTTTGGCATCGTTTCCCAGTCTCAGTAGCACATGCAGATAATGTATATGCCTACAGGCTAGCATTGTGCAACACACAGTCTTTGTCAACAAATGTTAACGTTTATTCTCAAGTAGCTGCTCCCTAGAACTTTAATAATGACAGCACTATGAAACCAACTGTCGTTAAACAAGAGATATATAAATATTTTGTATAGTATACTAGGCACGCATTTTCAGACTCACTAGACATATGGGTCTAAGAACTTGGAACCTTCCTCACCCTGGTGAGTTTTAATTGACAAGTTATTTTATTAAAAAATTTTTTTAACTTTATTTAAAAAAACCTTGAACTTATTGATATTCAAAGAACAATTACTTTGAAATAATTTAAAACCACACACATCAATCTGTCATTCTACTGGTACTTAACATACCAGCTTTAATACTTGAATATGTTTGATTACATGCCTGTGACTATGTGATGGCTGCGTGATTCTGCTTTTCTTCTTGTATCACTAGCTTGCAATTTTTGTATTTTTAACATTTTAAAATGTATATGATGTAAGCTCAGGTTTAAAATGAGTACAACTTAATTCAAATAAGTCATAACTATAATAGTATGATATAGTATATATAGTATAATAATATTTTGATGAATATACAACAGGTGTGATAACCAAGTAGCATGGTGCGACACCATTTATATGCCCTTAGAAGCATAGCGTTTTTTTATTTACAGACATAAATAATTGTTTTAAAATGACAAAACAGCCAGTAAATTGTTATCGATCCCTCACAAATTTTTAATAATAAATCCATTGATTTTGACTGTTGCCTTACGTAACAATGGCTTCACTATCAATACATGCTAATAAGAAATACTTTGTAAATCTGATCACAGCAACCAGTCAACGTTTTTATAAATATTTAACTAGGTTTTACAGATGAATGTTTGTACTTGATTGTTTTTTAAAAGATGGAGAAAACTCTGAGGTGGCAAAAATAAATCCAAACTTCGCTACACAAAATCACCAAAATTATGTGGACTATCAGTTCTATATGTGCCTCTTCTCTGAACTGTTACTACTATATTGAAAGCTTACAGAACTAGGGGGCAAAGGTCCTAAAGTCAGGGTTTAACAAGGCTGGAGTGGAAGTAGTCTGCACAGAGCCTTGACAATGCCACTGACTATCTTTGCAATTAACTGGAACATAAATTGTTTGTCAGGCCTTCATAAGTGGCTGAATCTACAGCTTTTGCAGCTGAACAAGTATAAACTCCCACTGCAACATTTCGAATTCTCCAAAAGGGAGATTTTCCTGGAGAAGTAGAAGCTGATATAGTAGCAAAGAAAACTCACCTTCCTATATATATCATCAGCTCTGTTTTTAAGATAGGATGTTCATCATTCACATCTGAGTGCAACTATCAGGTGTCCACATACAGTACTTTTGGCCTTATGTTACACAAATAATCATTTTAAGTGCTCTCGTGAGAAATGCCTTTCAGTCACCTTGTTATTTAATTACCTCTCATCCGTGGGTCTTTGTGACTCTAGAGCTTTCAAAGTGTCAGGGACTTAAATTAAAGTGGCCTTTCTCCCATTTCAATTTGCACTGCTATCTATCTGACCGGCCTTTAAGGTTGGCTTTCAAACTAAAATTTCTCTTAGTTATTTACGTAGCCTTTTTTGGTGAATTCGTTAGATTCACCCACCAACCAAAGAATGGTATATTCAACATAACGTAACATAATAAATGTATTTAAAAAAATCATTGCACTGCCTTAATCCTCTAAGGCATGGAATTCACCAGAGCTGCACAGGTTGTTGCTGGGATCCTTTTCCACTCCTCCATAATGGCTTCTTGGAGCTACTAAATGTTAGACACATGGCGCTTCTCCACCTTCCGCTTAAGGATGCCCTACAGGTGCTCAATAGAATTCAGTTATGTAGGCAGGCGAGGCAGTTTTCATCTTGGCAGTGTGTTTAGGGTCGTTATTCTGTTGGAAAACTGCTGTTCGTCCCAGTTTCTGAAGGGAGGGCATCATGTTCTGCTTCAGAATGTCACAGTAAAGGTTGGAATCCATTTTTCCTTCAATGAACTGCAGTTCCACTCTACCAGCAGCACTCATGCAGCCCCGGACCATGAAGCTACCACCACCATGCTTGACCGTAGGCAAGACACAATTTTCTCTGTACTCCTCACCAGGGAGTCACCACACATGCTGGACACCAGCTGAGCCAAACAAGTTTATCTTAGTCTCAACAGATATCAGGACATGGTTCCAGTAATTCATGCTCTTGGACAGGTTTTCTCCAGCTAAATTTCTGCAGGCTTTCTTGTGAGCCAGCTTCAGAAGAGACTTCCTTCTTGGACGACTGCAATGCAAACCGATGTGTGCCGGTGTGTGGCGTATGGTCTGAGCACTGACAAGCGGTCCTTCAGCTTCTGCAACCTGTAAAGCAATGCTGGCAGCACTCATGCATCTGTTTTTTGGAGCCAGCTTCTGCATTTTGTCTCAAATACAACATGAAATTAATATATAAATAATAAAATGTGCATCTTTATTAAGATAAAATTTTAACTGCTGTGGTATTAAATAAATAAAAAACATGTCTGAAGTAGCTTTTGATATAATATACATCCTGTGTATATATATATGTATAGAGAGAGAGAGAGAGATAAAAGAGTGTGGGTCGAGAACAGTGTAATACCACACTGTCAATTGTCTTCCTATCAAATCATACCGGTCATGTTTTTTAATGTGACTGGTCTTGTTACTTCTGGTAAAATTTACATTTCTGTGTGTCATTGTCAAGCTTTTGCTGTTTTTCATGTTCATGTGTTGTCATGTGTTTGTATCAACCTTGCTCCTAGTCTTTGTGTTGTTTTGCTTAGCACGGTTCATGTTCAGAGTGTTTCTTTCGGGAGTTTTTGGTTGTTTTGGTTATTACTACATAAAATAGTCTGCACTTTTTTCAATTTATTAAGACAAGAAAATGAGAATATGAAAATACATCTTGTCATATTACTGTAAAACAAAAAGCGCAAAAAATGTACAGTTAGAAAGTGCTGACTCTGGAGGCTCCTTGCATGAAATAAAACCTCTCATTCAAAAATCTAATATAGTCAGATAAGGGGTTACCTAACTACAGCCTACAGGCAGAATATGAACCGCCCCTACATTTGGAAAGTTTTCATGATATATTGGTTTCATATCATATCTATAATTGATAACAAAGGTTGGCTTTCAAACTAAAAATTTTAAGATTTACCCAAACGAAAGGTATATTCAATATAACGTAACATAATACATGCATTTAAAAAAAAAACATAATAAAACATAATAAAATCTCCACAAAAATACTGATTGTGACTCCGGCCAATGTAATTTTCTCTTATAGAGCGACCTGGACCCCTATTAAAGAAATGTAAAAATTATGTGGCCCACACAGAAAGAAAGTTTGGGGCCCCCTGGCTTAGATTAAGGTCCAAGATGCACCTCTGTGTGAATGAGTTGCTACTATAGACATAATGCATATACTGCACATAAAGCTGTTATTTGAATTACACATAAAAGCTGCTGTTAGAAAACTAATGAACATCTTCCAATTTAACATTGCTAATGTATTTATAATTTATATTATAATCGTGTATATGTAATTGAGTGTTTCTAACTGATGCAGAGTACTTTGACTTTTTACACATTTTATACGCCATTATCCTTGTTCATCAAATGGTCCTCTTTTTAATAGCACTTCTGTATTATACTTTTTCATGAAAAAAAAAGCCCTAAATGGATTTTAATAATTTAAAAGCACCCCTTTCTTTCTGTTTGGTCTCCGATAGAATGAAATGTGCTGATACACACAATGTGACACTACAATGTCAACCAAAGCTGTGAAATGATTAAGAGGAACATAGGTCACAAGTGAATAGCAGAGATGAAATCAGTCAATCAGAGTTCATCTTTTTAATTAACTCTGTCTGCCTTCAGGAGGGTCTTTTGGATGTTCTGTTTTTTTTGGCCTTCTGCTGATTTTCTAATGGGTAAAAGAAGAACCAATCAAAGAAAAGCAGCATGATGATAGAGTTATTTGTGTGAGCAAATCGGCATTTCCATGATTCCCTCTGCCACATTAGTAGCTGCTATAGATCCATCAGACAACCATGATCAGCATTGTGCCTTTTTTAACCCAACTTTATATCTAATACATATCCCCTATTACTACAGAGTATTTTACCATTCCTTGTTTCTGAGCCCAAGTGTTTAGAATTTTCTTGCATGACCATAACTCTAACACTGACTGGTACATTAGATTATTCTACCTCATGGTGGTTTCCTGTATGTCAAATAAAAGTGCAACCTTCTAGCATTCCTTCTGGCTTAATTTAAGAAATTGTCTAAAATTGGACAAAATCACCAGAGTTCTTGGATAAGTGTCTTTCATGAGGTTCTTTAACCGTGTCACGTTTACTCCACACATCTTTTATACAGGCACTCCAGCAGCAGGTTATAACTGGCAGAAAAGCCCTAAGCAGCTATGTGTGTTTAAGTGCAAGAAATTAGCATTTGAAAATTTGCTGCTGGTTTGTAATGGACAAAAGGAGAACCCGCGGTGTTAGCACAGAGTCGAGTTATTTGTGTGAGCGAGGCTGGTTGATCACCCTTCCTTTAGCTTCATTAGTGGTTGATGAGGATCTATCAGACATGAAAAGCATTCAGTTATGATCATTAGCTGCTTGTTCACTGCGCCCAAAAAAACCTTCAAAATACAGGTTCTCAAATCAGCTTTTATTTGTAACACAATGTCTATGCATACAGAAGTGATTTATGCATTGTTGTTCTTACTAATACTACTATTAGTAGTAGTAAAATTAACGTTTAGTAGACTTTAGTCAGTTTGTAATTCTTGTAACTATTTTAAAACTTACTGGAATCGTCAGACATTCTGTCATGTTTTGTGGTACATTCCTTGGTTCAGTCTAGAAACACTATGAAATACACTATATGAACAAAACTGAAGCTGAAGGCAAACAATTGTATTGGGTGTCTTTGAATGCAGTAGCATTACATTTTCCCTTCACTAGAAATTGTTGAAAATCTTTGGGATGAATTGGAACGCTGACTGCACACCAGGCCTTACACCTCACTTACATCAGTACCTGACTTGACTAACGCCCTTGTGTCTGAATGAGCACAAATCTCCACAAACACACTCCAAAATCTAGTGGAACATCTTCCCTGAAGAGTGGAAGCAAATTGGGATCAAATGTGGTTGATGTTCCAAAAAAAAAAAAAAAAAAAGCGCCTACCATATTAATGACTAGCTGTCCGAAAACTTTTGGCACTACAATGTATATTATTTATACTATATTTTCAGTGCATACTCATACTAGTATGTTAGACATAAACAAGGAATGTACTACAAAACTACAACTACAAACTACAAATTGACTAAAGACTACTAAATGTAAATAATTATAAGATAATAATTCTACAGTATATTCATTCTCATACTAGATTATTCATACTATATTTGAATGCATACTTATAATTCAAGCATATGGGATTCCGAGTCGTCCGTGCATCAAATCAAATCAAAGACTGTAGTCAAGTTATCACAAGTTCACATCCTGATGATGCCACATCCATCTGGAAGCTAAGCGAGCAAAATTTGCCTTAATCTCTAATCCTGGCCCTAATCTTCGAGATGGCATTTTCTCACCCCTTTTTTATTCACACAGACTTCAACCAATTGTGGGTGTCTTCAAAATTGTGAAAGACGGCAATTCGCTCTTTCCTCTGAATGTGTTCTGCAGTTACTCTGTGACCCAGCATATGAGCACCAGTATGGAAAGATATGGCTGACCGGCTTCATCCATCTCAGAAGTAGCATGTGCATGTTGTACCACCTATGGTACCTTAGTGAATTCATCTAGACATTATGTAACTTTAATACAATAATGTGTTTTAAAAATTGTTAGGAAATCTGTCAGTGAAAACATAGTTTAAAATGTTATTCCTAACATTCCTTAACATTCGGTTCCGCTGCGGATTCCCGCCAATTTTAGGAGAATTCCCAACTTGCTGTTAGTTAGGTTCCAAATGAGAACCCGCAAATTTTCCGAACCGCGAATTATCGGGGGTTTACTGTATTTATGAAACTTGCTTTGTGCACAGGGGTATGCTGGCACAAGTTTGGGTCACCTAGAAAATGTATTGTATACAATTGTGTGCCCCCAACTTTGTGTTAACAGATTGGGGAAACATTTTTTTTCTGTATTGGGACATCTGTAAATTAGTTTAGCTCATATAGTGTATTTCCCACTAGGAATTATTAGTTACAAAAATCTTTTTCTTTTTTTAAACCCCACAGATGATCTTGACAACATTATGAGAAAATAACTTCCTTGCCCTTATGTGTTCTTTTGCAGGTGCGTTGGCTATTCTGATTCCAGAGCTGGACCTGGTCATCTCTTTAGTAGGTTCTATCAGCAGTAGTGCTCTAGCACTCATATTTCCTCCTCTGCTGGAGATCATCACCTTCCACACAGAAGGAATTTCACCCTTTGTGCTAAGTAAAAACATAGTCATCAGCTTAATTGGCCTGGTGGGCTTTTTAACCGGGACCTATATCTCTATTGTGGAGATCATCCATCGCAGTCATACTAAACAGAGTGGAGTCTTTCAGGTCTACTGGTGACAGTCCTATTAAACAAACTGGTTGGGCAAATGCTGATCTGCATGTGCCATTAAGATGGTCCTCAAATACTATTACACTGGGTAAAGCTATTCATGTTGCATTCATCCATAAACAACTTTTTTCAAATATTTGAAAATGCAGAAATAAAACTGGGATATGGGTTTTATTATTGTTTTATATTTGTAATGATTTTTTATTATTTAGTTTTATGTTTCAAATATGTTGATGTGATCAGGTAATTTTTTTGCGTACTGCTATAATATTCTGATTATACCATTAGCCAAACTGAAATCAGGATTAGGCGAGGTTTTGTCAATTAAATGCAAAATGGGCAAGATGTTGAGTTTCTTATCAGAAGGGTGTGAGTTTAAATTCCACCGCCATTAAGCTGCCACTGCTGTGCCGTTGAAAAAGACCCTTCTTTCGAAGATGAAGATCCAGCTCAAAGGTCGCCATTTTGGCACCATTGCGGAGATGCAGCGCAAATTGCAGATGATGTTTGATGCGCTTCAAAAAAAGTAGACTTTTCTGAGATAATCTAGAAGTAGCAGGAGTGCTGGGAGTATTGCTCTATTGCTGTATTGCTTTGCTATTTTGAAGGTGATAGTGTGATATTTTCTACAAAGCAAAATTTATTTAGAAAGCCTCTGGTACCTCCTTCCTCAGGAACCACACTGACTAAGGTTGAGGTTGCTCACAGAGTCAGTCAGTAGGCTGAGCACCTGGTCACCATTTGAACCAGAGGCTTTAACACTGTAGTTGAACTGGCTGTCATATTAATAAAGGTGTTTGGGGTTTCCAACTTTAAGCTCAAGATTTTTAGAGAGTCTGCCTGTCAGAAACTATCACCATTCTTCTGTTAGAAGAAGAGGTTCCAGAGGCCGACATGACCACATTCCCCACAGAGCTCTCTCCAGAGAATAAAATGGCAGCCCAACATGAAAAACTTCAACTTGATGACTCCAATCATGCTGTTTCCATGCTAGAGGCTGACAGTGCAGTCAGGCTCCAGCCCAAAGTTGACAGCCTCAGGACCTGTTTGTGGTAGAGCAGCAAGGCCTATCAAGCCATGCCCATTCTAAGGCCTACAGTGAAGCCTGCCAAGCCATATTCATGCTAGAGGTCGACAACAGAGCCTCGGTGCTCAGAGTAGCTCAGTGATTAAGATTTTGAACTTCTAATCAGAAGGTCATGAGCTCAAAACCCACCACCACTTAGCTGCCAATGCTGCGTTCTTGAACAAGGCTACAACTGCTTATTTGTATGAATAAAACAATTGAATAAGGGTCTGCCAGTTGTCATAAATGTTTTTTCCTGAGGTCAATGGTGTAGCCTTCTAAACTATGGACCTGTCAGAGGCCAATTGCAAGGCGTCCCAAATCATGTTTCCATAAGTGACAGACAACACAGCCTCCAACGACCTGTTCACTCCAGAAGCTGATGGCACAGCCACCTACAACCTGCTCATGCCAGCAGCCCAATGGGAAATCCTCCTAAACCAAGCTTTTTCTGAAGGCCTCCCATGTCATGCTTATGCTAGAAACTGATGGTGGCTAGTTGTAGGCAGGAAAAACAGTGGTCGTTATCCAAGGTATAAACTTACAGATTTACATTTTTAAATATGTTTGATCTCCTGTTTTTTGAAACTGTTTTGCTTTTGACATTCACGCCCTTGTTTGCCTTGGTTGTTTGTTCATCGCCTGACCACCGCTGGTTTTACATTTATGTCTTTCAACTTCTATTTATTTATATAGCACATTTAAATGCAACTTGCCCAAAGTTGTAACACTTTAAATGTTTCATGTTAAGGTTAGGGTTTTGCATAAAAAAAAAAAGATTGGGGGACTACAGAGTCATGCTACATTTCAATGAGTGTATTAAACACATGTTGTGAGTCACACATTAACAAAAAGATCTACAAACACATACAAAGTCTCCTAACGCAGAGGAAACCCAAATAGGTCCTTCAGGCCATAGATCCAACTATAAGTAGCATCCTTTCCACAGTCTTCAGAGTAGGACCTGTGAGACAAAGCAGTTTTTAGGTGTACAGAAGTAGTAAAGCATCTTTTATCAGCAACAATTTAAGAGGATTAATAGATGGTTGCTGGATAAACAATGGTAGATAGGAGACAATTAGTCCCTTTGGTCCTGGTCCTGTTTGTCCTTGTGCTGTTCCTCTCTTAGACAAGAAACCCTCTGAATAAATTTTTTGGTAAAATAGTTGGGTAATAATAAAAAAAAAAAATGATCAACTGTTGAATTTGATTCATAATATTTTATTGTTTTATCTGCTGGTAAAGCAATACAAATATACAACACCTCTATGCTTAAATGTAAGTACTGAACATTTTGATTAAAGAGCATGGTCCTAGGTTCTATATATTGTCAATTACACCAGTTTAATTACAGATATCAGCACCACTGCGGTATCCAATGCAAACACTGTTCATGGTAACTATACATACATTTATAAAAACATACCTGAGAAATTTCATCATCTTTTTTTCACCCTTATTGGACACTAAAACAATAGAAAGTAAACTGCAACTGACCGAACCCACCCTTGATGTGGCCTGCTGATAGGAATACAATTAACATTTTCTTTTATTTATTTATTTTTTCATTCATCTCAACAATCAACGTTTTTTTTTCTTTTCACTGAAAATGCTTTTTTCTTTAAAGTCAGTATGTCTGACTTAATTTTTGTGAAGATATCAAAGTATTTAACAAACATCAAAAAATAAATCGTGGTGCAAGATGTTCAACATTACTGTAAATTGTTAGTTTAACTTCAAGACAGGATGAGGGATTCATGTTTACAGTAGCCATAGCTTATTGACTATTGAACCCTTAATGCGCATATCAAACCATTTATTACTTTTTCATGAATAAATTCACATTTGTGAAGATTGGCAGATTGCTGTGGTATAAGTGAAATAGTGTTCGTAACGGCATGCATCCATCTTATAAATAAATAATAAATAATTTGACTCTAAAAACGTTTTTAATTTCTTTCTATTTGTTGTTCAAAAAAATCTTTTGCTTGGTGTGAATGCTAATTTCATCAAAAACCTTTGAAGTGAAATAATCATAGTATTATGGTTGACACACAAATCACCTAGTGATCCTCTAGACTATCCACCATAATGCCTTTAAGAATTCAATTGCCCAACTTGCAAGATATGCCTCTTTACTCTTGGGGTTAAGTGTGTAAGCTGTCTTAGCAGTGTATTTGATCTACAGCTTTCTCATGGCTTCTGAATTTTTTCCACTTTTCCTGAGGCATAAATTTGTCACCCAACAGATCCTCCACTGACATGAGATGTCAAGTCAAAGATTTGCTTGTTTCACTGTGCTACACCTGTTCTGAAAGAATAGAATTGGCCTGAAGCACTTGATGACAGAAAGCCCCCGACATAGAAATGCCTTTTGAATCCTGTCAGAACAAGCAGATGATGTTTGTTGTTGTTTTTTTTTACTCAGTAGTTTGTTCTCAAGCCAAAATAAATAATAACTAGGGTTTAGGTTAAAAAACAGCTATTAATTACAACTGTAAAAAAAAAGAACGTAATATGCATATTATTACATTGCACAGTGATAGTTATGTCAAGAACATTCCAGACATATCCAGTAAAAATATTACTGCATTCCAATATTCTCAGTACCTCAGAACACTTCAATATAAAGACATGTGCAAAGGATAGGGAGTGCTTTGTAATTTTCTATAACTGCATCAATCTCTCCTTCCCTCTCTCTTTCTCTCTCTCTCTCTCACACACCCACACACACCACAGTGTACACAGTGTCCATTTAGTTAGAAAAAGACTAGGCAAATTGCTTCTGCATTTCAAAACACAAAATATTTGGTTTTCTTGTGGAGAAAACACAAAATTCTGAAATGCAAATTTGATTAAAACCATACAATTCTATATTACATTAAGGATTGAAAAAAATCTTAAAATTTCCTTTAACAAAGTGTTTGGGTTAATATTCAATTCCTATAATATTTGCCATTCTCATTGTTTTAGAAACATATCGTTTCATCAGATTCAAGTCTTAACTTTCTCTCCTGTCTGATACACTATTTGCGTATGTAGATTTTAATTCTGATTAATTGTGTTCTTTATGCCTGCGTAATAGTGGCTGTAATAATTATATGACTTTGGTCTTAAAGACCTGCTAATAGTCTCGTTCTCGGAAATTGATGGGTTTGATCAGAGATGTACAATAATACTTTATTATATGTTGAGTTTGATTTATTATGAAATACAGTATGGTCTCTGTATGAAAGGCAAAAAGCTAAATGTGTGACTCAGGTCTTAGGAACATAAGATATAAAGTTGGAGAAACAAAGAAAGGGTTTGGATAATAAGGAAATGTATTACCATATCATTAATGTCCATAGTGTATTGGATGTTGCAGGGTGTTTGTGATGCACTCCTATAATAGATGCTTTATTTTGGTCAGGGTTAGTGAGATAGAGCTAATAAAGTTAGATCAAATATTGCAGGAAAGTCCAGCATGGAACACATTTTCTGCAGAATCTGGTGGGTGTGGGATAAAATAGATTCCTCAATACTTCATTTTTTGCTTATGTGAAAAAATCCTGAGAGGATTTGTTTGTTCATTTTGAGAATAAAGCCTTCTGAAAACCAAGAATTTCGAATCTGCTTATTCTTTTTGTTTGTTTTTTTGCATCAATGAAAAATGTAATCTTTATCATCAAATAAAAATGTTGGCACTGGTACATTATTTTTGGATTCTTCAAAAATTATTTGAATGCTTATTTTGTGACTGTATGAAACATTTCATACCTTTTCAGACCTGGAAATGTGTTTCTACTCAACACTCACTTCACTGATGAATCCCAGTGTTCTAGCGGTTAATTACTGAAATCGAGATTAACTAAGACATTATGCTTAATAAAGCTTTTGTTGGTAGATGCGGTTGCCATTTTCTCACAGATAACACCATAATTTTGGGATAATGGGATATTCTGTCCTTTAATTATAGTATGTTGTAAAGGTATGTTGTACATTCAGATCACACATTGATACACAAACCTAAGCATACTGTATAAAATATTTCAATGTACACAATATGTCCCTGTCCATTAAGTTTTATAAAGAAATACAGTAAAAAACATGAGATGCCATGAATGATGCAAAACAAACAGTGAATTCGGGGTAATTTGTATGCTAGTAAAATTCACAGTGCACGTCTCCTCTTTGTGGAAAAAAAACAAAATTAACAATGGAACTTAAAAAGACAGAGCACAATTCTTTTGTACTCTTTTCGAAAATTGTTGTTGAGTACGCCGTAGATAACAGCATTCAAGCAGCTGTTGAAATAAGCCATAAAGTAACTGGCTGTAAAGAGCCACACAGGAATGTGCTGGCCTAGAGTAGGCTGGATGGCCACTGCCAGGCCAATTAAGTTCAGCGGCGCCCAGCACACAGCAAACAGCACAAACACCACAAACATGGTGAGAAAGTTACGAAGGTCATGTGGCGTGATTTTGAGCCGGTTGTCTGGTTTGACGCGTTTTCGCACCTGGATGACAAGGATCCAGATGCGCAGGTAGCAGTAGGTGACAATGCTGATAGGAAGGATGAAATGCACCACCACCACCATGATAGTGTAGAGTGAGCTGACTGACTGGGCAAACGTGCATGAAAAAACACGTGCGTCATATCGCAAAGATTCTACGAACCAGTTGGGCGTGATGGCTATGATGGTGAGGACCCACACGAGCACCACATAGCACACAGTGTTCCATCTGGAGAAGATCTTGTCATAGTTAAGGCTGTGGCAAATGTAACAGTAGCGGTTGATGGCGATGCCTGTTATGTTAAAGATGGAGCCGATGACACTGAGCCCCATCACAAAGCCACTGATTTGGCAGTGGATGTTTCCTGCGATCCAGCCGTTGTTGAAGATAGCAGTTAAGACCATCGGGTAAGGATAGATGGCAATTACAAGATCTGCTACAGCCAAACTCACCACAAAGGCATTTCCTAGGGAATAGGATAAAGGAAATTGTGGTTATTTCATCATACCTTCTGTGACTGGAATAATAAAAAAAACACAGTCCTTACTTTGATCACTTTGCATAATAATACTTAGAATTAACACGCACTCTTCAGTTGTACCTAAGATTCATGGTGTAATGAAATTTCAGTTTGGCTTATTTTTGTTCAAACATCTTTCATTCATTTTCTCCGCTGTAGGTTCCCTATTTTACCCACAATGATGCTTGACTACCAGCGAATAACACCACCACTAGAAATTAGCCCTTGCTGAGATGGATGCATAATGCAACAGTGCTTTAATCCATGAGTCTGTTCAGCTCATCTATGCATTCTGCTCGAAGAAAAAATCTGATTCCCAAGGTGATTTGTTTTTATGCTAACATCACTATATGTACCATAGTGCTTGTCATTTTGTAGATCACTGACAATGGAACTTTAAGTCTAGGCCCTACAATCCACCTAGAAATTTGAAAATGCTATACAGCCTTACCCCCAACCAGAGGTGTAAAAATAGGGTATGCGATATATGTAATGCATAGAGGGGCCACATATGGGGGGTGCCATTGCATGTAGTGTATTTATTCTTGTATTCTTTTTGGGGAAGGGGGGCACCAAACATGATCATGTATACCCCTCAGCAAACCTTCAGTTGCACCTATGCCCACAAAATTCTGATGTCCTAGAAAAAACATTTATGCTTAATTGCAGTGTTAATATTTATGAGTAAAAAAATGTTAATGCTTCACAAACAAATAAAAATTGCCTGCAGGAGGATCCAGGGAAACATGCGGCTATTGGGTCATTTTGAACTGTCTTGAGAAATAAAAACAGCATACAAATCAGCTTAGGGTGCTTTAGGAAACACATTACCCACCCAGCACTGGGCCAGTTTCACATTCAGATGTGCAATCAGGAAGGAATAGGCAATAAAAATGCTGCAAAATCCATTATAAAACGATCTCACAACCATCCCTGACTCACTAATGATTGCCTTATATTCTTAAATTACATTTTTATTTATTAAAATCTTATTCACCTAGTTAGGTTTTAAACCTTTCCCATTAAAAATTTATTTGTCATTCTTGGATTAGTATCGCTCCTGTTGCCTGCTTAATAAGAAAATATAGCCATGATTTACTTTTCTTGCATTTGTGTCACTGGAGGCCAGGCTTTGAATTTTTGAAATTGATGAGTATATATTTCACACTTGCCCCTTCCATGGATCATGCTACGCTGACTAAATCACTAACATTATAATCATCCTGCAAGACGACATTCCTACATTTATAGAAATGTGAAACAGAACAGGTTGTGTCCTAGGAAAGTACATTTCAAGGTATAGCCGTCTAAACGGTTCAGTCTCTGACATAACTGAGTGTCTTTAGCATGTTAACGATATGACTATTAGCTTAAAGAGCTAAAAACAGCTATGCATATATAATTATTGACGTCGTAAATGTGGAGAATCGGGTATTAGAAGGTGCTGCAGCATTCAAATGAAATGCAAGGCATGTCATCTTGGGGAAAACCTGTAAGCAACGGTATGAATTTTTTACTGAGTTATGGCACTGCCTGTGGTCAACATAGTGAGTTAATGAGCAGGATCAATGTTGAAACGTTGCACAGGTCAGGGTGGATATGCTGTTTCTAGTTTCAGCAAGAAAGCACAAATGTTTACAACTGCCTTTTGTAGACGCAAGAACACAAATCAATTTTGCGAGTGTTGTAAATCAGGTCTGAAATGCAGGCTGAAAAATTCATGTCCCATGAGTATATTAGCAATGGAATAGGCTTTTTTCATCTGAAAGTGAATCATGAGGCATGTCCAGTCTCTTTCATGGTTTGGTCATGGGCATTTGAATTTTAATTATTTTTTCAAATTTTAGTTTCAGGGAATCTGACATGGCAATTTCTTGGAAAATTAAAAAGCAAAGTGAAAATTCAATGCAAGGCAGTTAATGCAAGACTCACTGGCCACTTTAATAGATACAACAGTACACTCACTTATAGACCTTTTTGTTTCAGTATGTGCAAAAGTCAACGTATGTACAAAATGAATAACGACTGAAAGAATCTCCGAGGTTTTGAATGCGATATGAAGAGGCAGTGCAGTGATCTGGTTTATATTTACATAATTGGTGAAAATTGATAGAGAGGTTTGGACACATTATATCAGGTTTCTTGCTGTACAAATTAAAATGACCTTTAAATGTATTTTTTCTGAAATATTTGCAGTATCTGGACAATCCATTCAAGGAGCAAAAATCCAAAGTTGACATACTTGTTTATGTCCATGGCTTTTAACTGTACTTCCACCCAATTTTAAAGGTCAACTTGGATTACTGTATTGATTGTAGGACCGTGTCTGAATATCAGGAAGTACTGACAGTGCTGTTCACAGCACCTTCTGTAATTCTTATCACTTTATAGACCTAGTCTTTGTAGTATTGGTGGTTACTAACATCACAGGACTTGCTGACATCATTCAAGATCAGCTTTGGAACTAATCTCACAAATATTGTCAGTCTGCAGTGTACAAGCACAAATAACGCCCCCTGTGTGGAGCACGCATGAACATAGAAAGTTTTATAATGTTTGCACAATGTCCGTTGTGTTCAAAAGCAACTTGACCATCCGGCGCCCTACATATATACCAACAACACCCCAGAATGTACATATCACCTCACATGTTCTGCATATGCCTTTCAGGGTCACGGTCTTCTGAGTATTTTACAATAATGATTGTACAGATTGGGCCAAAGCATTAGGACTAGTTCAACTTAACAAAAATCTGAAAGGTTAGTGCCAAAGAAAGAGCGAAAAAAAGAAAGAGTGAAAGAAAGAGCAAAAGAAAGAGCGAAAGAAAGAAAGAGTGAAAGAAAGAGCAAAAGAAAGAGCTAAAGAAAGAAAGAGCAAAAGAAAGAAAGAAAGAAAGAAAGAAAGAAAGAAAGAAAGAAAGAAAGAAAGAAAGAAAGAAAGAAAGAAATTACAATAAAGTTTGACACTTTTGATGCTTGAACTCCTAAAAAAAAAGGAGCATCGTTTTGTAAAAAAAAAAAAAAAAAAAAAAAAGATCAAACAAAATATAGAAAGAAATTTTCCAAATGTATACTGTGGGAAAAATGTGTTATATAAACAGTTTATATGTTAGGTACTGTTTCACTGTGATAATAGGGTCCATAACTGAATGGACCCAAAAATAAATCATAAATAATTTCACTGTTTATCACAAATTTAAATAGATTCAATTTAAAGATGAAATAGTGCACTAGTTCTCAACGTTGGTCCTGGACTTCCTGCATGTCTTAGTGATGTCTCATCTCTAACACACCCAATTCAAGTCAAGAATTACACAAGTGAGTTCTCCAATACCAGTTTGGCATTTGTGGTACATCATGGAAGCATGGTTTCTCAAAAACTAACAGTCTGAATGCTGCCTTTCAAATCTAATATGCAGTATGAACATGGAATAAAAAGGACGTGGAATTAAACCACATTGTCGCCTACCTGTTTTCCTGAGTTTCCTGTTTCTGAATACCGACACGATGACCAACAGGTTGCCCAGCACGTCCACCACTATAGTGGTGATAAGCACGCCTGCCAGCAGAGTGAGCTTCCAAGGGAACGAGAGAGTCTCGTCGTTTCCGCGGGAGGATGAAGCGTTTCTGAGAGGGGCGGCCGTCTCCTCCACCATCCTCACTTCATGCTGCAGCCGCTCGGACGGCGGCACGCGCCACAACCCTCCACGCCAGCAGCACATTCAGGGCGAGCTCGCGGCGCTGCTCGGTGTCCGGCCTCGGCGCGTGCGCGCGCGCGCTCACTGCACTCCAGAAAGCGGCCGCGGCGCGCAGCCCCAACAGCCCCGGAACACTGACGCCATGAAGCCACGCGTGTCATGTCACTACATGGGGGAAAAGTAATTCACAGAGTTCTCTGCTGCAAGAGCGACACCAAACACCTGTTTAACTCTCAAGCAAGTTCAAAACTGCTTTTCAAACAGTTAGGAGGAATTAGAGTGCGTGTACTAGAAGACCACGAATCTTGTGTCCTGGCAGGTTCTTGGGTAAGTCTTTTTGTGCATTTGATATCCGAATCAGAAAAAAGCAAAAGATGCCATGATTTCTGCACGTCTTCTTCTTGCGCGTGCCTCTCGCGCTGATGATGCTGATGCTGCAGTTGGTGCTGATGTTGCGCGCGCTAAGTTGCCTTTTGTGTTCTCGCGCTCTCGCTGCTCAGCCTCCCTGTTTCCCTGACTAACACTCTTCCTACAGTGCACGTGCTCGCAACGCCAGCCTACATTACCCTAAGTAAGCAGTTTTTAGCACGGAAAAACACACCGACCGTTCCATATCTACTATGCTATGTACAATGGATAAACCACTGGATAAACACCTAGTGGTTTGGCATGGAGTGTGCATTTGGCAACAGCTGTTTTGCACGAAATAATGAACTGATTAAATCGTACTTTGGTAAGTGGAGGTATAGGTTTACGTGCCATTTGTATAACAAGGATTTCAGAGACGTCTCAGAGCGGTCAATTACTGCAGTGTAATTTATTCAGACTTGATTCCACTGTGCATTCTGTCACGATCTCAGGTCAGAATTGCATTAATAACCATGGACACTTGTTTAAACAGAATGCTAATGAAGGCAAAGCAATGCACAAAGCAAACAACTTGCACTGGGAATCCATATGAAAGATTGCAGGTGTAAATGGCAGGAGAGAGAGTGAGAGGTCAGAGATATCGGATTTTACTGAAATGCAAAAAGAAATGAGCCACACAAATGAGTGTTATATACCCCTAGAAACAATATTTGTTTATATAGTATATATTAACAGTCAAAATGATCAATTTGTTTTCATTGATTTATGAATAGATTTATGTTTGATAAAGTTTGATCATGTAATTGTTTTATAATTTTGCTTTATTAATGAATCCCATATAGATTAGCCCTTTTTCAGTCTCAGAAGCTGTTCTATTTACTGTGATAGGCTGTAAAGAGTTGATTATAATGCCCTGAGTGACAAGTCAAGCCCTGGAGAACGATGTTGTGCTTTAATGCAGCATATGACCTTGCAGTGAGTGATGATTAAGCCATAGGTCACTGAGCCTGAGTACTTATTGAGCCACACTGTGCACAATTGACTGCAACAACTACTGTATGTCTGTACAGACAGAAAATAAATAAATTAATAAATAAATGGAATGGAGTTGAAACGTAAATAAAAGAAATGGTGTTCTCGATCAGCTGTTTGATGGAACAATGTTGCAGGCTTTGTCTTTTAGAAAACATATGCTATCTCTAAATCCCTTATGTTAGTAGATTTTGTGCAGAAGAGGAGAAATAGCTCATGGGTGGTAATTGGCAATGACTTTCGCAAGGAGTAAATGGGGAAAAAATTGTTAGTTGTGTATTTCTTATTCAACCTTATGGTCTATTTTTGTCTTACTTTCTGTTTCTATGGATAATCCCTTATGAATGCATGAATTAAAAATAAACCTTTATTTAAAAAATCCATTCTTTCATAGATGATCTAATTAGGATGCTATAAAAAATTTCAAAAAAAGAAAATGCTGCTTTATTTATAAAGACTGTCTTGTGTTTGTTCTGGCCATCCTTTTAATACACAGAGTACTTTATAATATATCACCCTGAATTAACCAGAAAGAACTGGTTCTACTTAAGGTTACTATCATTACTTTGGTTAAGAAAAAAAAATTTGGGGACAAAAAAAAAACTTTATTGTTGAAAGAGGTCAATGGACAGAGTGGTTTGAGCTGCCAGGAAGGCTACAGTAACTCAGATTACCACTGCAGTGGCATGGTGAGCTGAAAAGCATCCCAGTATACACACCAAAATTTGAGACAGATTTGTTACAAAAGTGGTAGACCATTTCTGTCAGCCAAGAACAGAAAGCTGAGGCTGCAGTGGCTGGATGATGGACCACCACTTTATTAGGAAGTTCTGTGAACTTTTGACCTTCCGATCAGTCTAATGCCTTAACCAATGACCTGCCATCTCCCTCTATCTGAAATAAGTTGCAGGATCTAAATTGTTATGCTATTTGAAGTGTGATTTTGCGTGGTAATATAGCTAACGTTTAATACAATAGATCAAAACTCACAAGATCTTAGAGAGAATTGATGGTACCAATATAACTTTTCTCCATAATTTTTTTACTCTCACAAATGTCGATTGTATTAAAGCAGAAACTTTTCTACAATTGGAAAAAAATTCAATGTCAACTTCTTTCTTAACCAGGAATTTAATTCAATAAATCTTACAAGACTGAGCAAAACCTCTCACCTGCTGTGTGTTTCTGATGATTAAAAAACGAATAAAATAAAACACAAGCCAGGGAACATTACCTGTAACACCTTCACAAGTACAAAGTGATCATGTATCAGTTTGATTTTATATATATATATATATATATATATATATATATGTGTGTGTGTGTGTGTGTGTGTGTGTGTATATATATATAGCATACCAGTTTGGTGAACTACGCTAAGGTTCTGAGCCATATTTCTAAAACGCAACAGATTTGTAAACCTACCATGGGAATCATACTATACACTACATACACATTAACAGATGACTGTAATTTAGTGTAACTTGAAGGTTATAGCAAAGCTTTGTTGTAAAAATATAGAGTAGATACAAACAGGTATGTAGGTGAAAACAAAAAACAATGATCAGGACAAGTGGTCAATGCAGTAACATGATGAATGAAGAAATAAAGACACTGATGAGACACAAATGTGAGTTTTTTAGACTAAAAGACTTGAAAGAATTTGTGAAGAAAGAAAGAAAGAAAGAAAGAAAGAAAGAAAGAAAGAAAGAAAGAAAGAAAGAAAGAAAGAAAGAAAGAAAGAAAGAAAATTGGCTTGTCTTATTTTTTGATGTGTTTTGTAATCTGCCCCATTTTCTGAATTTCCTTTATTGAATTGTTGCTTGTTTCTGCTGTCAGTAGAATCAAAGGCACCTTTTGACAACACAATTATTAATCATGGACATTTATTCACAGAGCACTAATTCATTTCCAGTGATGATGAAAAGTAAAAGGAAATTATTCTCTCACAGAGGAACAGATGTAAAACATGGGATTTGTCCCACATTAAATTTTGAAAAAATACAAAAGCATACATTCATTTCTGAACTCACTGAACCACTGCACTCACTGTATGTACAACAATGGCTTTGTGGCCAACTGAACTGAGCTGCCATAATCAATGGGACTAGAACATTTTATATCTGTCCAAACACTAAGCACGATCCATCACAATGACGTAGCGATCAGTAGGAGAGATGACAAGGACATGCAATCGTGTAGCTGTGTATGTGTGTGTACAGCATTCATACGATTCCCATGAGTCCACAATCACAAGTCTAAACCCAGTGATCCTGTACTGGACTACAAATCCTCACTGATAACATTTCACATGTAAACAAGCTGGCAAATACAGGACCATAAACAACACAACACAGCAGTGACAAGATTGACAAGAAGTAACAGAATTGTGAAATACCAGTTTTGCAGGGTCAATATTATACACTTTCACACTCCAACAATATGTTAGGAGAGAAACAAATGCATTGTTGCTCTAATAGACTGAATATTAATTATCTATACTATGGTTGTAATTGGATTTCTAAATGATCACAAGTCTCTCCACATTGGCAACATTACAGGGAACAGTGCACATTTTCACATTCAAAAATACTGCATCAAAACTGCTATCTATTCACAAAACACTTCTTCTATGCTCGTGAAGAATGCCAAGAATGTATATCGGTCACTTATAGACTCAGCATTTGGAATCTATTCTGATATATAGCATATTTCTACGATATGAATATCCAAGGACCAGCCTCAGCTTCAGTCTGAATAAATGTAATCTGTTTTTTACAAAAAAAAAGAAAATTCTTATCATTTGTAGTCAATTTAGCAGGTGTGGCTCTTTTCAGGTAAAAGCGAACTAATGCCTGACGAGTCGTGCACTTTTTTCAATTCACCAATTACACAGCAATATCATATCTCAAGTGCTTCAACATGCTGAGGATGAAAATGTATAATGCAGTCAAGCACTAGTTATATGGCTTTAAGTCCAGGAAATATTCATACCAACTGAATGACTAGTAATATGAAAATAGCAAGGATTATCCCCCAAGCTCATTTTAAGCAATATAATCTGTATCTGTACATATTTGCAATTCTTTCAATATAATGTCTTAATAACCTTTTTGCAAATTACTTAAAAATGTGTTTAGTCCAAGCACACGTGAAGCCAAACATGCTTTTAGATGCAATTTATAACTAGACAAGAAGCATGATTTCCAGTTTTGAATATAATAAGCGAGTGCTCTCTTTCTGGTGCTAAATAGAGAATTGGAACAACAACAACACACAGGAGGATTGTTTATCAGCTCAACCACTAGAAGATGCCGCTTGAAACCTCATTTATGACTTCTATATAAAGTCATGCAACATATATTACATTTCAGTATATGAATTAAACTGTAAACATCAACCATGATGAAGCAAAGAGATGGAACCTGTGCAGAGCGGCATAACTGCCATCTTCCCTAAACAGCACAAATGAGCAATGTTTGCTGTTCATGGTCAACCATTTACAAGTGATAGTCATTTAATTTACTTTTAAAAATTATAATACTGTTCAGTACAGGGAGACCTAGTGCCTTGGTAATAGTTTTCAGCAGTTATTTCCTATCAAAAAAAAAAGAGTTAATACCAAGACTATTAAATACCACGATGTGATTGATAATTAATAGGTTTCATGAATCAAATGTCAGTCAGAAAAATCTCCTGATGTGATTGTAACTCTGAGGATCATTTGTCCAATCGAACTCTGAATTCACGTTGCAACGCATCAACCATAAAGTAGACATAAAGTATTGTGTGAAATATAAATTTACAAATCATAGGCATACATATAAACATCGTGTAACCTCGTGCACGAAATGTACCATTTGGAATTGCCTTTATATATGTATTGCTTTAGACAGGAAATAACTCATTCATTTCTCTCTACCATGAATCTCCCTGCAATTCACACATCATCTCAGTCCTAAAGGATGTGATCGCTAGAACATGACCTCTTCGCAGCTACCATAGTCACTCTCCACCATGTCGGAGTCAGCACAGCCTCGAGACGAGTGAGTGGCTATAGCAGAGCGTGTGGAGGAGCCACAGTCTGCATATGAGGGCTGGGCCACGCTGAGCCGCACACTCAGCCTTTTATACCCAGCTGAAACATTGTCCATGCTGCGTGTGTGTTGCGTGGGGTAATAACTGATAGCAGTGTACTCATTAGGACACTGAGAGCTGGGCAGTGGCAGACCATCTGGTCCCAGGAAGTCATCCAGGTTTTGGTGGCTGTAGCAGGGTGGCAACGGGGCACGGCGCTCAGTGCGGTCCAATGGAAAAGGGAAACCGCCAAAACGAGAGTTCCGCCGAGAGTCTGTAGAGGGCAGAGTGGGGTATGTGCTCTCTACAATGTCAAACTGTGGGAACTCCTGCACTGTGGGTCGTCCAAAATAGTCTGGATCAGCTGGGTACACTGAGAACAGGGAAGAGAATAAGAACAAAGAATGCTTTAAAACTCAAACACATTAAATTAATTCAGCCTGTTCATTGTGAAGAAAAAAATACTTTTACTATCTTGCCCACCATCTAAATTACCAGAGCTTTACTCTGGTAATTCAGGTAATTACTCACCTTCATAGCTTGGATCCCAGTTGTTTTTTCTGATGGAGTCATTATCTGAGTTGGATGAGGGGGGATGAGGAAGATTAGGAGCTACACTGCACACTACAGGGCCTTGAGCCTTGTGGCCCCGGGCGTTCACCTCTCTCTGCTCATGTGACTTTAAAGAACGGAGCAGGTTGTGGTCCAGGTCGTTCCTACCAATCAGTGTGTTCATCTCCATAGGAAGTGTGTCTCCTCCGTCACGCAGCATGGATTTGGTCAGGCCCGTGGGGAAGTAACCGTTTGAGTCTTGCACGCAAACTGGCTTGTGCTTCTTGTAGGAAACATAGCGTTTCCGAATGCAAACAAAAGCACCAACGAGAACGATGAGGCTGAGCACACCTGCACAAATCTCAGCAATCTCGGCATATCCAATATCTCTTGATACCAAAGGCAGAGATTTACAATGGATGGAGCCGTCTTCCTTTATACAGCTATATCCACTGAGACAGGAGTCTGAAGAGCATTCCTCCTTCAGCAACTCACAACTGTACATAAACACAGAGATTCATTAGAGCCATGTAGTTTTACAATATAAAAATGTCTAAAAGCTAACTTATATGAAAAAGTAATTTTAAAATATTTATAAAAGTTATAAAAAATCAATGATCTTTTCTATATACCACACTTACTATGTATATGACTAAACAAGTGTGTACACAGAATACAAAGCACATCATACCTGTTTCCAGGAGTTTGGTCAGAGCAGTTACACTTGTAACTTTCAGAATTTGGCACACACATTCTGCCATGACCACAAGGCTGAGATGCGCAAGGATTTCTCAGCTCACAGCGCGTGCCCATGTGCAGTGGTGGACAGTTACAGCTGAACCCTGCGAACAAAACATACCCACACAATCATCCACACTTCTTCAAAAAGTTATCTTGCTTAAAAACAAAAATGGCGGGAGTAAATCGCTGAGCCTGATGTACTTTGTTTTTAATTGGAAATAGGTTAGGGGTTATTACAGTAAATCCTGAGCTTTATTTCCATATTAGTGTAGTAGAGAATAGTGCAAATTAAAGAATCTTCTCAAATTTGAAAAAAAAAAACCCCAAAGTAAAGGAAAATAGCTTATTTAATTTGCATACAGACCGACATACAGGCTTCATTTATATTTATATTTATTAATTGTCAGATTATTCTATCTCAAGTCAAATACAAGTGAAGCAGAACACAGCAGAGAATTTGCAAACAGATCTTCTGAAAGCTTTTTACCAGTCAACATGGATGTGTAACATGGCTGACCACCGCAATAGGTTTGTTCAAGTATGAGCACTGTAGCTAGTACAGTGGCAACTAAAGCCTATAGTATTACACAATAACTGTATTCATGTTCTGAGTGTAATCCTTACCTTCGTTTAACTTTTCCAGACAAGTTCCTCCATTTTCACAAGGGTTACTGGCACAGAATTCCTCTTTGCAGCATTGGTGCTTTCCGAAGAGTCGGTTTCTCTGCAAGCTCTTGTCAGTCCTCACAGTTTGCCCATTAAAGTACAGTCGCTCCAGGCAGCCCTTAAAGCCTGGCGAGTTGGCATTAGGGCTGGCATTGGCAAGAAGCAGGACTCCATGGGCCTGAGTCAGTCTACAAGGCTCCTGCAGGTCTCTGGAGATGGAGTGTATGTGGTCTATAGTGAGCCTCAAATTAGTTCCTTTGACCTCCAGGGAGACATCATGCCATCCGCCATCAGCCACCAAGTGAGACTCCAGGTGCAGAACACCAGGATGCAGATTCCCACAGCTGTACCTGAACAGGAGCTTCTTCTCCACCAGCTGCACAGAGATTACATTAAAAAATGTATACAATTTAGTAAAACACTGACAGCCATCCTAAGCTTCTACTTACAGATTTCCCTCAAGTTTTTCCACATATAAAGTTTTTCAAATGGCAGAATTTGCTTAAGCATTCTTGTACAAACTAAATGAAACTCTTTAAATATGTGAATTTCCCGCTAGCTAAATAGTTGAGAGTTTTTTTTTTAGTATTAGCTGTGTCTCCATCTAAAGCTATGAGAAACACTAAGACATTAAGATTTATAAAATGTAAATGTTGTAAAGATTGTTAATTCAATATCACATTCTACCATGCAAAAAAAAGCAATATTTGAAATCAGATGCAAATGCAGACAGAGCTCAGAGAAAACCGGACCAGCTAAATAGCTAACTGTCATATGCCGTCATGTGCTTCTCAATGTGAAATTGATTAAATGATTCAACTGATGCAAGTGATTTACTGGTTTTCAGGCCATTAGCTCCCAAAGAGCATATCAACCATAAATATATTTACCTCATTCCTTTATTTACTAGTTAAATAAAGTGCTGAGTAGTTGTACTACAATTAAACAAAAGGTTAACATTGCTCAATAAATTGTTTTTATGTTTTGATAAAGTAGATATCATTATTGCATTTTGGCTAAATAATTACACTATGAAATATCTGAATTTAAGCCATTTTAACACTTTTGTTATGTTCAGGAGCCAAGTAAAATTGTTACCCCAAGGTCATACTGAAACCAGGACAGGTATTACAGAGCATTACACTTTCACACTAACAAATCACAGAGTTACCCAAGTTTGAATGCATACATTTCCTATCAAGCATCAGCTCTCTTGCCATTAATTAAAAATGCGAATATGCATTACATTTGTAAGCATAACACTGATTTCGAAGCCGGCCAATGTATTATTAATGGCTGATCATCTTGGTGCCAGATATTTAATTGCCGTGGCAGAATCCTCACTGAAAGTGCAATGCGCTTTGATTTATGAGCACTCAGCCATTTGGGATTTATCTTTCATTCGCTTTCATTGGGATGATCGCTTTCTTTCAGTATTGCTGTGCTATTTTGACTAAGTGAAGTCAAATGAGGTATTTTTGCTCCAGAGAGGCCTTATGAAGGAGGTGCATATTTTAGGGTTTGAGAATCAGGTGCTACTGAATTTTTATTTTTAGATTATGCATTAACAGCATTAACAGTACAAGGCATATTGGGCCTGGGCATATGGGCTGCAAAATACCCCACAGCAAAAGCTTTATAAGTTGCAGTAGAAAAATCTGTGTGCGGATTAATGCAAACGACTCTAAATTCACTTGATATACATAGCTGATTTATTAATTAACAAAGGAGAACATTTTAATCTTATTACATCTTACTGATCAAGTGAAATGAGATAATTAACCAAAATTTCGACTTTAAAATCTCTTCTTTTTATTTAAAAGACCAGTGTACAAGCATAGGCTGATATACCCAGGATCCGCAGAAGTTCACAGGATTACCACATTCACCTTATTTTCTGAAGATTTAATAATTTAAATGCAAACTTAAAGTTTTATGTAGTTAGTTGTGTAAAACTTCAGAAGTATGTGTGTTTCTATAGACAAAACTGATGTAACCTTTTCTTCCTACTACTATGGATGGGTTTTAATTTAACCGGCAATTTTTTTTAACTGGACATTAAAATTCTTTTTTGGTAAATTGCTAATTCTTTTCAAAAATACACACATAAAACTTATCACAAGTCTCTTTAATTATGAACCTAGAAAAAAGATTTCTCTGCTCTCCAGCTCATATAAAGCAGCATGCTAGGATTTTAAAACTTAAGCCCTCTGCCAGTGCTTGAACTGAAGGACCCCTATGGGTAAGGTTACATTACTTTGAAGTAAAGGTTATAGTTGTAACAAGTAGTGCTCCAGTTACTGATAATCTTTTCTCCCACATATAGCTGTGGGAATCTTTCTTACCATCCTACATGTAATTCAATCTTTAAGCACTGTCTGACCTAAAAGATAAATGCTCTAGATAAAGGAAGTGTCTCTGGGTAGAATGGTGGACTGCAAACTGTATTACAATTTAGCCATAACATAGATTCATCAACTGAAATACCAGGAGGTTGAATTGACTGATATGGAGCCCACATCAGCTTCAGGCAAATCTCCATCTGACTTTTCTTATCCAGATTTACATAACCACCTTAAAATAGCCTTTAAAAAATATTTCTGAAAATTAACATTCCAAGGATGGACAAAAAAATTATAAAGACTATGCTCAGACTCTAATAAACCACCTGTTATGCTTTGATTTTTAGTTTGTATTAATTTCTTTTAATCCGAGATGTCTTTGAGCATTGCGATTACTTTTAATGGTGAGCTGTTATACCTGTAATGCTCCCCAGTCAGAGGCATTAGTCATCATCACTGTGCCTTCAGTATCAGATGTTTTGATCCGAAGAGACAGGTGGAAGTTGTGTGTTTCCTCCTCAGTCTCATAAAGATATTTTAGATAACCATTCCCATCAAATCTAATAGCTGAGTCTGAAATTGACAGAGTGCAAATTGTTAGTACAATCCAAAAATAGAGCATTACGTTTGGAGTATTCGCCTCTAGGGTTCCAAAACATAAAATGCTTCAAATGACAAATTAGGAGGAAAAAATAAAAGCGTCTCATCATCATATTGTATGTTAATAGTTGGCTATAATACTGACTAAATACAACAAAAGGCAAAGGTTATATACACTACATGGGGAAAAGTTTGAGGACATTATAAGACCATAAAATTCGTATATGATTTTTAAACATTCCATTCTGCAATTAGTCCCCATTTATTGTTATAATAAACTCCACTCTTCTGGAAAAATGTTCCACTCGATTTTCAGCCACAAGGGCTTTAGGAAAGTCAGGTACTAATGTAAGGTGAGGAAGTCTGAGGTGCAGTCAGCATTCCAATTTATCCCAAATGTGTTTAATAAAGTTAAGATCAGAGCTCTGTAGCAGGCTATTCACGATTTTTTACTTCAAACCATATAAAACATATCTTTACAGAGCTGGCTTTGTTCACAGGGGCATTATCATGCTGGAATAGGTTTGAGTCTCCTAAAGAAGGTAACATTTTATGCTACTATATCACAAGACAAACAAGACCTTCATATTTTTGCTAATAGATTGGGGAATAAACACATATGGCTGGAGAAAGTCAGGTGTCCCAATAGTTGTCCATATTTTAACAAATATTGTATCAATTTAACTCATGAAAATTCTAGTAAGTTTGTTCCTACCATTACAGCTGCACACGCTCTCCCAGGTGTGATGTGGAGTGAAGAAGCTGGCCCGGGCTGTGCTGTAATGCCTCACTCTCTCCTCATTCATCAGAACGGTACTTCTGCAGCCCGGCTGAGGACAGCCATCCCCCACACAGGCATTGCCGCTTACTCTGAGTATGTTCAATCCCAGAGAGGTGTTAATGCTTTCAAGAACAGGCATTAGGTGCTGCGCATCCGCAGGGTAAGCTGAGTTGTTCTGAGACTTGTATACCAGCAGGACCTGTACCTCCGGGCCGCGAGACAGCTGTTCCTGCTGCAAGCTGGCAATGTGCAGCTCCAGATGGGGTATGTCCAGCTTGCGCTGGAACATCCTCCAATACTCAGACACAAACTCCTCAGCACTTAAGTCTGCCAAATGCAGGGTGAAGCCCTGATCAAGCTCCTGCTGAGATGCAGCCCATACATGTACTCGCACTCCAGAATGGGTGGTGAATTTGCCATCTGTCACACTCACATTGAGAAAATAAACGCCCGGCCAAAGAGCCTTCTCTGCTACAATCTTTCCATCCAAAGAATCCATAGAGAACTGACCACTGTTTGTAGTGTCCAGCTGGTAAGTCAAAACATCCTGGGGGTCCTGATCTGAGGCGTGTAGCTTACCAATAACCCGTCTGGACAAAGTTTGCTCAGTGGTTGTGATGAACACATCCAGTGGGGCCACTGCAGGAGGAAACTTGCTTTCTTCGGTAACGTTTATTTTAACAACACATATGGAGGAGAGAGGCGGGTGGCCGCTGTCTGTGACCTACAAAGATATTCCAACTATTAGCTATTAGAGTTTTTTCTAATGGCATACGTCAAAATCATTATTAACACCTTGATACCTGAATTTTGAGCACATGTTGAGATTTTCCTCTCTTACTAAGTGAGGAGGACAGAGACAGGAGACCCCCCTGGTCTATATGGAAGTGTCTGCCTTCATTTCCAGAGACAATGTGGAAAGTAAATGGAGGTCCATTCTGAGGTGTGTCCCTGTCGCTGACCAACAGTTGCAGAATGCTACTGCCTACAGTCTCCTCTTCCTGCAACACAAGTAAACATGATTAAAAAAAAAAAAATGGCAAAACTAACAGAATTGTGCCTGAATTTTCTGTTGTTACCTCTACATGCAGAGCTCCTCTTATTATCTATTATTAACTGGATTACATTTGACCTGGTCAAAATTAGTGTTTTTGTGAGTCCCTAAAGGGCCATAATGTGCAGTATACTAAAGCTATTTATTTTCAACATACAGCATGTCCTATCATTTAAGTCTAAAAGCAATGACTCTGAAAGTAGAACATAATGTTGCTAAAAGAAATAGAAGGACTAACATAATCTATTTAAATGTTTTCACTATTATGATTAGGCAATAACATATTAAACTAACTTTTTTTAAATATATATATTATTGTAATATTATACATTATATTATATTTTAAGAAATACCTCTTCACTGGACTTTGCTGGGAACTGAATGTCCTTTTTATAATGTTTCTTTTTTTTTCAACATATTTATTATAGAATATATTTTATTAGAGAAATGATACACTGAATTACACTTAAGAAAAGCATTTAACATGTTTTCCAGATATTTTCTTAAACACAAGTATCAGTCCTGAGACTTTTCAGTCCTGTGAGAACAGAACTCAGCCGGTTGTTAGGCTACACGTCTACTGTGAGTCTAGAAAAAAATAAAGTGGTGTCTGCTAGAGCCAGTTTCAATATTATTTGTATAAAATTTGCCTGGATTATGTGAAACATAGTGATCTGGTTTGACACCTGTGGCTTATACCACAACCAGCAATCATAAACAGCAAGATTCCTTGAAAGAACGTGAACAGTGATCAATTTGTTGTTTGTTTTTAGCATACTTTAAAAACAAAAATAGTACACTAAATTTAAAAAAAGCAAATAAGAAGAAAAATACATCAAAGTATTTTAAAGTACTGGCCATTCAACATGCTGTTATTTAGCCTAAATATGTGCACTTTGCCTGTTTTACTCAAAATAAGACAGCTGGAGTATCTAATTGACCCCACTGCACTAAATAATCTTAATACACAGAAGACACCTTGGGTGGAGGTAAATGGATGTGAAAAGGGTTTCCATGTCAGCAAGGTTGTCCCTATAACGAGATGGCCTGAATGTGATTGCATCCAAGAGAGTAAATAACCAGAGCAAATATCACTGCAGACACGAGCAGGTCTGTTGCTTTGTTAGGCATGGTTGGTTGTCTGCTCAGGCTGCTGTGCAGTCCACTGTGTCCAAATCTTTGAAGCAGTATTATTTCAAGATAAAGAGAAATTTCCACTATACCATCAGTACAAGGTTGTGGCTGGTCTGAGAGAAAACGGGTGGGTTGTCATTGACATCAGACACTGTGACTGTCACCTGGACAGCCGAGGAGAGAGGAGGCTGCCCCTCATCAGCGGCCTGCACAGTCAAGGAGTAGTGCGTGATCTGAAAAACATAGATTAACACAGCCTCTTTGTGACAATGTACTGTGTACAGTGAGCTGGCATAATATGCAAAATATTAGAACTAAAAAAAATAACTAAAACAAAGCAAACAAGTCTGTTCTCGTCGAGGTATGAAGGTATACAACCTGTCGAAAGTTTCTCATTACTTCTTCTTTTATTTCCTTGTAGCATGAATGAACTTACCTCTTCCCTGTCCAGCATGGAACGCACTTTAATGTGTCCTGTCCGAGGATCAATGCTGAACTGCTGCCATGGGTTACCACTCACGATAGAATAGTGGATGAGGTTGCTCTGTGGACCATCAATGTCGTCCGCTGTCACCTGAGAGACAGAAAATGAGGCAAAGAAAGAGAGACAGAATGTCAGGGTAATTGATAGAACTGCTGTCAGCAAGCATGATTGAAAAAAATGGCTGTGTAAAAGCTCTGCTACATTATAGTGGAGTTTGCAATACCGTTATTACTTTCTAATCAATAGTTCTTTTAATGCAATCAGCACGTTTTCAGTAAACCGTAAAGAATTTTTTTTACTTTGTTTATTTACTTAAATGCATTTTCAAGTATATGTACTTTTGGGAAACTTTTTTACCACGTCATTCATGCAAGTGAATATAAAAATTCTGTTAAATAGACAGAATTTGACTGTAACCCCACATAACCCTTCTCACAAGAGTTGCTATTGAGCAATTCTCTAAGAGCCTGTCTGTAACAATAGAATACTCAATGCAGGAGAATGCAACAGCCGTAATTAACAACAATTCTTTTTTTAAATATAAGAAAATAGAAAAAAAGAAATTCTTATAGACCAATTTACTGTTGATTGTTAAGTACATTCAAAACAAGTACTTTTGTACTTTCACTCAAGTAGAAGTGTAAATGGAGCATGTTTAGTTTTACTGGAGTCAAGCAATTTTTTAACCAAGTACAGGAACAATGTACCTCATTCCCTGCTGGGATTTAATAAATTACTACAACATGACTATATGGCAACATTAAGTCAGAACAATGTAACTTTTACTTTTGGAAAAGGCGAATAACTGCTTTGACAAAAATGTAAAAGTTGAGATAGACTAACTGGTTGAGCATGTTTAAGTGAATGTAACTGTCACTAAATCCACAGGCGTGAGAGAAAGGCAAGTTGGAGCAGTTGATAATGGCCTCATTTGATAACGTTATCAACCAGGGATGAGGGAGCCCAGCAAGGATACCTGCATCACTGTGTCTCCAGGCAGGAGATCCTCTGCGATTTCAACACTGTAGTCTGAACGGCTGAAGACTGGGGGGTTATCGTTTATGTCAGTGATGTTGACAATAACCATAGCGATGTCAGTCAAAGCTGCTTTGCCTCGTGCCCCCTCCACTGACAAGTAATACTCACGACGGAGCTCAAAGTCCAGTGGAGCCTGCAGCCACAACACACCTGCATAGCAGAATAATAAAATTACTGCCAGTGGAGTAAAGAGCATGATGCATGGCTTCAAAATCAAAGAAAAGAAAAGATGTCAGATGAACAAATTACAGTGTGTACAATACAGTGAATTTATCGATTTCCTAGTCATTGCATCCAGTTAAGTGTTGGAGTGCTCTCTGTTTGAATAACTTCTGGGTGATGGATGATCTTAGCTTTCAAAGAAGCATGCAAATATGCAAGATCTAGATTTCAGATATGGCCACAGTGAAAGGTCTTGATGGGCAAGTCAGCACAACTGTCCTGATTATATCAGTTCTACAGGGACATGATCATTGGAGATTTCGTAGCTAACTTAACTAGCTTAACTATTAACCAAAGACATTGTTCTACACTTGGTCATTGGTCAATTTTTCAAAACGAAATATTTCGAAAATATTTAATACAAGAAGCAAGCCACCTCAAAAAAATATAAACCAATGTATTTACAAAACTAGAATTATTGGTGGAATTTGAATAAACTGAGCACAGTTAATACCACAATTTACCTACACCACTTTTTATTAATAACTGTGATGTCAGATCAACGGCTTAATCAAATACATGTAGTTACTGGCTTACCGATTTAAGTTTAGTTAGCAATTAAATATTTGATTAATTACACAGAATGGTTGATTAGTTTTTTTTTTTGTTTTTTTTTTTGCCAAGGGCTGTTTTGATGTTTGTTAATGTCTGGATAACTAAACACTGCAGTGAAATGGGTCACACATACTGTACTTGTACACGTACTGTACATGTCCATTCTTTTTAAAAGTGTGTGTGTGTGTGTGTGTGTGTGTGTGTGTGTGTGTGTGTGTGTGTGTGTGTGTGTGCATACACCTCTATTACAATATGTGTATGGATTTTGAACCCTGGTTCTTATTAAATTCCATGGCAAGATTTGGCAGATTTTTACTATGATACTGTTTATTATGTATTTCGAAGAGGTCTATTAGTAAGTTAGCACGCTTTTATCCAACATGCTGTCAGGCTTCAGCAGCTGCAACTTTCTTTATATTTTCCTTTCTTGCTTTTCATTATGACCAGCACAGCAGGGTATATCCTGATTTAGAATAGCACTATCTCCTGTATTGAAATACTTATGGAATAATATGGAAAAGAAAATTAATGTAAAAAAACTATTGATTCTTTCAATTAATAATGTACATGTTGTTTAGAAAACATTATTAATGCACTGTCAATCCAGAATACATAACAAGAACAAATGACTCATAAAAATGAGCCATAAGTGTACTAGGCAAATTATCAAAGCCACACAAAGAAATAAAGTTTCGGTCTGTTTGGTCTCATGCGCATTTAAGGCATATGCTATTGTTGAAATCACACCCATAATCATCATCTGTGTACATTATAAGAAGTCAAATGTACAAAGATACAATGTAGAACTGTGACATCTACTGGCTGATGTTAATTTACAACATAAGCGCATAAGTTAATTAAATCTTTTTTTATTATTTGATTTTTATTAGATTTATTTATCATGTGACTGCTGAGCAACATTTGTCTGTAACCTACCAAAAAATAATTATATACTAATATGCTAATTATATACAGTACATTTATATTAAAGAATAAATTAGGTATTATGTACTGTAAAAAAAAAGGAAGGATGATTACAATCTATCATTTATCAGTTGCCTTTAAAAAAAAAAAAATTTTTAACCCCCAAAACCCACAGATGCTTTTTAAACAGCAGCAAATCTATTAAACTGTAACTAATCAGCAATATTGTTTGGGGTTTTTAGGTCTAGACTAGGAAAAATGTAGATCATTTTACAAGTCTGAATTAAAAAATGTCAGAAAGAGATTGTCTAAATCAAAAAGGAAAAGCCATGTCTCAAAAACTGCAAAAAAAGAAGAAATAAGTAAAAGCAGATTTGGAGCTGGTAGGTGAGAGGTGGTACAGAAAGAACATTAAATGAAAGAGCAGCCAAAGAGTTTAAAAGCATGTTAGCACAGGCTCTCCAGCTCTGCCCTTACTAATCCTCAAGAAGCTTGGCAGGCTTTATAAGTGCAGCGTTACTTACCTGTGAGGGCAAAAGTAGACAAAAGAGTCTACGCTCCCTATTTCTAAACCTTTCTTGGCTGCTGTTTATGAATTACTTTTTGAACAAAGGTCAAAAAGTCCTGCAACTGAATTGTGGATTATTATTTACTAGCAATAAAGATGATATTTTGTTTCTGGTTATACATGATACAGAAATATAAAAAAAATCTAAACAATGTAGAATATGTGTCAATAAATCTAATGAAATAGAATTCAATTATTGCTAGATATCTTTTCTTAATTAATATGAATATTTAATGGTTGCAGGTTATAGGAACAAATAAAGGATTTTACAAAATTCCCATATAGCAGAAAATTTGTAACATATTATATTGCAATTAAATTTTATATAGTCATAAATAAACAAATAAATCATTCTCATGCATTTCTAATATCAGATAGCCTTTGGTTAATATATGTAGTCGCTCAGGAGGAAATCTCTCATATTATGCTGACCAGCCCATTAAGATTAATATTAGTCAAATATTAAATATTAATAAAGTAGCCTCACCTGTCTCAGAGTTAATCTGGAACCGTCTATCCTCGTTGCCGGAGATGATGGAGTATCGGACAGGCTCACTGCCAGTGCCATCTCTTGTTTGGGCTGAAACACTAATTACCTCTGACCCAATAGGCAAGGATTCTGGGATTTCAGCTATGTACTCAGAGTTCAAGAAGACAGGCTGGTAGTCATTCAGATCGACTACGTGCACAGTGACCCTGGCTAAGGAGAAGAGGTGATTAGGAAGACCTCTGTCCGTGGCTTTGACTCTCAGCTCAAAGGTGGTTGGAGCCTCGTCGGCCAAAGAACGCTCCAGACGCAAAATTCCAGAAGTCTCATCCAGAGAGAAGAAACCACTGTCTGCTCCTTGCAATGAATACCTAACTTCTGAGTTTATTCCTGGAAAAGAGTGTGAAGAGGACAGCTTAGATAACATTTCTTCCATGAACCAAAAATACAAATGAATAAATAAATTTTAATCTTTAAAAATGTCAAAGAAAATCTGAAAATGTTTAATTATAAAGGGGAAAAATATTTTTTAATGCAAATAAGGTCAATGTAGTTCACAAACAAATAGGAGCCCAGGGCAAGGAGCTACAGTAGATCCTGTATCTATTCATGTTCCCACACATCACAAGGTGTGTCCTGACACTCCCTTTGTGTTCTCTGTACAACTCTCAATCCCAGATCAAACACAGCACACCTTCATTTTGGTTTATTCTGCTCTGTCATGAAGCCATCAAATAAAAGCATTCAGCAATATCTTTCTATAAACTTCCTATTCCGTTTTGCTGATGCCTATAAAACCCTTGGATACGTGAATATGTGTGATGAGACAAATATTGTATACCTGAATTGTTCTATAGCTAACTCTATAGCTGTTTTTCCAAAACACATGTGCTATTGAGTAGTTTGTAGTAGTAGTAGTAGTAGTAGTAGTAGTAGTAGTAGTAGTAGTAGTAGTGTACCTACCTGTGTCTGGGTCTTTGGCATAAAGGACTGTGATAGGTGTTCTAACAGTGGTGTTGTCGAACACCATTATCTCATAGTGCTCACTGGAGAAGTTTGGCGGGTTGTCATTTATATCCTGCACTTTAAGCAAAATGTCTGCTTGACACGAACGTCCTCCTCCATCGGTCGCCTTGACGACCAGGTCATACTCTGCTTCCTTCTCCCGGTCCAAAAATGCTAGGGTGAACAGCTCGCCTGTTTATGAGAAAAACATTATTTTGTCATGACCTGCTTGAAATGGTTAGGCAGTAACACGCAAGATAACCACCTCAAAGATTGTAGCAAGGAAATGGCAACCTTTTTTTTTTAAAAGGTTTTTCTATGCAGCTTTTTTAAGGTTCTCTTGACACCCAATGCACTTCTTACTATATCTACATCAGTGAATAGAGCTTCATGCCCATGCCAACCTTTAGCATAATTCCAGGCTATTTAGATGTGATCTTGGGAACCTGATATGCTATTCTAAGAAGATAAAGGGCTTAAACAGGAAACACTGAAACCGGTCAGGTAAGATAAAGATAAGGTATGCACTAACTGATGAAAATAGCTATGTTTCTAAAAAGTGATGGTCTTAAAATTCTCTGTATTTTATATGTTGTACACAAGAATGAAATCAGACAATGTAGAGTAATCATTTTACCAGTTATGGGGTGAAGATGAAACTTGTCTGCATTCGGCCCATGAAGAGTAAAAGAGACTTGTCCGTTTGTGCCAATATCAGGATCAGAGGCAGAGATCTTCAGGATGAAGAGTCCTGATGGAGAATTCTCCATAACTGCTTCAGTGTAAAGCAACTAGGAAAATTATTTTACATTATGTTAGTCTGGTTCAGCTAATAACAGCACACAACAGTTCGATAATCAGTATATTTTGTTGCATGACTTACTTGTTCACACAGTGGACTGTTGTCATTGCTGTCAAGAACATGGACTTCTACATTGGCAGCAGTTTGAAACTTTCCATCTGTGGCTATTACTTTTAGGGTATGTTTATCTCTCATTTCCCTATCCAGTAACCCTTTTGAAGTAAGTCTACACTCTTCTCCCACAACAGTGATGGAGAACTGTCCCATGGGATCTCCATCTTTAAAGAATTTAGGGAAAAAATATGAACAATTAGAATACGAAATGTGTTCTTAAAATATTGAAATACTTTTTTAATATTTGAGCACTGCAAAATTTAACAGAGCAACAAGTTTATTAGAAACACCTGGTTATTCCCACAATTATCCAATTAGTCAATCATGTGTCAAGAGCACAATGCATAAACATCCACAAATACAGGTCAAGAGCTTCAGTTGATGTTCACGTCAAAGCACAGTTGGAAAAGTGTCATCTCCTGATTTTGACCATGAGCGTGGTGCCAAACTGGTTAGTTTGAATATTTCAGAACCTATGGAACACCTTCATCTAGTCGTAGATTCTTGTTTTTGCTTGTTAAAATTCAATTTATGGTCCATCTATGGTCCATTTATCATCCTGTGCTTTCCTGCACACCAAAGATGCTTTTCTGCACACTATAAGGAAAAAAGTGTTTTTTGCTTTACCATAGCATAGTTAGCTTAAACCAGTATGGCCAGAGTTCAGCTTGTTAATCCAATCACAGATCTGTCATTTCTAAAAGACTCAAACCTAGCCAGTATCCAAATGTGTTAATATGTGTTAATTATTTTTTCTACATTCTGGTTTTTAATGCAAAGATTAACTAAAGCTTTGATCATGTTTAAGCATTGTGGGGATTGAATTAATTGGATTAATAAACTAAGATAGTTATTTTGCTTATTTGCTAAAAGCATAATGGTACTCACCTGTTATATAGCATGCGACTTGTCTGTTGTCAGGAGAGACATCGTTATCTGTAGTTGTCAGAATGACTATAAGGTCCCCAGGCCTGCTGTTCTCAATGATGGACCCACGGTAGACTTCCTCTGTGAACTGAGGTGGATTATCATTTTCATCAGTGATTGTCACTTCCACAAGAGCCGATGAGGAAAGCCTGACACTGCCTCCATGATCAGTGGCCACCACATAGAACCTGTAGAATTGTTTGGATTCACAGTCTGTCTCCTTCATGGTGGTGATCCAGCCAGCTTGTGAGTCAATGTGGAAGATCTTGCTGATATCATCTTTGTCTGGCTCCAGAGTGTATGTCACCTCTCCATTAGCATTTTTATCAGGATCGTTAGCTGTCACCTGGATCACTGTAGTGCCAGCAGACATATTTTCAACCAGTATGGCTTTGTACAGTTCAGCATCAAAGTTGGGCTGGTTGTCATTCACATCCTGAACCTGGATGTTAACAGATACTAGAGAGGCTACTTCTGTGCCATTGTGATTACCCTGAGCAATAACATCAATCTGATACCACTTGGTCCTCTCATAGTCAATATTTTTCTGAACCACAAGGGTTCCACTGTCTTTGTCAAGAGCAAACACTTGCTCACTGTTGCTTTCAACAGTGTTGCCATCTACTAAGCTATATATGAGTGGTGTGTCAGCGTCAGCTTTGACTGTACCGATCTCATAGCCAATAGGGAAGTCCTCAGACAATGAAAATGTGTATAGTGGTTCTGCAAACCTTGGCAATGGGACCTCTGGAGGGACTACTTTAACCTGGACTGGCACTGTGGAGTTGTAAAATGGTATTCCTCCATCTCGAGCTTGGACTTTGAAGTTAAAGATCTTATTTTCCATGCCAATCAGGCTCTCTTTGACACTAACCATACCAGTAAAGGGATTAATCTCAATCACATCCTCGGTCACTTCCTCAGCTTCATCCACTGCGTACGTAACATCTGCATTCTTGCCTTCATCAGCATCATAAGCCATTATCTGAATAACGGGAGAACCTTTATTTATTGTGGACTTAATAGACACCTGGTACTGAGTGGCTTTGAACTGAGGTGCATTGTCATTCTCATCCGTAAGAATAATCTTCACAGTGCAAAAAGCTACTCTTCCCCCACCATCTTTAGCCATGACCTTGATGGCAATAACTCTTTGTGAAGAATTTTCTCTGTCCAAAGGTTGAGAGGTCACAATTTGTCCATCACCATCAATATTGAATTTTTCATCAGCTAGCTTGTTGATTATAGTGTAATCGATGCTGCCATACGGACCATCGTCAGGATCAATAGCAGCCAGGCGGATTACACGTGTTCCTGCTTCGGCGTTCTCAGCCAGTTCGGCTTCATAAACATCCTGGCTGAAGTATGGCCTATGCCTGTTGCTGCTAGTCATGTCAATGTTTACTGGAGCAGTCGTTTGAAATACACCATCTGACACAGCAACAGTAAGATTGTAGAAAGGATGCACATTTCTCTTGCAAACATTGGAAAATGAGATTAGACCTGATGTTTCATTCATAGCAAAGTACCTTTCTTCATTTCCAGAGAGAATTTTATACTGGAGATCGTCCGTGCTGTCAGGATCTGAGGCCTGGATTTTGATCACAACATGTCCACAGGTGGCCGTTTCATCCAGTACGGCTCGATACTGAGACTCACTGAAGTTTGGAGGGTTGTCATTGACATCCATGACATTCACGATAATTTGAGCCTCACTGCTGAGAGGTGGGTGACCATTGTCTGTGACTATGACTTTCAGATGGAATTCTTGTGTCGTCTCATAATCCAAGACCTGTGTCGTTAGCAAAATACCAGTGAATGGATCCATTTTTAAAAATTTGGTTTCATTTTTTTCGGTGTCAACTATTTTATAGGTTAAGTCTTTGTTTTTACCAGAGTCTCTATCAAAAGCTGAGACCTGTATGACAGATGAACCGACTGGAAGACCTTCCAACAATTCTGCTTTGTAAGTTAGCTTCTCAAAAACAGGAGCATTATCATTGATGTCCTCAACATCTATCTGTACTTTGGACTCACTAAAAGCACCAGTTATAGAGTCTGTGGCCCGAACGGTCAATAGGTAATTTGTCTGAGTCTCATAGTCTAAAAAGTCAATGACACTTAGCATGCCTGTTTTAAAGTCAATGTGGAAAAAACGTGTGGCATTTTCTGCTTCTTCAAGATTGTAGATAAGGCGATAGCCCTCTGGGTTTTTCGCTTGCACATGCAAGATATTAGTGAAGGGAGGAACGTTTTCGGGCAGTCGTAAAGGGTAAAACAGACTTTGGAATATCGGATGGGAACGGTTTTGGACTTGGACATATAGCTCTGCTACAGTTGACAGACTAGGCTCTCCATCATCAGAAGCTCTGACAGTAAGCACATACTTGTTCAATGTCTCGTAGTCTAGAGGTCGCTGAAGAGAAACATCTCCAAGATAGGGATCAATCCTGAAGAGATTAAAATGCTCCTCTAGAGTAAATATTATAGATGCATTTTCACCAGCGTCATAATCAGTTGCCAAGACTTGGAAGAGAACATCTCCTGGTTCTGTCTCATCAGATATCATAAGGGTATGAGGAAGGTTCAATATGATCGGTGTGTTGTCATTGATATCATCTACTTGTATTTTGACATAAGTCACATCTATACGTGGTGGATCTCTCATGTCTCGGACCTCCACAGCCACAGCATACTCATTCTGTTCCTCTCGGTCAAAGGCAATGCCAGTTGTCTGAAGTACACCTGAAGATTGCACCACTGAAAATGTATCGGCTGGGTACAGAACTGAGTAGATCAGTGGTTCATTAAGGTAGATGCCCGTGGCTCTGAGTACTGTTAAAGTTTTTACAGATGTTGTGTTTTCAAGTACATTGCCTACATAGATCCTGTCCTCAAACTTTAGACTTGTCCTTTTCATTTCAGTGACATTGACATTTACTAAAGTGGTGTCTTTGTATACACCATCTGAAGCTATAACATTGAGCTCATAATAAGACTGAATGTTAGACCCATTATTCACTGAAAGTTCTCCAGTTGATTCATGTATTTTAAATGTATTATTATGATTGGTAATACTGTACGAAACCAATGAATCTGCATCATGGGCGAATACTTGGGTGACTTTCATGTCTTTAAAAACAGGGGACATGATAAAAGCTGTATAGACAGGTAGTGTGAACTTGGGAGGACAGTCATTAAAATCCAGAACACGAATGGTGACTTTGCACGGTTTGACAGCACTTAAAGAGGGCTCTCCTGAGTCCGAAACTTGAACCGTGAAACTATATTCTGGCATAGTCTCAAAGTCAAGAGCAGATATCAGAGAGATTGTGCCCATGCTTGGATCTATTTTAAATATTTTCTTTGCCTCGGGCTCTTGGATTTGGAAGATCAGCAGAGCATTAGAATCCTTGTCCGCATCTGAGGCCTTGATGACCAGAGGGGTGTTGTTCTCTCCCATTACCATGCTGTTTATAGGTGCAGACTCACTGATCTGTCCATAGTAACTGCCCTGAAGAAAAACAGGGGCATTGTCGTTTTCATCTATGATGTACACATATACTACTGCATCTGATGACACCCCTTCTGTATTTGTGGCTCTAATTTTGAGATGGTAAGAGATGCACTCTTCAAAATTGAGTGCTTTTTGCACAGATAGCAGTCCAGAGTTTAAATTGATGTGGAAAGTTCCATCAGAGTCACCATCTTTTATCCTGTAGTTAACAGCAGAAGGACAGCTAGCTGAGACAGCCAGCACTGGAAAGCCCAAAGCACTTGATTCACTTATTTCACTGAAATACTCATCTTGGCTAAACTTGGGTGCTGTCTGCTCAGACAACATAAGATGGATGTTGACAGGGCAGAGGTCACTGAGTTGGGGAAAGCCCTGGTCAGTGGCCTTCACCAAAAGCTGGTAATGTTTTTGGGAGAGCATGTCTAATGACTTAGCCACACGAATGCTTCCTGTCTCCTGATCGATGTCAAAAGCTCCTTCTGCATTCCCTCCTGGAGAAAATAATTGATTTATCACATTGTTGCTAAAATTAATACAAGCATCATTTCTGAGCATCATTTCTTTTTCCATTTCTGTGTGTCAATGCCAAGTTCTTTCTCACATAGAGATGGAGTTTTTAATCAAAACTCATTTGTGGAGATATTAAGGCAATTGATGAGGTAGTTAATAAATGTTAATGTACACTTAATGAGCACTTCAGTTAAAGTTTTTTTAGAAGCATTTTTAAATTTATAAAGTGCCAATTAATTTCCCTTAGATGTTTGAACAGCTTTAATCAATCACTGTCATCAAAAGCTGACTAAAGATGTGCCTTCAGGTACACACACCATTGCATATGATGTGTATCTGTGCTACTATATATGTATAGAAATATATGTACAATCATTATATTTTACTTACTGGCAAGTTGTAGATTATAGTGTTTGGATATTAATTGCTTTACATGCTTTACCTTTTCTACAGCCATAATATAAACCAAATGTTCTTACCTGAATGAATAGAGTAGACAATCTCTGCATTACTGCCTTTGTCTTTATCCAAAGCTTTGACTCGTAGCACTTCTGTTCCAGTTGGAGCCAAGTTACTGATGCTTCCTTCATAATGGGAGCTCATAAATGTAGGTGTGTAGTCATTACAGTCCTCCACATGCACTACTGCTTTCACGAAGTTCCTCTTTACAGGAATCTCTTGATCACGAACCTGAATAAAAAAATAAGCATGTAGAAAAAAGGGTTTTTTTTGTCTCTGGACTCGTCACAAAAGCTCTTTTGGGGCACCCTTTAAAAGTTATGCAATAGCTAAAATTTCATAAAATTCCAGCATATTTTGTGTATTGTGGTTCAATAAGAATGACTTCTTTACAGACTCTTTGGGAATTTAGTACATCAAGAAAAATATAAAACTGTATATATATTTATATCTGTTTATTTCCTAATCTATATTTGTATATTTGTTAGATTAAATATTTATACTACTATTTTTTCGAATTCTACTGATTTAGAAAGGTCATAGTCCTAGTTCTATCTAAATTAATTGTAATTGCATGTGTAAAATTCTATCACTGAACAGCAAGGTATCTTTTAGAGCTGCCCAAAGTTCTATATAAATAGCAGATTACATTTTATATCTCCATTACAGATGGGCATGCATGAACCTGAGCAGATAATCAAGTACAGCAGGCAGAGGCAAGAGTTTGAATTGTGGGTAGATTCCAAATTATTCATAAAATAATCCTAATAGTTGGTTCTAGCTGGATCTAACAATTTTTTTTGTTTGCACACACCAATCATAAGCCATATTTCCTATGCCTGGGCTCAGACCCAAAACTTGACACTGCCCAAATTCCTAAATTATAATTACTCAATTATCAACTAATAGATCTTAGACAAATGTGCTGTTCGCTTTGTTCTAACATGTTTTCAGACCATTTTACCATAACTAGAAGGCTGTGTGTAGATATGTCTTCATAATCCAGCTCCTCTGTTAGGACAAGAACTCCACTCTTTGGATCCAGGTGAAAATGTTTAAGGCTGTCTGGGTTAAGACTGCTGTGGATGGAGTAAATGATCCTGCTGTTGATGTCTGCATCCTGGGCACTGATCTGTAGGATCTCCTTCCATGGAGCTGTGTCCTCTGGAATGCTCACCTCATATATACTCTTCAGGAACATGGGTCGATGCTCATTCATGTCAAGCACTCGGATGTATGCCTGTGTTTGTTAAAATAGGCAAGGGAATACTTGTAAGATTTTTTTCTAATAATTTCTAACATAATTCATTAATGTATGGGAAGCGTTTTATTAGATTTTGTGTCCTTTTTTTTATTTTACTTAAAGAAAAACACAGGTTTTCTAATGTAAAATTCCCATAGCCCTTTTTATTTCACTTCATCGGACTTTAGATCAAATAATATACAAGGGTTCAAAAAGTGTAAACATCTTCTATGTTTGTTGGCTCTCTGTAGGCCAGCTAGCCAGATAGCCAGTGTTTTATTTGATAGTAATTTCTTCAATATGAGTCAGGATACTATACATTTTTATAAAATTATCTCTTCTTCTGGTTAGGTTTCTCTGCAAATTAAAGAAAAAAAATCTCATGTCTATAAAAAAGTAGACAAATGCACATATGTGATGTTTGAGTAAATTGCTGACAGACTTCCCGTACAGTATCACCATTCCTACTGTATATTATATTTTCATCAAGGTCTAATTATCTGTACAGTTTTACTAAAATGTGTCACATTCCCCCATATTGAAATGTAGCTATCTTTTTTGTCCCACTACTTTTGTGACTACTGCCTGCAGTGACATACGCATCAGTCTGTATAAACACTGGTAAAAATTTATGTGTGTTTGTGTCAGATCAGATTTTTAGCCAGAGGCAATAAAGACTCCCTGTTTTGTGAAGGTGATACTTACAGTGTTCACACTGTCTTCATACTAAATCTACACATGATCTTACCTGAGTTGTTATGGTCTGAAAGCCATCTGTAACGCTGATGGTAAGGTTGTAATTAGATCTTTTGCCAGCATCCAGTTGCCTAGCTATCACGATGCTCCCGGTGTTCCTCTCAATGTAAAAGTCATGATCTTCATCACCACCTAATAGATGAAACCAGATATCTGTTAGTGCCTAAACCTACCAAAGGAGTCAAATGAAGGTCAAGTATCATTATCTCTCAGCGGGGTTCTGTCTGGCCCATGTACTGTAATGTATGGCTGAGTGAAAAGTGCAAAATATTATTACAATAATAGTACATGTGATGGAATGGAATAAATTAAATAAAATATATTCAGTTCAACAAAACCAATTTAATGGTGTGACAGGTGTACTCTTGTATGGAATGGAATGAATTAAATAATACATATTAAGTTCAACAAAACCAATTTAATGGTGTGACAGGTGTACTCTTTGTCCAAAATCAACCTCTTTAATGGACATCCACTCTAGCATAGAAGACCTCAACAATCCTCACTAAAAAGCATATTCCAGCTACATGTATGAACCAGGCTTTCCACTGCTTCTTCATGAATGTCCAACTCAACTCACTATTATTAGATGACATTTAGCACTATCACTTCTGTCATCTACATTATAAAAAAAGATGTCATATAAAACACCCTGAGATTCAAAGTATGCAAAAGAAAAACAATTGATTCATGAAAAAAATATTGGCACACAAGCACTCCGGCCAGTTGTCTTAATCAGTAGGAGTTAACTCATGCCTGCTTTGGCAGATGGTGTTTATAAAAAAAAGCCATCTTATGAAGATCATGGGTCTTATTTTAGAGAGGTTGAAGTATGGGCCTTTCATTTATTTCACACTATTTCATTAACTCTGATTGGATTTCTGTAGCATGCATTCCCTGTTACCTATCCAGTGGCCGTGACAAATTGCATTTAATTCTGAGCTGACTCATTTTGATGGTGGCTTTAAGTGGAATTTTAAAGGAACGAGTGATTTTTTTTAATTGTCTCTGTTTCTAATCAATAAATAGGTCTTCTCCAGGCATGGGCAAATGGTGACACAATGAAAGCACACACTTTATGTAAATTCGAGTAGTGTAGTCCAGTGTTTTTCTATTAAACTGTGGTATATAAATAGAGAAAACAGCAGTTTTTGCTGTTTTGGAAAACAAAATGGTAATATCCTATTCACAGCATGGTCTCACTGTGTAACATTCTACAAATATTACATCAGGATTTTTATAAAATTTCTTATTCAGTAGATCGAATTTTGTGATTTTTTTTTTCATTTATCATAGAACCATTACACAAAAAATACGCATTGTCCCTGGTGTTTTTTTCCCCTGCTGCTGAGTATCTTCCTGACTCTCGTCTTTCTGGCTCAATCTAAGGAGTTGCAGGTGGTTGGAAGCTGATCATACACTGATCTCTGGCATTTAGAGGCCACCAAGGGACTGTGGGCTTTGGCTTGCAAACTTAGAAAATATGGCATAGTTTAGCTCCAGGTTTGGATACTTACAGCTAAACACTCAACTGCATGTGGCCAGTAGCCCTTGCTATAATGCACGTAATACAAAATCCACAAGTGTTTAGGGAACGCACACATTGAGCAGCTGAAATTAATATCATGAGACTATATTATGAGCCTTAAAAATTTGCTTAGCTATTATTTAGATTACAAAATAAAAAAAACTAGAAAACTGCAGCTATGCTCATTTCAAAAACACCAGGTGCAGTTTAAAATAATCCAATACTCTGCAGGGCAGATTCTGATGTTGCCAATGACCAATTTAGCACAGTTCATAAAAATGCTTCATTCACTAACAATATAATAACAATAAATAATATTATTTAATCCTAATGTAGATTTAGAGTTGCTGGGTTTTCAGTTCCTATCTCAGTTTAATCAGAAATCTTCAATAGTTATTGAAGCCAGGTCATGTTTGCAATGGATCTGTGGTGTGTTAGTGGAACACTGGTTCCTAGGTAGAAAAATACCCAGGATGTGGCACCAGTCCATTATAAGCGAATGTGCACACAAACACTTTCACAACTAGTAGGAGATTTAGATCTACCAGGCTGTTTGTGTGAGGTAGAGGAAACGCATACAGACATTAGGGAAAACAATTTCAATTCAACAAATGTGTGATTCACAAAAACTGATTTTACAGTGAAACATGAAACCCATTATAAATGCATGATTATTGTCAGTAATTAGCACTGGTGAAGTGTGTAATGCAAAACACAACAAAAGTACTGTGAATAAGTCTTTTGATTACACCCATATGGTTTGCTCTAATCTTGATCAAGCATTACTCTCTTCTTATTAAAGAACCAAATGCTCCTACATTATTGTCTTTTGTTTTAGCTTCGGCATCTCTGGCAGCTGTCATAGACTCAGGATTGTGTTGACACAAACAGCAGACTGTGTTCTCACCAAGTTGTCTTGTTTGCTTAGTTGATATCAGAGTACTTACCGACAATGTCGAAGCAGAGGAGGCTCTGTGTGATCTCTGTGCTGATGATTCCAACCATTTGACTGACAGCATCAGACTCCATGACAGCGAAGGTAAAGTGGGCCTCGTCAAAAGCAAGAGACTCTGGACTGGGTTCTGGTTGTGGCAGCCATTCAACATCCAAACGTGACTTGGACATTCTTGCAGGACTGCCATGATCTGTGGCTTTTATCTGACACAAGAGATATGGGGTAAGTTGAGTTAGTTGAAGTTACTTTTTATGAATTGTTTCATATATCACATTATATAATATGCAAGTATAATACACTGTGAGTTTTAAGTATTGCATCCGTCTTAACATTAGTATTATTTGTAAATATAATTTACCGTTAGGATGTTGTAGTTTGTTCGTGTAAATGCTCCTTTAGCAGTCACCACCCCTGTGGTGGGGTGGATTGAAAATTTCCCGTCAGTGCTATCTTCCAGGCTATAGGTGATCTGGCTGTTGGACCCCTCATCTTTATCACATGCAATCATCCTGTAGACTTCCTGGGACATTGAATTGTTCTGACATTCAGGTAGTTTAACCTGGAAGAGTTTGTGACTGAACTGAGGGCTATTATCATTCTCATCCAGCACCTGAATGACCACTGTGGCTGTGGAGCGCAGTGGAGGATCTCCATTATCTGATGCAATCACCTATACAAAGAAGAATACATCAGTGATTATGTTAAGGAGAAGTAAGTCTATTTCATATGTGTAATGTACCTGAAATCTACAATCCACTTAGGTTTCATTAGCTTCTAAGTTCATTCTTGAAAGTTATACTCATAGTTGAGTTAATTATGTGTTTAATAGTTAATTATGTGTTTAAAATGGTATCCCAGACATTATTATTGACTTAAGCACTATTTAGGCACTTGTAAAGGATTTGTTTGCATTGGGAGGAGTTTCTCACACATTATTGCTTAGAGCAGGGAATACAAATAAAAAAATGTATAATAATAATAATAAAAATAATAATAATAATAATAATAATAATAATAATAATAATAATAATAATAATAATATGAGGCCAATATGGAATAAATACATTTGTAACGATTAATGACTTTCATAAATTTTATTGAATTAATCACAGTCAGAGAAACAGCCTCTATATTGTTTAGCGTAAGCACAGATGATTACCTGGTCAGCTTATAGTGCATCAAATTAACAAAAACCTGTACTGTTTTATTAATTTGAGAACTCAAATACCAAATAGATTATAAAATAGCTTCTATAACACATGTACATTTTGTTGCCAATACATGCACAGAAAAGAAGTCCAGTATCTCAGAAAAGTGAGTACACCCCTCACATTTCCCTCACATTTCCGCAACCATTTTAGTATATTAGTCAAGGGACAATACTATAGAAATAAAACTTAAAATTATTTTAGATTAGTCAATTTCCAGGTTGTATAGCAGTACAGATTTACAGTCATCCAAAAATAACTCAACATACAGCCATTATTTGTCAAATAGCGTAGTGAGTACACCCTAAGTGATAACAGCTGTATGTCACTTAACCATGCAAAGCCACATGAACCCTCTGAGGATTTGAGAATTAGAATTGTTTCTCTCCACAAAGATGGCCGAGGCTATAAGAAGATCAGTAAAACCTTTAAACTGTGTTAAGGTACACTAGCCAGGTTTTCCAAGACAGGTTCCATTCTGAACAGGCCTCACAAGGGTCGATCAAAGAAGACCTAGTGCTGTGCATCAGGTCAAGATAATAACGGACACATGAGTGCTGCCAGCATTGCTTTAGAAGTTGCAGAAGCAGAAGGTCCACTTGGTCAGTGCTCAAACCATGTGTGTTGTCTTATTTTTAGAAGACACTAAATTGATAATGCTATACAAGCTGCACATTGAAAACTTTAAAATATATCCAAGTTTGATTTCTATAGTCCTTAAGATGATATACTAAAATGGTTGCTGAAATGTGAGGGGTGTACTCACTTTTGTAAGATACTGTACATGCAAAACATAAAATGTAAATCACTAATGTGCCATGCGTGAAGTGCTATTTAAGATTTTAAGATCCTTAACATTAGGGGGGAGCCATATTCTTAAATTTAACCAAAATTATCATAATTCATGTAATGATGAGAACTAGGATTATATAGGTTACAATATAAATGTTATATATATATATATATATATATATATATATATATATATATATATATATATATATATATATATATATATATATATATAAATGTATAAATCTTGTACTAGACTTAAGTTCGAATAATAAAACATTCCCAGCAGAAATACTAATAAAACCTTTGGGTTTAAGTTACCGATTAAGTTGCCAATTCTAAATAAGTACTTAAATCAGTAAAACATACATGAAGCTAAACAATAAGAACAACAAGAGAAATGATGATAATGTGTGACCCAATTAATAATAAATAAATAAAGACAGAACAAATTAGCAGGCAAACTCACCTCAATAATGTGCTCTGCTTTTTGTTCACGGTCTAGGGCTGAGACGGTACTGATCGCACCTAAGCAAACACAGGCAGAAGGGTAAAAAAGCAAACAGAATAATCAATGGCATGGCACTCAGATGGAAGACACACCTGTTTGTAGACCTCAACATTAGGGTCTCACTCTCCCTTCCTGCACTTACGCTTTCAGTGTTTATCTAGCTCTGCTGTTTAAAGTTATAACAGTTGTCAAAAGATAAAACTAAGTTTTTCCCTTGACAATAAAGAAAGTATAACTAATAGAGAGCCACATACAAAGGAGGAGTCTCAACAAATGCCACGGGCTAAACTGGCATGTTTTTTCATGTACGAAATTTAATGAGAACACAGATACACAGTGTTCAATCTTGTTGGCAAAGAAAATTTAATTCACAGTCAACGGTTTATCAGCATTGCAATATGTAAACATCTCAAGCTGTGAGTTCTACAAGAACGAGGAGAAGACACCAGCAGGGAATTTCTGCTTTTACAGCACACAAAACAATCCCTGCTGGGCTTTTGCACTACCCTGTATTTAGGCAGGTGTCACTTTAGAAAGTATGGTTTTAGCATTACTATCCACCTGGACCACAACTTCAACTTCATTGCATGTAGAATTTGGGAAAAGTTCTAAAATTCCCACATAGGAATGCAAGCAAATTCAGATATACAATCAATACACATCAAACATCTCACTAGTTACACTACAACACAATATGTTACTTGAGTCAGTTACAAGATGAGGCTTTAATCACAATCCACCCCAGATTTGTTTTGTCTTTGGCAATTCCACTTATTATTCTTATCCTAAATGAGAAGATTTTGCTACACTAAGCTGTTAAGGCGGTTAGCTTCGTCATGCTGGTCTCTGTGGATATGAGTAATTGGGCCCTGTTCTAACATGAGATATTGATATATCAAGCCCCAGTTGCTTGAAGAAAAAAGGATTTGAGCAAAAGAGTAGTTAAATATCTTGCTATTTTGTGCCATTTTGGTTTAATCTTTACATTAGACATTTATAATTCTCAATCCTTTTAGTCTTGCGTGCAGTGTTTGCCAACTGTCTGACTCTTCCTTTAGTCATTTAAACTTCAAAACTTGACAATGACAGCACTGACTGCTATACAATGCTTCAAAGTACAGTGATGCAGATTGCTTTAAAATTATCAGCCCACAAAAAAACCAGCACCAGCAGTCTGTGATTTGGAGCTTCTCTTCTATGTGCAATAGACTTTTGTAACGTCCTCTTTGCAGGATGGAGTGAGCTGTGCGTGGTCTTGTTTAGCCCGGGGTGGAGCTTGTGGAGCAACAAAAAAATAAGAAGCTGTGAACGGACAAGTACAAGCTTGTGATGTTGGTTAATGTTGCTCTAATTTTCAAGACACACTTCAAAGTCCCGAACTAAGCTCTTGTAATCAAAGGCCAGAGATAAGATGTTTAAGAAGCTTTTCACTCTGCTCCAGGGTCTTGCATTAAGGTTTTCTATAGAATAATAGTTTTACACTATACCTATTTGTTATTAAGTCTATGTTTTTCTTACAGCACACCTTAGTTACACCTAGCTTGTGCCTGAACTTGTTTGAACAATCAGATGCTGTGGGTTATTTTTCTACACAAATAGTTTTTTAAAAAATCTGATAAAATATATTGTCTCCGAACCGGCAACATTGCATCTTCTGCACTACTACTACATCATTGCATATCTGTAAAATGTCTTCTAAGGGATAAAAAAAAAAATCATCTAGTACCTGTCTTTGAACTGATGTCAAAATATGTTCGCTGAGAATCCGGAATTTGGAATGTTATCTTCCCCTCAGATGACTTGTCTACATCTGTAGCAGTCACTTTCAACACAAATTTGTCTTTGGACAAATTTTCTTGAATTGAAGCAAAGTAGATAGGTTGGGACAGCTCAGGAGGATTGTCATTGATATCCAAAACTTCAATGTAGACTTCAGTCCAGGCCGTCAGGGGAACAGTGCCCAGATCAGTGGCATACACAGTCAACCAGTAGTGTGTTACAGCCTCCCTGTCCACTGTGTCTGCCAATGTTATTACTCCTGCAACAGAATTGTATTGTTTCAATTACTGAATTGTGTTTAATTACAAACAATTTATGTAGTGTCATGTTCTCTGTAAAACCTCTGATCATTATTGAACCATTGTTTTTGCCTCCTATTATCAGGTTTTAATCAAAATAACTTTCTTTCGGCTTCGCCTATTAGGCGTGGCCACAGCGGATTATCCGCATGTTTGATTTGGCACGTTTTTACGCTGGATGCCCTTTCTAACGCAACCCTCCCCATTTATCCGGGCTTGGGACCGGCACTAAGGCTTGTGCAACCCTAATGGCTGGGGTTGGTTCCCTGACCGGGGATCGAACCCGGCCCGCAGCGGTGAGAGCACCGCATCCTAAGCACTAGACCACCAGGGGACCTTCAGGTTTTAATCAAAATAATTTGTTTTAATCTGATTAGTTAGTATGTTAATTATTCATTTTCTGTACTGACAATAATGTTGTCTCATTCAAATCACAAGGTTTTTTAAATAGGCTCATTTTAATACATTATTGTCTCCATAATAACAGCTAACTGAAAAACCTACAATCATTGATATGGTAAAGCTTGGTTGTGTTTTTATTTAACATTAAACAGTAATGTGAATAGAGTGTCTAGGGAAGTCTTCAGGACAGACAACTTGTTGCTTTGCAAATTTCTCAGGAACACAGCTAACAGGAACTGACTTGTCTTGTGGACATTCCACAATATAATAAACAATACATCGTTAAAATATGCAACATTAATTTATCAACTGAATAACTGTAATCATTGGCAAATTCCATTAATATAAAAGAAATACAATAAAATATATCAGCTGAGTGTAGATCATAAAGAATGAAGCATTATGCCTTGATCTAGTGTACCTGTTTCTTCGTCAATGATAAAGACTCCAAGTCCTGTTCCGTCCTGAATGTGATATCTAATGACTCCATCTTTGCCCAGATCTTTATCCACTGCTGTCACAGTCAGGACTGAAGTACCTATTATGGCATCCTCCATAACTGTAGCATTGTGTACAAATGATCTAAAAACTGGGTTGTTCAGGTTTTCATTGACATCCAGCACTTCAACTTCGATGAAACATGAGGAGGACAAGGACCTGGGTTTTCCATGGTCCACAGCGCGAACTGTTAGATTATAAAACTGTTTTTTCTCAAAGTCCAGTTCTTTCTCAAGCGTGAGTAAGCCTGAGGATATGTCCAAAACAAAGGTGCCCCCTTCGCTGTTCTTCAGATTATAGCTTACAGTGCCTCCACTGCCCAAATCTAAGTCATAGCTTTCAACCCATAAAAGCACTGTGCCTGGAGGGGCATCTTCAGGAACTTTAATCCTGTAAACTTTAGGTATAAACACAGGAGGATTATCATTGATATCTTCAAGGACAACCACTAAATCTGCTATTGAGATAAGCTGAGGGTCCTCTTTGGCTTCATCCCTAGCTTCAATCTTTAAGTCATATCTAGGCATGGACTCTCTGTCCAAATTTCCTTTTACACTCACGTCCCCAGAGATTTCATCAACTGCGAAAAAGTTGGTAAATGTTAACAAGGAATATTTGACCACTCCATTGGCATCTTGGTCAGGATCCTCTGCATGCACTTTAAAAATGCTTTTCTCAATCTCTGTGTTTTCAGGGATGCTCACAACATATCTTGGTTGAGAAAATTGAGGTGGGTTATCATTTACATCCAGGACATTGACGGCAAGCAATTTCCAGGCTGATATTTGCGGAGTACCTAAGTCATATGCGGTTATGTTCAAAATGTAGAATTGTTTTGTTTCTCTGTCTAATGGACAGATGATTTTCAGTTCTCCTGTGTTCATGTCAATTCTGAAACATCCATTTTCATTCCCACTGGAAATTGCATAAACAAGTCTGCCATTAAAGCCACTGTCATTATCAGTGGCCTTAAAGTCTACTATAGACACATTTAAAGCCAAGTCTTCTCTGACATCAATGGAGCTTGGAATGCCAGGAGCAAACTTTGGAGAGTGATGATTGATTATATGGACATCAGAGAAGGTCTCTTCCTCTTGGGCCGTAAGGACAGGCTTGATTGTTTCAATGAGCTTCTCGGTTAGCTGCCTGGACACACCAGTTTCCTGACAGTGCCTTGTAACTTCCTTTCCTTTGCCTGTTATGTGTATGGTGACAGTAGTGGACTCAGTGCTATATTTTCCATCAGTTGCTATTATGTCTAGGGCAAATGGAGGACGATTTGTCACTAGAATCTCACTAGGGATAGGCTGAGCGAGCGTGATGTTGCCAGAAACAGCATCAATTGCAAAAAGGTTTTCCTCGTTTCCTGATTGAATTCTGTAATGAATTTGGTCTAGCTCATCATTGTCAATGGCAAAAATGTCAACAATGCTTTTTCCAACTTTTAAATCTTGTGGTATGGAGACATTACATGCCACTTTTTCAAAAAGCGGTTGGTTGTCATTGACGTTTATCATGGTAATGGTCACAGCACACTCGCTGACACGACTAAAGGGACTTCCACTGTCAGAAGCCCAGATCCTGAGATGGAACCACCTTTTCATTAACTCATAGTCAAGCTCTTCAGAGGTAGAAATGACACCTGTTAATGGATCTATGACAAATGGTAGTGGAGCTGTGTTTGCAATTGCGTAGGTGACAAAACCATTTTTGTCCCTGTCCAGGTCGAAAGCAGTGAGGCTTAAGACACTAGTTCCTATTGGAACACTTTCTTGCACAGTGGCCTGGTAAGAGGCTGAGGTAAATGTGGGAGCATTGTCATTCTCATCGATTACGTCAACTATGACATGAGCTTCAGTTTCACCAGGACTGACTGTGACATCAAACTCATAATGATTTTTCTTTTCAAAGTCAAGATGCTCAGAAGTGACAATTACACCAGTTTTGGGATTAATTTTGAATTTGTGGCTGTCTGGGCTGTTTTTGATACGGTAGGTGACATTTGCTAAAGGTGCCTGGACGGACACTTTAAGTACATGCGTTTTTGGTGGGGAGAATTCACTAACGGTCACTTGATATGTTCTCTGCTCAAATGTCAGTGAGGTAATTTGGGGGGAAGGAATATGAATTTGCTTAATTGGTGTTAGCAAAGGAGGATTACTTCTGTCTTTTGCCTGAAGGGATAAATTTAATCCGAGTGTGTTTTCTGCCCAGTTAATCCATTTTATTGAGACCACTTGAAAATCATTACCCTGGAAGGCAAATGGAATAATCTCAAAATCCTTCTCTGAATCTCCTGCAACTATATTCAGAGAAGCATCTCGTGCCTTCACATGGGGCTCTAGTTTGACATTCACACATATACTTTCAGCATCCGCTTGAGGAGCCTCTGAAGTGAGCGGGGCGATAAGAGTAAAATTGTCAAAGACCTTTTCAACATTCACGACCACTGTCGCAACATTTCCAAACTTCTGGACGCCAGAGATTTTCTTTGTCCTGTCCTCAGCCAAAATTGTAAGATCATACTTGTCTCTCAGACTGGCATTCAGCCTTTTAACCAGAGTGACAGTCCCCGTGAAAGGATCCACAGCAAATGGATGTGATCTTGTGGTGAAGGAGTAATAAAACTCAGCATTGCTACCAATATCAGCATCTGTTGCACTTACTCTCACCACGCTCGACTTCACTGGAGTGTCCTCTCTGATCACCACATTGTAAGAAGCAGGGTAGAAAAGAGGTTTTAGGTCATTTCTATCCAGGACTTGGATCAGTACTTTTGTTAAGGATTGGTACTCATAGGTGCTTTCTGTAGCTTCAACAGTCAGAGTGTAGGCATCTCGTACTTCTCGGTTGAGCATTACAGGAGAGAGAGAACTGCTGCTGCCAGTGGCTATTCTCAAAAAGCTGAAATCTCCTACGGTTAGCTCCTCTGCTTTGAAAAGGCCATCTTCATCGCCAGCGACAATTCTGTACTTGATGTTCCATAACGGATCAGAAACTAGAATGCCCATTCGTACTGGGCTCTCCACATAGGTCCGGGGGGCAGAGTTCTCATTAATGCTGGCATTATATAAGTGATGGGTGAACCTCAGAGGAGAGTTGTCCTTTATAAGGCCCCCCTGACCTCTGGATATGTGCAGTAGGACTGCTAGAAGGCTGAGCAATTTAGCCCTGTCTTTCAAGGCCATTCTTAGTGGCTCCACATTGACCCTCACACCTAAAAAAGACAAGAAAAGTGAATGTGAATTTGTATGTGCGCACGCACATGTGTGTGTGTGTGTGTGTGTGTGTGTGTGTGTGTGTGTGTGTGTGTGTATGTGTGTCTGAGATGCATGAGTTTGTGGTCAGGGTCACAAATGCTTATAGACTTGATATTAGATTGCTATTAGGTATAAATGCACTCGTGAAATAATCATTAAATTCATATTCAATATTAAATAATTATCTTACAGCACATGTACCACACACACACACACACACACACACACACAAACACACACAAACACCAAGTGAAAGCCACAGGCAGGTATTCACACTCCTGTTCTAACATGCCTTGACAAACGCAACATTTTATTGTGTGAGTGTTAAGCAGGTCTGCTCTCTTTCGTTCACTGTGTCCTTCAAAAGTATGTGCACATATTGTTTCGTAGGGATCTTCCTCGTACAACCAACAAAACCCCCAATAATAATTTTTAAATCCTTACTATTATTAATTCACACTATTATTTTCTCTCCATTTTTCTTTTTTTAATGATAGAAAGTATGTCAAACAATACACTTTACTCAACCTATATCCTACATCATCTTTGTTTTCAACTCGGATTGAAAATACATTTCAAGCTGAATATGTTCTTGTTAACTCAAGTGTTTTCTCCTTACTTCTGCCTGTATAATTGGAATATAAACTGTGGGTTGTAATTGCGAAACTGTGAACCCCCCGGGGCAAATTCAGGTTAGAAAAGTGGGAGAGCGAGTGAGTAAGCAACCGAACATATCTGTTAGTAACAGGATGTGTCGTGTTCTTGCACCAAGTCACAGTCTACAGTATCAGATACCTGTAGCTGCATGCTCAGACCAGCTTTTAAACCCACAGATCGAGTTTCACTATGGATGCAGATATTAAAAAAATAAAAGAAATAAAAAAAAATCAGAGTGATCAAGGCTCTGCTCATTCACCTTAATACAATGTGAAGCTTTTCTGTGTAAAAGGAATAAGGCTGAGCCTCAAAATACATTTTTACATTTAAAATAATGTCGGACACACTAAAGGATAATCTATAAATGTTTATGCAGAATATATTTGTATATATTTCTTATTATTATTATTATCATATTGAAAAAGATCATAATATGGTGATCATTCAAGGCATTTTTTACTAGTATTAGTGCTTAATATTGTTACTTAATAATTGTATCCATTGCCATTGTTAATTTTTTTTTTGCTAAATCCATATCTTCATGTTATAAAAAAAGATAATTTAAAAAATGTATGTCCTTTAAACACACCTACATATGTGTATAGATTGTGTATATGCGCAAATCTTGCTAAGAACCGTAATTTTGTACTAGCACTAGTGGTATCTATGAAACTCTGGGATAATAGGCAGTAGTTGTGCCTTCATAATATGTATAATATTTTAATGTTTGTGGTTTGAAGTGTATATTATATGCATAATAAATATTATAGGTCTCACAGGTTATATTATGCTAATTCTCCAAGAGAAACAGAAGGCCATGTGGTTTCAGCTGAGACCTTCTACTACCTTCTTGCTCATCATTTTCATGAATTTTCAACCTGACAGATTGTGATAATAAATCATAAAAAGAAGGTAGCAAAAAGCAAAATTACAAGCTTTTACCTAGTATTAGCAATATAAATAGTGACTTGATTGGCACCTTCCTCCACAGCCAGTTCCAAAAATATGACCCAAGTTATCAGGAACAGGCCACAGAAAGGATTCTTACAGCAATCGGTTTGATCAGGAAAAAGGTAGTCAATGATTTTACTTAGAAATGACACCATATTTAGTGTTTCATACAAAATATTTATAAATTAAATAAATACGAGAGATATTGGATTTCATTCAGTTTTTTGTGAATGAGGTGTTACGAAAACAATCAAATGCTACTTCAACACTACGAATCACTTTTACGAATTACATGCGATACAGAAGTGCACTGTGTTAAACCCTTTTAAGTATTTGGTTAACTCAGGAGCTGTTAACTCAGGAGCTGACTTTTTTTGTGTGTCTATACTTGTTTAAATAAACAATGTATCTGGACTGGAAGGGGAGAAAAGTGAGACGTTGACATCTATTGCAATGCTGCTATCTGCAATGTGCATCTCAGGTCAGCTCAACCCTGCATATAGATCAGTTTGCAGTGATAGAGTGATCACTATCATGGTAAATTCTTTTAAAACAACGTTTTTTGCACATAATACGTAACCAAAATTGCGTTATGGAACAATACGTAAAAAGAAATGCTGCTATTTTACGGATTTACGGTTACGTATAATTTGTATGACTCCATTTAAAAACTTCCAAAATTCAAAAATTTCACAATCTACATCCTACACACCAATTGTTGAAAATAAAACTGCTTTGCTAAGTTTCTCTTGACCACCCATGGACAAGATAAATTATTTCATTACTGTTTTAAGCTTAGAGTCAAACCTAAAATCAGTCAAACCTAAGTAAATATAAACGCGGTCAAAAATCACTTGGATCACACACACCGACTGTGACAGTAGACATACCTGAGGTCCTGAATGGAAGCTCCTCATGGAATCTTTCCTGCAACTCCCTACAGCTTTGGTAATTTCAGATTCCGGTGTGGTGTTATAAGTTGTTGTCTTTTTTCCATAATGTAGTTTAAAACAAAGTAGAAAGAATCCCAACTATTCCAACAGTTGGGTTCCTCTCTCCGGCTGGTCTGTTTTTGCACAAAGCAAAAGTGGTATAGAGCGTCGTTCTACTGAGACACCTTCTTCCCTCAGGACGTTCATCCCTCCCCAATCTGTCCCTCCCTTTACCCCACACCCTCCTCCACTCTTCAACACCCAGGCAGACACCCAGGCACATGTCTGTCTTTTTCACTGTTTCTTTCTATCTCTCTGTACCTCCCTACATTTGGGCTTTGGGCCATGGGTGGATGTGTGTGTGTGACGCAAAACCTTTTTTAGGACAGAACCGTGCGGGTAGTAAGGATTAAGCTCTTGGGGTTTTTATTGCTTTAAAGCAAACCTTTAAAAAGTTTACTCCTTGTCTTCAAGATTATAATCAGAGACCTTAAATTTCCATAAACGCAAGAGACTGTGTAATTAGATCCAACAGAAGCTTCAGGGTTTTGAATGAATGTTTACATCTTTTTAAACTGATAAGTCTTTTTATTTGCATCGAATATCAATACAGAATTGTCTAAAAATGCATTTTTAAAAAAGACAAATTTTTTAACTGGTACTAGAAAGTGGACTGGTTTTGGGGTCGTTTGCTACCACTTACACCCTACAGCTAAATATCTTCATTTAATTGTTATGTAAACAAAGTCGTCTACTCCTGGTTTGATTAGTTGCCGATTGAGGTGTATGAGACCTGGGAAGGTTCTAAGAGATAAAGCAAACCTGCAGGTTTACCAAATCTCAAGTCACAATGGTCCATGGAGAATGATCTGTTGATGGGATCTGTTTTACCTTTACCTTCATTCCCAGACATTTTAATCTGGAAAATCAAGTCAACGCCAGAGCCTTGCTATCGGGTGGTCTAGGTTTTAAGAACCATTTGTCTATTTAAACTCAGATGATATAATTATGAGCCAGGTACAATGATAAATTCAGTAGAAATGAAACCAAATATGAATGCATTATTTGGAATGAACAAATATGTTCAGATGAAGTAATAATGATACGCATTTGGTTGAGAGAGGATTAGGATCTCACTGGATGTAAACCAGAGTTTTTTACTATTCATTCTTAGTCAGATTTGAAAATTCTGGCATGTTCATTACCGTGAATTCATTCATCCCTGGACTGGAAAAATATTTAACTTTATTATAAAATATTGTTTATAATAAAAAATATAATACATGCAAAGCAAGATATAAATAATTATGAACACAGATACCTAAGCCTTGCGAGTAATAGGTTCTAATGCAATCAAATATAAATAAAGAAATAAAAATAACACCTTTGCTTTGGGCTATGCTCTCTTTTGAGTTTCAGTCTGAATACAGATATAGATATGGATATTTAAAGCACAAAACAGAGTGGATCCTTGGGGTGGAAGTGAAAATGGTTGAGCACATGGACCCAGCAAGCAACCACGCATGGCCCACAAATAAGACTCAACAGAAGGTGGGCATCAGGCCACTGGCAGCAGGTGGACGTAGCAAAAGTGCACTTTGAAGACAGAGTGAAAAATGTGCATCCCTTAGGGCATGCTAGCAAAATTTTGAGAATGAGAGAGAAAGACACTTGCATAGTTTATGCAATGCTTTTGAATGAAATAAATATTTGGAGTGGATCAGTGCCTTTTGGTTTTTTTGGTGCATGTGCAGTACAAAACCAGTGCTGCAGTATCTTAGCTCTGCCTCATATTGTTTTGATCTCCTAAAGCATCACCTTGTTTGTTCAAAGCCTCCAATGTTGATTGAAGCCATGAATCATAAACCCACTATTTAGACAAGAAGTCATTTTTAATAAACCTTATAACTGAGAGGCCTATTGTTAGCTATCAAAAGAAGCCATTCTCTGGATTAAAAAGAAAATTTTGACTGTTTGAATGATTCGTTCTCTGCCTGATGTCTTGACATGTCTTCCCACAAATAATGCCTTTTCACTTCTAAGAAGTATCTCATGAATTAGATTTGTCAAATAAGTAGGTTAATGCTATTCATTTATCATCAGGTGAATATAATACTGTATTTGTTCTTTTTGTTCATAAAGGATCATCTCCTAGATTATCATGATTAATGAGCATATAAAAAAACACAACAGTTGCATACAAAAGAAGAACCGCTTTGATTGAGAATAGTGGGTATAATAACTTTTTGACACAAACAGGCATTAAATATCTAAAGCAAGGCTTATTATTTAAATATGAATAATATTATTCTGGCTATTCATTGAAGCCAAGTTTTTTATGCAAATCAACTTTTTACTCACTCTGTCTGGGAGCGACTGGAAGGACCCAAAATGCAGGACGCAGGCAGAAGTAAACAGTGTATAATGAGAATGTTAAAAAACAAAGGGAATAAATGTCGCCTGTCCGAAAACTTACAGACACTGGCGCAGGAGCGAAATGGGCAGGGTAAACCAAGTCTAAAAATATAATTCATTAAACAGAGGCTGGCGAACAGGGCAATACGGGGCAATACAGGGTATTAGCACAAACAAAAACTTTTGTGTCCTGAAATACCGGGTGGTGCGAGAAAACCTTCAAGATGGGGAACATGCAAACCTGGAAGAACCTGACACACACACCACATTCAAATCTACATTATTTATAGTCCTATTCAGGAATGAATAAAACCTATTCAATTCAAGTAATCAGAAGTAGTCAGACGTAGCTAATTAACTATGAAAAGAGTATGACATATTTTTAAAATAATGGGTTGCGATTTCCATTAAGGTAACAAAAACTTTACAGACCCACTTGCAATGCTTCATGGCCATCAATTTGAGAAACAACGAAGCCCATCAGATTAAAAAAAAAAAAAAGAAAACACCATGATAAGTGCATGCTGCATATTATGCAGGGAGATCATTCTGTAGAATAATCTCTTTATTTTTTAGTCAATAATATAAATAAACAATACATTTTAGTTATACATGTTGAAGGCATTCAGGTGTCAGAGTGATGATGTAACTGATGGTCACAGCTGTCTGCACCAAAATAAACAGTGTCCAGCAATCAGTGACCACATGGCTGCTATAGGCAAGTCATTCCCACTCCCCTGACAGTTAAACACTTACTAGTGTTTTTGAAGTGTCAAGACAATCTCAAATAACATTCAGTTCTCCCTTAGCTGATGTTTTTTCTTCTGCAAAACCCATAAAACTGCAAGACATTTTAAATGCCTAGCACTGATCAAAATCATGGTCTTGCACTGGCAGACTGATTGTATTGTAGGAGAGGAAATGATAACAGGAAAAGAAAGAGAAAGTCAAAATAAAAGACAATTGCTATTCAGAGAATAGACTGCACAATAATTTGTTCAGTTTTAAAATGATCCACAAAGTACACTACTCAAAGACAAACATACACAAGCTTTTATCAGATTATTCTCCTCTTTGCTGCATGATGCTGATCTGTTTCATAACCTTTTCCTAATTTCTCCAAATACAGTGTTATTCATATTAAATATTTTAAAATGAGTTTGTAAATATTTGTTCCAAATGTTGCCAGATCCCCACTTTTATTATAGCAGCAGTGTCAGATTCCTTACATACACTAAGCACAGCACAACACAAGCTTCTTGCATGTGGTTTCATTACTGCCAATAAAACTGTTGTTTTGGAAGAAAAGTGAGATTCCCACTGTTAAACTGTGACTCAAGGAATTGAATTTTGAACAATTTCAGTACACTCTGAAGGGCAAATCTATGCAATTCGACAAGATTTGGCATTACTTTGCTTGTTTTAAAATAAGCATTATTTAATCAATTTATGGCACATTTTTTTCATTATGCATCAAACCTGGAAAAAAATATATACTGTACTTTGGATCAAAGATAGTGAAATGTGTTGACCTTCTTTTGCTTTTCTTGTTTTGCTGTCTCTATTTACACTTAAAACAGACACCAGCACTCATTAGACATTAACTGGTGAGTGTACATAACTAGTACAGTTAGATGTTTGCTTTCTTGTTCTGCCAGAAAAGCTTGTATTATACCCAAAACAAAAATATTTAAATAAAACTATTGATTTTGACTCATTAAGGTTGTTGTTCTTCAGTGGCTTATATTATGAACTGATCTTTTGATCTGACATAGATTCCATGCTCTTCCTGACACAACTATTTCATTTAATCTGAAAGTAGCACTGAAACTAGCACTGAAAGTGCACAGGCTTAGTGGTGACTGGTTCCTTGCCCAGAAATCAAATTCAGGCTACAGAGGTGAGTGTGGGATATTTTGCCACTAGACCACCAACTGTCTAGTCAGATTCACACCCATAAGAAATAAACTACTAGAGGCATAAACACCTTCTTGCTCACTCATTTGAATGCAAAGTGACTTGTAAATAAGAATGTTTTTTTTTTTTTCCAAAGAAATTACATTTGAAGACAGAGATAACTACAGAAGAGATGATATAAATGAGTAAATTGATTTTATGTAGAGAGATTTTGACTAGTAGTGTAGTGTTTACAGTTGTAGTGCACCTTTTTAAATGCTATTCACTGTAACAATTTATCCTTAAATCTCATATGATCCTTCTTCCTTAAATAAAGCTCTACATAAGACATAAAACAAGCATTCAGAATCGTATTCATTTTGCTTTTATGTTATGTTTGTTTACATTCCATTAATACTTGATAGTGTTAAAAAAAAATGTATCACTGTTAAATTGGAAAAATTTAATCGGAATTAACATTTAAACACTGTAAATGTTAATAACATTTTAAAATGAAAAGTCAGCATCTAAAAAGTAATTATTTGCCTACTGGAGTGTGTCTCTCCTGGAAGTTGTTTTTTTCACTTCCTCCCTTGTAATATTCAAATCGCAAACTGGGTAGAGTGTGTGTGTGTCAACATGGGGGGAGTAGGATCAACAGATGAGAAACAACAATCTTACTGCAAGTATATATATATATATATATATATATATATATATATATATATATATATATATATATATATATATATATATAATATATATGGTATATATCTATATCTCAGCAGTGGTGCTAAAAGACCGCTCTTAAGAAACAATGTAGCGAGGAGAAATTAATGTACATATTAAATATTGGTCATAAATATATGAAAGTATAGCGCATCTACTAATAATTATATATGAATGAATCGTTTTTACCAATGCACATATGTTATAAAGGATGCATCATGGTACAAATGCCAAATTGTGTCTGATGCATCACATCATTAATTTTTATTAACCGACGCAAATCAGTAAATCTTATTATCTCTCATATGTACAGCTGTTGTTTGCATTATTTAATCAAAATATGCAATTTTAAGGTTACATTTTTTTTTATATTATCTAAGAAGAATTTTTTTTGCTTAAAAATACTGTAAACTATATATAAATAAAATATCGTTTAAGAGTAAAATAATTACACCTACAGTATTTGGTATTGTACTCATCCGTTAAATTAAATAATCTCCTCAAAAAATGTTTTAAGAAGGATCATTTCACCACGTGTCATAAAGACTTGCTGTGTATGTCAAATTGACATACCCTGAGTCAAGTATTTGCTACAACACAAAGCATTAAAACAGATTATGACTTTTTATTTTAGCACACCTCTGTCATGTCAGAATCACATTATGGTGACGGTGTGACATGCCTTGTTGAATGACATTTTTACGAAAAATGAAAGAAGTTGTTGAGCTGTTTCAGAAGATTTTACAAAAGTAGGCACCTGGTGATAATAAAAACATGTAAACCTGCTGTTGGGAACTAACACATGTTGAAAGTTTGGACACTACCTTAAATCATCAGCATCCTTAAATAAATAAATTGTGATTTTGTAACTGTGTAAACACTGATGTGACAAAAAACTAAAATTGTAAATTAATAATAAATAGTTAATATTATAAACAGCAGCTACGCTAATTCCTCTCCACTGCTTCTCTTTCTCTTCCCATCCCGAGGCATCCTGAGGTTGCGCCAGCTCCAGTCGCGTCCCACCTCATGGAGATTATGGACCTTTAAAGCAGTAGATGCCGAGCCAGCAAACATCCCGAACCATCTAGAGACGTACCAGCGCCATTTGGATCCCACTTCATGTAGAGTTTGGACTTTGGACCTCTTTGAGTGTTTAAAGGCTCTGGCATCGAGAAGCTGGTGTTGGATCTGTGATGATCTCAAATGTTAAGATATTTTATGAGTTGCTCAGTAGCTCCTGGTTCCATAACCTCAAATGACTGTATAAGACTGTAGAAAGGACATTATTCATGATCCTACATTCCGGTGCTCATGTTAGTTCTCACTCTCCAGTGTTTTGTATTGTTTAAGGATTTATAATCACACTCTTGATATCACCCAAATGAGGATGGGTTCCCCTTTTGAGTCTGGTTCCTCTCAAGGTTTCTTGCTCATAATATCTAAGGGAGTTTTTCCTTGCCACAGTCACCATGGCTGATCATCAGGGATAAATACTTGACTTGACAATAAACCTGAATCAAAATCTTCCTTCCTACTCATTTCCTATTAATTTCTGTATGAATGCATGTGTATGGGTAAATATTTCGTGTGTGTGTGTGTGTGTGTGTGTGTGTGTTAAGTTTCACACACTTTGGACAGGGAACAAGGAGTATATGCCACAACAAAAACGTGTATCTAAAAAAATATGCTCAAATAGCAGCATTTGGTTTAAACCCATGAATCCTGAGTTCTTTTTCCACCTATGGACAGGGGTCAGAGATAGTAAAACCATTCAGGCAATAAAGAAAACCAGATAGGAAAGGAATGTAAACAATGGACAGAAAGCGTGGGCCATTAAGGTTTAACCTTCTCAGCATATTTTTATGGATATTTCAGTCAAATGCTTTTCATTAATTCTTTTCAGTAATCACTTTTCAGGGTCACAGTGGATCCAGTGCTTAACCTGGAAACACTAGGCTTGAAGGCAGGGACACACCCTGAATCAGACACCAGATCAGAGCAAACACACATTCATTCACATCTAGGGGTAATTTGGAGTGTCCAGTTGACCGAACGGCATGTTTTTGGATAGTGGGAGGAAACTTTAGAGGGGAAACACCCGTGGGCACAAGGAGAACATGTGAAATTTCGCCATAAGAGTAACCCAAGCTCAAGATTTACGCTTAAGGAATTGCAGTGAAACTCCATGTCTATTATGATTATGTAACGTTATATGTTGATAAGGCGAGTTTAAGTTAGAAGACCCTTTAAGGTGTTCATTCTGTGTTTTTTACCCAATGATCCCATTATAAAAAAGTGATATAAAATAGGTGTACTGAGCCACAGTCATTCTAGTGTTAGTCAAACAAGAACCTCCAATTTGACTTCTGAATACTTATGGTGATTGATTAAAAAACTCTGATTGATTCAAAACTGATTTAAACAAGAAAAGACAGACATAAATGGCACTTAATAAATGTGCTTACAATTCTTTGTAAGTTGGAAATAATTCCTTGTAAGCACTTTCATGAAGCTGTAATAATGTCCTAAATTTCTTTGATTACTATAACTGAAATCATTTTCTAAAGTGTGGAATACCTGCAAAACTTATAATCATCATTATAATGAAGGTACAAAATGTATTAACAGTAATGAAAACTTTACACATATTTTAATATCTGTAATCACTGATGACATTAAACAATAAATATCAAACTAGTCATTATAAGCAAATTATACAAGACTATTTATTACTTATTTATTTCTTAAATTTAACGTAAAAATACAAATTCATGAACAACTAAAATAACATACACTGCATCTTATACCTAATAGGCATTATGACATTAGTTATAAATGAATTGTTATTTATACTACATTTTAGTGTTTATGTGTTTGAAGTGTATATAAGTTTCTTTCAGCTTTTTGTGGCTTCATGAATATCGCCTTTAATTGTTACCTTAAAATGCCCCTGTCTCAATGCATCTGTGGGCTATGTATTCAAGTAATTTTGACATAATAGATGGTAAGAAATTGTTTAAAGCAGGAAAAAGAATAATGGTGAAAAGTAAGAAATGCATAGCTAGACAATATTTGAGATTGATGTTTGAGCTGACTGTAGAAGAACAAGCTAAATATGACTCATATAATATTTATGTTTGTTAGAAATGAAGTGGTGTTTGTTCCATTTATTAAAATTGTGAATTTTTAAATGAAATTCAGAGGCAGAATGTGTGATAAATTATATATGGGAGTTATGAAAAATGACTTTATTCTGGTAGTTATTGTACATCTGAATAGGCCTATACAGCTCCAGGGGTTCCTGGTTCAAGCCTGAGATCAGGTTACTGTCTATTTGAAGTTTATGCAGTGTCATGATCTCCCCGTATAAAAGTGGGATTCCTTAGAGTTCTCCTTTGGATTTCCTTCCACCTTGCAAAATTAATTAATTAATGTAAAGTTTTCTCTGTGTTTGAGGGAGACTCCAAATTAGAATCCAAATACTAGGTGTCCTTAAGGTCCTATTGCTAATATGATTAATATGTTAAGGATTTTATAACATTTCTTGAACAACTTGATTGATTGACAACATTGCTTCCAGTTTGACTTTAGTGTGTGTCAATGTTGAATAATACTAAGAACATGGTAACTGTCTTAATGTCCCACTGTGCCGAATGATCCACTGTCAGATTGTCACTAATTGATCCACTGTCACAATTAATTTTGTATGGTTACAGTATAATGTAAAAATAAGAATAAAATGCAACATAAGGTCATCATGTATTTCTTTTGCTTACTACATACCTTGCAGATAAGTGTACTGAGAAAAGATTAAAGATGCTAAATGTTGATTAGGAGCTCCATTCACAACATCTTCTGTTTTGGAATACATAAAGCTTTATGTCTAAGGTTTAGCTACAATAAAGCTAAACCTTAGACTTTTGCAAAACTCTGACACTAACCCTGACACTGAAGTCTTTTCATAGAAGATTCCAGCATATTTACAATTGCACATCTTGAATTCATTTATGTTGAGCCTCCACCATACAAGTCCTAATGCACCTTCTTACCATACAAACAATAATGATTTAGAACAACTGACCTCTTGTTATAGATTGTGAAGAATCAAGAATGCATCAGCACTGCTGCAAACTTTAAGACTTTAAGGGGAGGAAACAGTTTTCTTGAACATTTAGTTTCAAAGAAGTGGGAAAGTGTAGGGACTGAAGATTAACCTGTGAAACAGAACACCTGAAGCAATTCCCATTCCCCAGAATGCTGCGAGACAATCTTTTCTATCTAAGCTGAGAGCAATTTTCTATGAAAAGGACTTTTGTCTGTCACAGTGCCAGGAATAGATTGAGCTCTTTTATTGTTAAACACTGTGACATGTGTTTGCCAACACATAAAATAGTGGGGCAGAAAGAAATTCAGCAAAATGGGAACATATTTTTCAACACTCCTCAAGGCATATATTGTTGTTTTGATTGTGGTTGGCTGATTGAGCTGAACTGCTAAAGTCGAAATATGAAACTTCACCAGAGTTAAGCCTGTTGATAAAACTTCAGAGAACAATTGTCAGCCAAGCCTTTACAAAACACACTTTAAATTTCTGTACTTTCATTTATAAAAGAGCTGCAGTGTAATTTTCTGACTTTTACACAATTAAACATTCAAAAGATTATTCTCTAAAATCCTTGCCAAATTATTTATATTACTAGACATGGAAATGACATGAGAAAGACTAACCATGCGGTTTAGAACAATCTTGTTTTTAACAAAATGCCCAATCAGCAAAGTTTGCCTTTGCAAACTGTAATACACAATATTTACTCTTTGTTGACAGAGAAATTCATTTCATGTTTCATCAGATTAGTGTATGGGAAGGCAAAATCTCTGCCTCAACAAAATACATAGACCTTTCCGCACGTGCACTGTGCAGCAAATTGAATAAGATATAATTACTGGATGTGAGTCTGAATCTCATTCACCAAAACTCCCATTAGGATAAAACCAAAGAGCATCAAGACTGAATTCCCTAATCCCCATTTTATCCTTGCTTGCTTTCTATGATCCTGTCTTGCTTTCCACCAACCAGGTCTTCAGGAGCACTGCTTATTCATGCAGCACTAAAGCCCATAATTACAAATGTGTTCCAGCAAGGTGGAGGAGAAAGACTATGTAAGCTTAATGTTCAAGCTTACGATAGTGATTAAGAGAGTTCTTTTTTTTTTTTTACTTCAGCTGATATTTGCCAATACTTCTACTGCTGGTAAATTTACAAATATGTATCTAAATATAAAGTAAAAGATGCAGCTTGAAACTTTCTTTTCAGTGAGTTATCCATTATAAGTTATGAAAAACTATACGTTTCAGTTACGTCTCAAAACATCGAAGCAAAGATCTTCTGAATTTTGTTGAAAATGATGAGGAAACATTTTCTCATTCTTTCTTCATATTTCCGTCTTTTCAAAGATACTGTTATAGTTTTGCCTTGTAGGATCTTTTCAAATGTATGCACACATAAAGTAATGTAAATAATGATATAATTATAATGATTAATAATGTGAACAACATGATAATATGATTAATATGATATAATAAAATCATTAATAATAATTAAGTAGGTTTTTTGTATTTGCTACTTCTAAATAAAAGATGTCTGAAAATGTGTTAATGTATTTTTAAATAGTGATTCAATGATTCATTTACAGGCAATATAATGAGACATAACTGCTTCTATCAAATAGCTGGAAGCACTGTTTTGTGTTATATGTTGTTGTTTTTTTACTATATCCGCATGTCTTAGTGGTAATCAGTGAGCATGCAGTTTGTTTTATGTTCGTTTGCTTGACATGTGAACCCCATCCAGCTTTTCATTTTTTCCATCATTCAACACTCCAACGGCCAGAGAAACACACTGGGGAAGGGGGAAGGGCAGAACACAGCACCAAGCCTGACGTGACAATACTATCACCTGCTCCTGGCTTGGGCAAGCCAAAATGAGTGGGAGGCTCCTCTGTGCTGGGTGTAGGCCAGCATGAGGGTGAAAGAGGGAACAGGAGGAAAAGGGAGTGAAGGAAAGGCAGATGGAGAAAGGTAGGGGGAGAGGGGACGGGAATCGGCCCAACACCGCATGCACAGGAAACACAATCAAACTCCCAGCAGACCTGCTGGTCCTTACACACACTACAGCCTGCTCTCTCTCGTTCTCCTCTTTCTCTCTCTCTCTCTCTCTCTCTCTCTCTCTCTCTCTCACACACACACACACACACACACACACATTTCTTTTCCTTCTTTCCCTATATGAATTGCTTACAGATCATTGGGATTGCTATGTTAGCATATGGAAAATTGCCACATGTTTCTCGATGAACATGTTGTTGATCACCAGGGAAGCTCTCAGCACTTTGAAGTCATATATTTAATTTGTGGACCAAATGAATAAATAAAAATAAAAAAATACAAATTAAAGAAAAAAATAAATAACACAAAGTGTCTAAGAAAGCTGCCACAGAGCCACAGAGGCATTGTTTAGCATTACTCTGGAATGGTCTCTGCAGCTGTCCTAGAGGCACAAACACCATATTCTATCAGTTGGTCAGGTGTTTTAACGGAGTTCACTGCCTTTGACATCGACATCTACTGTAGGTGCTCATTGAATTGCGCTCTTGTGACTGTGATTTCCATCATCTGTTTGAATATTATGTTATACAAAGTAAAAGAGCATGTGTCTGAGTACAGCAAGTACCTTTATCAGGTGCAGTCTTTTAATAATGGATTATAATCAGAATATGTGCTAGTGCACAGGTGTGTTTTATGGCTGCATGCAGCCATTTCGTTTAGGCCCTAATGTTTGTTGTGAGTGCTGAAAACTGGTTTAGGCAGGAACTTCTACTTTCTGGATTTGCATTACACGTTGATAAGCCAACGTATTTCATTGTTGATAATTGATTCCTATTTTCAAGAATGATTTCCTGTATTGTACTTTACTGTATAAAGGCAAAACAGATTACAATCTGTTTTGCCCTTTGACTGCCTTTTAACCCAAGGTGACTTTTTATACTTTGGATTAACAATAGGCCTCATTTATATTAAAGTTGTATCTAAATAAACACTGTTGTGTTGTTTGTGTAAGTCTACACGAACTGTCTACCACCAGCTTTATGACAGTTTCAGAAAGGCTGATTTTCTTTGTATTCACTTGCGTATGTCGCAATGTTCAGAGGGTGTTCCCAACACAGCTCAAAGGATGTTCAGACACGGATCATTTACATGTAGTGATAAACGCAAAACTCCACAAAACCTTTTTTTATTTATTTATTTTTTTAATCAAATAATCAAAATAAAGGCCTAAAAAGCAGAAGTGCAAATGATTTTGATTGTCTACTATACAAAGAAAAGAAAAGAAAATTGATGACCAATAAGAAGTGAGCAGTAACTCTTCTGTCAGCTCAGTCATTGTAGTATTGTACAGACAAACCAGCATTGGTTTTGGTATAACTGAACTTTTTTTTTTTTTCAGTTCGTATTTGTGTTTATATATTTTAACTGATACCAATAATAAAAACTGCTTGTTTTCACTTGGTTTTGATATCACTATTCTAGCTGTCTGACATGAGGATGTGTGTTTAACAGAAACATCAATGCACTTATCCTGCTGAATGCTGATCTACAGAGATTTACATCAGTTTGTCTTATCGGTACATTTCCACAGTCACTAGCAGGAGTACAACAAATATTTCTGATAACCAAATCTCCTTTGCGAACACTCATACAAACCAACTATGCATTAATCGATCCATATCCAGCTTAATAAATTAGTCCTATTTTTTATGTTATACAGTATTTTACTGTTCATTAAACCACTAACAATATCATGTTACTCAAAAAAATGAATCACATAACGTTACTTATGTACTCTCTCGTCTTTTGTTTGTGTTCAGAATAAAGTACTTCTTCCAAACGTTTCTCAGTGTTAGCAATATGTAAGCACTTGATTTGTGTCATATTGAAAAGGACATCTGAACAGGAAAAATCATGAACAACCTTGGTCCTAGACATTGCTTTCGCCTGGTAGTGGAATTGTAGCAGAGGCAGGTGTCCAGAGTGTGACTTGTGTAAGGTTTAGATAAGATTAAGTGCTAGTGTTAACATTTAAAATAAAGAAGCTCTGTGTAGAAGTTTCCTGATAGTGGCAAAAAAAAATGAATTGGGGTCAACCAGCTAGATAAGGAAGAATGCACACGGCAGGGCAGATGTCTTTGGAAATGCCCGTGGCCGTGAAAAATACGCCTGGAATCAACATTCATACATAATCTGCTTACACACACATATCTAGAGTTAAAGGTCTGAACGAAAATACTCAATGCCCTTTAGGGAGGAAACAGAAGTATCTTTTGTAGGAGAGATACAGCAGTGGCATGCTGATTGCTATCAATACATTTCTACAAAGTTGCACACAAAAATGTGTAAAAGTCATCTCTTGTATTCCTTTGTGCTCATACTGTACAAAGTGCAGCTGGCAATATTCTATTCTATTCTATTCTATTCTATTCTATTCTATTCTATTCTATTCTATTCTATTCTATTTTATGTCAGCACATACAAGAACAGAAATTGTAACAGGGGTTAAGATGTTGGACTTTGGACCTAAAGGTTGTATGTTCAAATCCCAGCACCAACAAGCTGTCACTGTTGGGCTCTTGACCAAGGCCCTCAACCCTTATCTGCTCAGTAACATCAGCATTAGAAAATTGTGCGACTCTAAATAAGTTTTCCTGACAAAGCATTGTAAATGTGAGAATTCTGTTAAGCTTCCTTACTTTTACTCAGTTTTCAAGGCACCTACTGTGCACTTTTTTACTGATTATATGCACATCAAATTACAAAGATGTCAGTGTCACCACAGTACAACACATTCATTCATTGTGTTCACTCTGCGCTCAGTGTGATAAAATCACAGTAAATGTAAACACAACAGCTTGACATAAGATCTGATATATGAGCGCCCTGATTTAGGGTAGTATGGAATGTAAGCATAGATCAGTGTCTCAAAGTGAGGGCTTCCTTCACCCCCTCTCATTTTTCACATGCATTCTCAGCTCCCTATGAAGGCCCCAGCCATTTGCAGGATCCTTATGTGGGCACATACATTTTTTGCTCTTGCTCAATCACAACATAATGGAAAGATTTATCACTTATCACTTTAAGCTGAGGCTGTAGCATGTTTTTCACATTTTAACCCATAACCAGGTGCGCAAGCAATTAGGGGCAGACTATAGGGACCTTATAATGGCTAGTCCAAAAATAATTGCTGAATTTATATGTATGGATTAATCCATTAAACAAGCAGTTGTAAATGAAAATTACATTAGAAAAAAAGGTCTGTGTTTACTTAAATATGTATACATCAATGAATTTATATTCAATGAGTTGCACTTGGTAATAACTTCTGCATTATTTGAACATCCCAGAGCATTCCTGGAAGCGGTAGCATACTATGTATGTGGTCTTAGTGTCATTTACTCAGCTACAAACGCATTAGGTGGCACTGAGGAATTTTATACCGTATTTTTCGGACTATAAGCCGCTACTTTTTTTCCATGCTTTGAACCCCGCGACTTATACAATGAAGCGGCTAATTTATGGATTTTTCCAGGGTTTCCATTTTCCAGAATTTAAATTTTCTCCAGACCAATGAAGTTGCCGAACGGGTTCAGGTGAACCAATGAAACTCTTTATATTAAATCTGATGCGCTCCCACTAAATCGGGCCGCACCACATCATAAATATGGATGAGGTTCCTCTGACGTTTGACCTGCATCTCACTCGGACTGTCTACAGGAAATGCGAATCATTCATCACGCTGAAAACAACCGGGCATGAAAAAACGCACTTCACCTGTGTTCTGAGCTGCACGGCATCGGGAGAAAAGCTTCACCGATGGTGATTTTTAAACACACGACGATGCCAAAAGAAATTGTTGTGAAAGGAAGGAGAAAGACAGTGAACAATGACTTTCTTGGTAGGCTACTGTTTAGATACAAGCCGTGTAACAGACACTGTCTTTCATTAAAGCCTGTGTAAAGTTCATTAGTTTCAGTGTAGACACCTGCGGCTTATAGACAGGTGCGGCGTATTTATGTTCAAAATAAAAATCTTTGTCAAATTCAGTGGGTGCGGCTTATATTTGGGTGCGCTTAATGGTCCGAAAATTATGGTACTTCCATACTAAACACCTACACTTTTTTCCTTTTTTTACTTTTGCAGTAATACAACAACAACAACAACAACTACTACTACTAATGATAATAATAATAATAATAATAATAATAACAATAACAATATAGTGTTAGTTATAATACTAATAGTTATAGGAGTGGTAGAAGTAGTATAGTAAAAGTAGTAGTGGTATTACTTATAATAGTAGTAGTAGTAGTACTATATTTACAATAACATGAAGGAACAAGAAGTTATACTATTTATAAAGCTTCTTTATCACACTTAAGGTTGCAGTAGTGACAGTGAAAAAGTTGTCATTTAGATTGGACAAAAAGAAACCATATAAAGCCATAGCATCTGCTCTCTATGAAAGTCAGTCTGGTTTAAGAAACACCAGCGAATTTTTATATTTTAATATGACATATCAAAAGCACAATACATGTCCACAATACAAATTCCACACTGCTGTGCAGATGTCGTTCTTTTCATATTTAGTGTGTCTATGCATTTTTTTCTTCCAAAGAAGTCTTTATGAGCACAGAAGCCGTAGTGATCTCAAACACACTACAAAGCTCTCAACTGTTGTTCAATAATGGTGTAGTAAACCAATACCAGAGACCTAAACTGAGAAAACATTGAAATAAATGAAGATGCTGTAGTAAACATAACTGACCTATAAAGCAGCCTCCACCCTTCTTTTCCTTTCTTCCTTCTTTCTTCCTTCCTTCATCTTGTCCCTCGGCAGCATGCTCAAATTCTTTCAGTAATATCATTACTGTTTCTATTTAATTTAACATTTTTTATCTTAAAATGGATTTGTTCTCATGTGTTTATTTTCTATATTGAATATTTCTTTGAAAGCATTTATATCTAATGCCAGGTTTTATAAAAAATGTTTTTTAATTTGTACGCATTCTGAAATCAATAAACAATGGCCCTGCGTAATCTGTACAATAAAATGCAATAAATCCTTTTAAAATTTAAAGCTGATCAATTGAGATGTTCATTAATTATTCTTCTACGGTGGCCGAGAAGTGCAAAACACATTAACAAATCCGAAAACAAAATAACAAATGCAAAAACAAAATAACAAATCTGAAAACAAATTAACAAATTCAAAAACAAAATAACAAATCCAAAAACAAATGAACAAATTCAAAAACAGAAAAGGAAGGTATAGATTGTGAATAGAAACTTACAGATCATTGGACGATCTACCTGTCATTCAAGATATACAGTTGAATGACAGGTGTCTCGTCCAATGATCGGTAAGTTTCCATTCAAAACTATACCTACCTTTTCAGGTTTGTCTGGCTTGTCATTGTGTTTTCCGATTTGTTATTTTGTTTTCCGATTTGTTAATGTGTTTTGCACTTCTCGGCCACCGTACAGTGCCAAAGAGGCACAGAACTACACTACCCATCATTCCCAGCATGTCATATGTTTAATTAACTCTCACTTGTGTTTTGTTTCACCTTAAATGAAACCACTATATGACTTCTACTATTATTATTACCAACTTATTAAGATTAAAGTCTTCACTACATCTCTCTTGCAGTCTAGAACATTTTGCTTTGTTTCAACTGTCCAAGATCCTGCATGTTGTCATGAACGTCACTGTTTTGTTTGTGCTTAACATCATTTCCCAATCCGTAACACCGTGTAACCCCGTCAGTGGAAAACCTTTCCTTGTCATTCCTGCTCCACCTGAAATAAGATTATACTTAACTTGCCAAATAGACATGAGAATTATTGTGCAATAAGAGGTTGTAAATTAATATTTTGGTGAAATACATTAAAGACACACACCATAAACTTGCAGAGTTTATTGCCCTTCTAATTCCTTCTGCAAAAGTAACCATTACTATGATTGTGACTTATCAAATGTAGATATTCAAATGAAGAACCTCAGTTACATTCTTTCACATTTACTTCCTCATAAACCACATAAAGGAAGCTACATCTTATCATATCCTGATGCCCCAGTTTTGTTAACATCACAAAACTGAAATTCTACACTTTGAAAGTATCCGGCAGTCTTCTTCTGTGGATTGTAACCAGCTCCTCTTTGAAATAGATGTGAGGTGATTGTTGTGCACATATGGCCTGGCATTTACCTGTGCGATCTCACACTGCGAGATTAAACGTGACTCATGCGCACATGCAGTGCAATCATATGGCCGTTATACCGCCTTAGAACAAGAAAAGACTTGCTGTACAGGGTTGGTTAACAAATACCATTATAGAATAGGGCAGGGCTGGGCAATTAATTTCTATAGGAGGCCACATGAAAAATCTGAGCTGTGTTGGAGGGCCGAACCAATGATAACTTAAAATTTATTCTGCACAATATTAGTTTTCTCCCATTGTAAAAAGCAGTAAATTATATATATTTGATAAGCTGCTAGTAAGTAAAGTATTAAAGCTATTAAAGCAAGTAATAAACAATTTAAAACAAACCACTGTTTCATTTTATTTTTAACTTATTAATCTTCACAAATACTAAAAAGGTGTTTTGCTGTATGTTAAAGATAAGCAACTAAACAACTTTAGACAAAAAGCAATAAGTGCTTTTGATGTTCTCATTTTAGTTTACTTGTTCAGTAAAAAAATCCAGTCTGTCTTGGGCTTGAACAAGTGCACTGAAATCTGTCTGGAGGTCTGAGGTAGCTATGCGAAGTACAGCTGAGAGGTGATCATCATTTGCAAAGTTTTGTAAGAAGCATTTGATGAGTCTGTAAATAAAATAAAAGCAACACAGTTGTATTGCATGCACAGCATAAATACTTGTTCATTTGTGTTTATGACTGACATACAGCGGGCCGGACAGGGATGCCCAAAGGGCTGTATATGGCCCGAGGGCCATAAAATGCCCAGGTCTGGAATAGCGGTAGGTACTTTTGGTTGTGTCAGGTTTTTTTTCAGGTTTTTCTTAACCCTCCATATAAATCACAATAATAAAAACTACTTTGCCACAAATAAAATTTAATTTGAAAGCTCCACCCACCTGTCACATGCCATATCATGTATCATTGTTAAGATTTGTGCTCATTCAGACACAAAGGTGTCAGGTACTGATGTGGGGTGAGGAGGCCCGGTGTGCAATCAGCATTCCAATTAATCCCAGAGGTACAGCCTCAACGAAACAGGTAACTGAGGCCTATGCGATTCACATCTTGCATAGCGAACAATGCGATACACAAAGCAGCTACCAATGCCATAAGATTCACCCCATTACAATGCAGTGCGTTCCGGTTTTGGTTTGATGCAACACAATGCGATTTAATGCAATATAATGCAATGATAAAATTTGATTCAATGCAATTCAATATGGTACAGTTAGTTTGTTTTATTTTTTTGGTTCAGACAGACAGCAAATCATAAATTTACTTAAGTGTCTCCTGATTTGTAACAGGCCTTTGTAGTGCAAAAAAAAAAATGCAACTCTACCTCTGTCATGGTAATCTATATTTTATTTGACTCTCAGGACGTGCCTCGGTCTCTGTAGTGTTGTGATATATCATATTCACGTAGCAGCAGTGGGGCTGAGAGAACCGGCTAAAAGTTTAGCGAGGAGAAATCAATCTACATATAAAATACTTTATTGGTTAAAAATTTTAGTCACTTTTTTAATAATTATAAGTATAGCACATTTACTAATAATTATATATAAATACATTGTTTTTTGCCAATGCAAATATGTTAAAATGATACATCATGATACCAATGCCATCTTGTACATCACTGATGCATCAATGTTAACTTTTATGCCAATACACAGATTAAATCTTACTATCCCTCGAATATATATCTATATCTATATATTCTGATTTACTCAGAAACAAAGTTCCCATTATTTGAAGAACGGATAACTCAATTGTTGCTTTATTTTTGTAAGATATTTTACTGGAAAACAATTAGAAGAGTTTTATAAAAGAAAAAGTTTTACCCTTCCCAGGTTAAAAAACGTATTGCTGTATATGAATAATTTAAATTCTTGATAACCGGGTTATTCTCCCCACCTAGAATCTGTACAAGGGCGTCATCTAGTGGTAACGCAGAATAAACACAACCTCTAGCTTCGGCTGCTTCGTGTTGATAAAGCGCTGCACTGCAATTTTATAAGTGAAGGTCTCTACCGGCCTGCAGGGGGCGCTAAATTATAGCAGAACGCGGAAGAAGCCGAGAATTAAGTGGAGTAAATATTGTGGGATTTCCATTGTGTGAATGTGCAGCACTGGGTGCGAAGCGTTCATCACGTCTCTGCTGTACACTGTTTGTTTTTACATGACACATTTGATATATAAAGACTGCATATAAATCTCGGTAATACAATGCTCTCCTCTATTCCACTGTTTATTGCTTTATGGATGGCTGGTGGCTTTTTTGAGCAAGGAACATGTGCTGTGCAGATCAGAAGACCGCTGAGAATAGCCAAGGTGAGAATGAAGCGTGTGTATTAGACATCAGTTAATGAACATGATTGCAGGAATGACATGGGAAGCTGAGATCGGAAGTGTTAATGCAGCAAGATGTATGCGTGTCAGGTTGTAGGCTTCTCCTGGGAGAACTGTGGGAAGGCGGATGATCCAGCTGTTATGAAGAGTCTCAGTTTGTCTCCAGATCCCATTAACATTCCCGGAGATTTGACAGCAAGTGCAGCTGGGACGACCTCAGTGGCCCTGGTGTCTCCTGTCTCTGTAAGCCCTCTACACCCTTTCACACTGAACCCAGGTGAACATGCTGAGGTGTTTCTGCAGGATGTGCTTCTTTAATGAGGATAATGATTGGGATATTTTTATGTTTGCGGTAGAGATCCTGTGCAAAATGTAGCCAAAACTTGGGCACCCCTCACTTCAGTGCACTTGTGAAGTTCAGTTATTCTACATATGTCTTTGTTCTTTCACACCCTGTTTGGTGTTAATCACATGGGTCTTAGATCACAACAAATGCAGGAAGTGGGAACAAAGAAATAGACTGCATGCTTCTGCTTTTTTGGGTGTGTATTAATCTTGCCACATATTAGTTGTTAGTTTAGTTTAGTTTAGTTTAAATTAAGTTTCATGTTTCTGTTACAAGCATCAAGTCTAATGATACAATCTAGCCCCTTACTTCAGGTGTCTTTATTAGTTTCTGCCTGTTTTTAACTGTTAACTACAGTAAATAGAAAGTATCGCTAGTATTTCAAATGGTGTACTATATCTATTTCATTAGTTATATATTGTTCAGACCAGTTGGCAATACAAAAATGATTTTTTTGCATAATTTATTACTGTTGGGTCTGAATATTTAACCACAGGATTAGTCAAAAATGCAAAAGAGCATAAATTATAATGCCATGTATTTATATTATATTATATTTCATGACACAGGCAGCGTTACACACTTTATCTTGACTCAGCTGTAAATTGATATGCCTGACCTTGTTTATTTCTAAGTAAGCCAATATGGGACTAGATTGTTTTTCCCCTCCTTGGTTGTATTGCCTTGTGTTTATTTATTCTCACTTGTGACTATCACATGCCTCCATAGAACTGATGGAACAAGCAGATTTTATGTCAACATCTCGTTAAGGCTTTGTGAGGACAAATTGCGGATTCATCTGAGTTTATAAAAAAATGTTATCAACACATTGATTGTCTGTTATCGCAGCTAAATGTTACTCTGGAGAAAGAGGTGGCTGGTTTCTGGGTCAAGGTTCCATGTTTGGAGGAGCTTGGGAGCTGCCACTATCCGGATGCCTGTGATATATTGGACCAGCTCATTCCTCCGGGTCAGGACTGTCCTGAGCCTTTACACACGTACGGCCTTCCCTGCCACTGCCCCTTTAAAGCAGTGAGTGTCGACACTTCCACACACATTAAGCAAACGTGCAGTCAACTGGAGAGATTCTCACACAGACATTTCTTTAGGTTAGATTGAAACCTATCATGTAGACTTTTTATTAAACTAAGTTCTAAAAACGACATGCTTTTGTCTTACTTTTGTATATAAAATTAAGTATATAGGAAGTAAAGTTACACAAAAAGCGGTAGAATTGCACAAAGTTCCTTTCCAACTGTGACACAGGCAGACATTGTGACATAGATCAGTATTACAAACAGAGTCCTACATAGTGTTAAGTCAACACATCATGTATCATTGGAACAAAGTGTGGAAATCACAAGTAGCCAGCAATGATCATGATCTATACAGGAACAAGGATCATTAAAATGGCTTATAAAATAGGTTATAAAAGCTTTAGTTGGTTAATGTATCTTTTTTTTTTCACTGTTGAGTTTTACATTTTAGCCATATTTTAAACTGCAAACATGTGCTTTTTTTTCTCAAGGGTGACTACTCTCTACCTCAGTCTGTTTTCTCTCTGCCAAAAGTGGAGCTGCCTTTCTGGCTGACCAATGGCCAGTACCGTGTCCAGGGAGTGCTGGGAAACTTGGACAAAGAGCTTGGATGCCTTAAAGTTACCCTCACTCTACACTCAGATTAACTAACCAAGCCGAGAGGTGGCAATTTGGAATCATGCTGAATTGTGGATTTACTAATAGGAATACATGCTTTTTCATTGTGATCAGTAGAAATAACACAAGTAGCCCGGTTTTAATTGGTGCAGTTCTGAGCCTGTTTTTGATCTAAAATGTTTTTAATACATAAATATTGGAACAGTGAAAAGGTTGTGCACTTTAAAAATGATTTGGTAGTTAACATTAATTGAGATTTAATTTTAATTGAATGAATGAAACAATCATTTTTAGCATTTGCTATTGTGTCTTTCAGGGCAAAATGTCATCTCATATGTTTTGAATTTGTTTTGTGAAGACTACTTGTTTGTATGGTTTATATTTCCTATTTACTGTCACCGTGGGAGAAAAAAGGGTTTTTTTTAATTGCATGATGTAAATCTTGTGACGAGGAACATTCTGATAATATCAGTGTTGCTCAAGTCTGGGCTTTTGCCTAAAAATACTTTTTAAAATATGAATATAGATGAAACATTTCATTTATAACCCTTTGTCATTTGCCAGTTTCATTAAAATTATGTTAGTTAAATCTCTAAGAGTTTTCTTTTAAATATTTTCATCCATTTCCACATTGTTTAGCTGTAAATTAGATTGAATGGAAGATTTATTTTAAAAAGCTATTCACATATTATTTAAACATGTTTAATCATTTTTGCTTACAGAACACTTTTTGTTAAAATTGCAATTAGTTTCAAGCTGAATTTATTTATACTGTAGATCTGGCTGTTTTTAGTTACTGGGGATTGGATGGGACCCAAAAAATTTAAGCATCCAGTAAAACAAGTTATAAATGCACTAAAAGAACTCAATAATTAATAGAATTACCTTAATGGTTGCTGAAAGTAACCTGTACCACTGTAGCAATATGATGGTATTAGGCAACTGTTAAATGTTTTATTATAATATACAAATAATATAAATAAGATTGTAGTTGTTCCCACGAGTTCTGGCGAATTATCACCTTTAGGAAATTTAGGATTTGGAAAAATGAGCAGCTGTTACACTGAGGTGCTAATTCCACACTTTGAACACTTGGTGGTGACAAAAACACTTATTATATATGCATTCACTGTCTCTCAGCCTCAACACACAGTCTAGTAGTTACTGTATACCAGAGCTACTGAGACACCTGTGTCAGTTGGCAGTTTGATTTGAATGAAGGGAATGTCGTTTCTTTTAGCTGACTATAGAATTCATTATAATATTTCTACATCCAAAACCACAATAATGTAAATTCCTGGGTAGAAAAAATAGCAAAATGATAAAACGTAATAACAAATTGGTCAAAAAAATGAACAGGATCTATACAAATGCACTCCTGTGACTCCTGAAATCCAAAAATTCACTTATAGAGTCTTATGCAATGATGATTAAAAGGTTATAAAATTCAACTACTCTTCACCAATTTGATACTAACAGCATTAAAAAGAACAGCACTGACTCTTCTCTCTGTAAAAATCTGCATGCAAATTAATCCACAAGTCTCAAACATGTAAAGAAATAAAAGGGGGAAAACTAGCCCATATTAAGTTACTATATTTCTTTGTTTAATTCTGCAAAATTTTCTGACTGCTGATTAGTTATTAAGACAATTAAAAGCTTTACATTTTGTGATTTTGGTTTTGGCCCTTTCATCGATCAGGAGTGTATATGTAATGCATTGTTTTAAAAGGTTTTATTGTATTAATCTGATTTCATATTAAACAGGGTAGCACACAGTAATGATTTGGCTATGCAATTGGCATCCTGATAAAATTGTGACTATAAGTTTTTGCCTTGTAGCTACATTGCTAAATTAAAGGAACTTCAGAACATTAAACATATGCTGGCAGATTAATTACAGAGGCGTAAGGGAGAAACTGAATTATTTTTTTTAATTTTAGCTGAACTACTCCTTTAAAGCATTGCATGAGGTGTGCAAGGTAAAATATGATTTGTAAAGCACTGCTTCCTACAGAGTTGTGAATAGGTTGGTTTTGGTCTCAGAATGAAGATTTAGCCATCCAACTGTAATAATAATAATATACTGAGAGCTGAAGTCTCTATAGTGCAGTATTCATGAGGTTGCATCGTAAAAAATCTGAGTCTGGCCTCTTCACTTGTTATAATCATTCCTTGCATTCCTGCAGAAAACATTCCAAGTCATTCATCACCTGCCTTATTCCAGATGGCCAGGTGGATCTCAAACCATAGCAGTCCTCTACCTTGAACAAATAAAAACACACATTTTTTTCTTCTCTGTCAGCACATATAATCCAGTTACCATATACATTTAAATTGAATTGAAATCTAAAGTAATATAGAATTCTGTACTAAATAATTAGCAACTACACTTATTAATGTTGAATATGTGTCCTTATCAGATGACTGACACATAACAATGCACTCCATACATATTCCAAGTTATAATTCTGTTACATCATTTCAGTGTTTCTGTCTCATGTTTTCTGCCAATTTGCAGAAATCAGGGGGCAAAATTACATAGATTAGATAATGTGCATCATCAAGCTGAATCATACCAGTCGTTTTCAGGGAAAGTGGGTTTTAGATAGCAGCCAGATTCCAGACATTTCCTTACAGAAAAACAAGAGATATTGTAGGATTATTGCTTGACTACATCATTCTGAATGCCAGCAAAAGGATTCTCCCAATTCACTCAACACAGAGCTTGTGATTGATCCAGAATTAAGAATTGCTATCTTGCTATAATTATATAGAGAGATAATTGCTAAGTATTATTATCTAAGTATTGTTATATATTGTTAAATATTAGAATTTTGTTTTTATTAAGAGTATGTATGTACACTATATGATTCAATTATAACTCATTTATATAGTTTTATTATTTAGACACAGGTAACAAGTTAGACATTCCTGGATTTTAATTAAAATATTCATGATGCTGAAACCACTTTGAGATGATACTGTATATGTGTATGAGAGAGAGAGAGAGAGAGAGAGAGAGAGAGAGAGTGTGCTCTTGCATAACAGAGGCAAGAATGTTATCTCAAGTCAGCAAAAAAGGTTCAATGGGCCATGGCATAGATTTTAAGCCTCTAGAACTGCATGGAGAGCTGAATACCATTCGTCCAATTATCATCATGGCAAGATTTGTTATATTGATACTCATCAAACCATTCAGTGAGGTGTCCTAGTTTGGATAGGGATACTGTCACACTACTCCTATTAGGACAGAGAAATTGCTTGTTTGTTTAGTAGTTTTTACTTTATTTTTTTTGCAGTGACACTCCTATTTAATGGAACCCGAACCATTCTAGGAAAATAGTTCTTACCACATAACAGAGCCAATGTTTTCTCCATAAATCTGTATACACTATTTTCTACACATACTATTTATCATTTAATAATATTATATTACTATTAACATTGTCATATCATTAGGTTTTGTATATGATGAATGCTGTTTGATGATCTTTCAAAAGAACCTATAATTTGTATAATTAGCCTAATGCCACTTAATAGCTCATAATGTCTGTTTTTTAATCTACACAGCTTTGGTCCTTTTATGAATCGTTTTTGTGCTGATAAGGGTCAAATAAACGTGAGTTGCTCATGTCACTTTTCCTCATGTGTAATTAGATTGTATTTTTCTAGGTGAAAACAAACAGATTTTTATTACTGCAATGCCGTTGTTCCTGCACACAGCAGTGTAAACCAGGATTTATCTTACGGCTTGTCACTTTGTTATTTCATCCAATTGGATGTAGGGCCTGCTGCTAACTGAGCCTCTACAGCTGCTAGGCCTTGGAAAGTTCCTCTTCTCACACACAGCAACAACTGCGTTTTTTTATGTCAGATCAGAGCCGTCCCCTATAAATAGACCCCGTTTTGACAAAAATGAAAGTGTTTCAGATTCCCTAGATGGCCCCGAGAAGAGGTAGGTTATCATACTGATGCTTAATATAAACCAAATAAGCAGGCCAAGAAGCCAGAAATAGATCATGGTATGATCTGGCAGAAGTACTGTGACATATCATACTGTAACCTATTCCAACATAGTGCCATCATTCTCATATGGTTCGAAATCATTCGCAAGAAGGCCATTAATGCATTTTAATATGTGATACTACATATTCATGTTAAATGCAGTATTCTACTGTGCATCATATTCATATGCACGGCCTGTAAAAAGAGCATGGTGCACACTTTGAAATTCACTGACTGTGCATATAAATATGAAAGTAAATAAATAATAATATATGATTAGTGCAGTAAAACTGGTCAGATGTTATAACGCGTAATTGGCCATCTTGTGTAGTTTGAAACATTTTTATAGGATGTAGTTTCATTTCTTCAGTAATTTACAGTCAAATTCAATTTGAACTGTTTAGTAACCGGTTACAAACCCTGCTCCAATCCACAAGAGTAATAAATTTAATTATTCTGGTTAATATTTTTAATAATATTAGTCCTTAGTTTTGGCATTTAATCACCCTAGTCAGTGTGTTTGCGTGTGAAAACGTTACCAAACGTGTTTCAATTACAGTGAACGAACCCTGAACAAAAAAAGAACAATTGTGCCCAAATATAAGCGTAATTACGGTAAAATTCAAATCTCAACGGCGCTATTGAAACTTTTTAACTTTTATAGATATAATAAATCTTGTTAGTTTGCTCGGTTATTTTGTTCGTGAGTTTTTGTTTGTACTTCCGGTCATGTTGATGTTTCATTACAGGCAGGTTATTAAAGCGTGGCGCGTCGCCGCCCCGGCGTGCGCGTGCACTGCGGCCGCTGGAGTGAGGAGGTGAGCTCGTGCGGCTGCAATGTTTTGATCGCGAGGTGACTCGAGCAGCTTACTGTCTCTCTCTCGCTCTCTCTCTGTCTCTCTGTCTGTCTCCTCACTCACAGCAGCACAGAGAGGCGACACGGAAAGTAATGGGGTGCCACAATAGCAAAGTTTGTGTCCACGTCCGCCGTAAAAAGGTACGTTCTGATTTCCTTTTACACGTTTTTCGGGTTGTTTTTCAGTGAAAAGTTTGAATGAGGAGAAAGAAAAGCTGACTTAAGTAGGAGCTCCCCCAGAGCACGCGAATCTGGAAATTAGCTGTTGTTGCTCCTCAAGCTGCTGACTTCCTTCCTTTCTCACGGTAATACAAGATGTTTGATGGAAATGTTCACTTTCAGTTCTTATTGCTCCTCCACTTGTTTAGCTGTTAGAATTAGAGTATTAGAGTATTAGAGTATTTGTCTGAAGGGGGTTTCAGTAATCGGCTTTGTGCTGAAACACAGAAACACAGAAACAAGCCTGTGATGTTGGACTGAATGATTTCCGCTCAAATCTGCATAAGGCCACCACTTGCTAGTTTTACAAGACTACATAAATAACCATAGTTTCCAAATTAATCTGGAACACAAGTCACTGATCTGGCCCAGGAACATTAATCCCAGTGTTTCCACGTGTTTGTGTTTGTCTTTTGAGTAGGAATAATGTTGGTGCTCTTCCAATTTACATTCTTTTCCAACTTTTCTTAATGCAACCCAGAGGTCTTGCACTACACTGTCATTCTTCAGTCCTTCAATCTTTGATTGATTATTGAAAGCAGACCTTACACAACGTGATCTCGGACCAAACCTGTGCAATTCATCATCGGCACATGTTTATTTGCATTACAGACTCTTCATTCTCCTAGTCCTTTTAGGGTTTCTTCATTTGCCTGACACGAATTTGACTAGTTTTATTCAAATCCGGCTATGTATAGTGACGTGTGGTCGACTCGCAGATTCCTCCTACTGTTGATTTGATTTTTGTCTTAAAATAAGAAACACTAGCGTTTTTACGAAGGTCATATAAAAGGCCTGATCTGTCCAGAAATCCAAGCTTCGAGCACTAAACCTGCCGAACAGGCAATGCTTAGAAATATTTACAAGCTGTCTGAGTGGTTGACATGGCCAACTGGAGAGAAGTGTGAAAGTCTTCATAGCCTAAGCAAGGGAACGTTAGAGAAACCCACTGGCAGCTTCATTCAAAATGACCCCAAAAACATAAGGGGATAAGCAATAAAGCCCTAGGGTCCATCAAACGTTTACGGCCCACTTAAACCAGTCAGCAAATGTTGCATGGTTTGGTGTTTTGCACCGGTTCAGGCAGTAACAATCCCCGTGCGTAAAGGCCTTTTAGTGTATTCTCTGAACTATTATGTGAACTTTTTAATGTAATAAGCAGTGTAGCTGGAGTTTTCTGGATGCAGTGACATAATCTGGTTGTGGTTTTAGCTTTTACATGCTTCACTTGTTTTTGACAGATTGCTTCATAGAACACTTGAATGTGCTGACAGACTTTTCAAGGGTTCAGCGTTGGATTTTACCTCATTAAAAGATTACTTAATGCATGCCCCAGATCAGAGTTCGAATTCCAAATGAATGAATTTTAGAAAAAAGTGAATCCACATGTAAGTTTAAAAACTATAGGGAACGGAAAGAGAGAAATGGGAGCTCAGCTTTTCGTCACTGATCTGTGCAAAGTTGTCTGTATGTGAGACATCTTGCATGGTGCGAGAACATTTTAAATCTTGTCCGTGCATATCTTTTGCCACAATAGCCTCAAAACCTTAAATCACCCACAGCCAGCAATGGCCTTGAGAAGTTTTAAACGTTCACAGTTGGACCACACATTTTTGGAGAAGACTAGGGGAGTGTTCTCATTAGATTTATAAATGAGTGGTGGTATTTCAGTGTGTAAAGAATTTTTTTCCCGTACAAAGTATGGCATGGCAGTAACATTCCTTTTTTGGGTCTGACCTGTTCATTACTTCTATGTAGTGTGGTTATCATTTTTGAAGAGTTCTGTAGTGGTTTAAATATATTGTAGTTGACATTTTGTGCTATCTGTTCATATTTATCATTTCGATGAGAGGAATTTTCCATTTTTGTATCCAATTCAATTTATGGATAATTTAAAAAAGTTGGCAACAACTTATACACATAGGAAATACCCATTCTTCATACACAGATTGAGTTGGATTGGATTGCTGTTCGACTTATTGTCAAGACAAAGACCTGTCATCTCAAACAGGCTCGGCATAAAAAAAGAACAAATCGCACATTTACAAAAAAGTTAGATCATGCCAAATGAGGCCTCATATGTGTTGGCTAATTTATGCTCTCGTTCAACGGAAATTTGCCAACGATGTGAACAAGATTATAGCTTAGGGCAAGTTCAAACGTCTGCGTTATGGATTTATGTCTATTGATCGACGTGTTTAAATTAAAGTGTTGGGAATGATATGTGAGGCATTGTTCCATTGCCACCCAAATCTTATGTGCAAGGGGAAAAAAAAACTATTCTTGGCATTCCCAGGCTTCTCTTTTTAACTAATTGCTGACTCTGAATATTGAGGTGTCTTAAACTTTCAGTGATTTTATCAGTTCAGCCAGGGTCAGTGATATCTCAGTGGTTAGTCGTTAATCAGAATTTTGCCCTGATACCAGATGAAACCATGACTTAGTACATGAAATATTTGTATAGATGTTTAAAAACAATAAATATGACTATTAGAATTTATTCAATAGTGCTTGTTTGCATTTTTTCCCATGAAGAGAAGGACGATTTTCCAGTGTGAGGCAGCAGAAGTGCAAAGTATCATTGGAAGAGTAATTGATTTTTAAAAATCCGTTGTCTGACTACATTGAATCTGATCATTGCAATCGATTAAGTGGAGAACCATAACATGTTTTCCCCAACTTGGGGAAAAATGTAATATCTGTTTAGTAGATCAGTCCATACTCCTGTTTTATAAGCAATATAATAACTTTGTTCTAACAGACTTTCCTCTGTAGTCAGGAAGCACATGATGTTAAACCATCAACAATAAAAGTGTGCAGAAAATGAGAGCATGTTAATATTAGGAGAATCTCTGACAGACCATATATCATGTAAAGAAAAATCGCTCCAAGTTTACATTTGTTATTCACTGGTTAGCAGTCTTGCTCATAAGATAATTAATATGTAAGCAATAATGGACTGGATAATAAAAATAAATAAAAAAACAGATCCATCTGGCTTTCTCACTGAATTTCCCCCCCCCCTTATCTCACTCTGTTCACATTGACTCCGGGTTGCACTGATGTCCCTGCCAAATTAGAAGCAAAACATGTTCATTTCTTAGAATGAATTACTGCATAAACTATATGGAAGTGTATATGGCGACAAATATATGTGGCCACCTAAACACCACACACTCGTATGTAATTCGTCCTCAAACTGTTGCTACAAAGATGGAAGCACACAATTATTTATGATAATTCTGCATTACAACTTCTCTTAACTGGAACCAAGAGGCCCAAACATGTTCCAACACGACAATGCCCTAGTGCGCAATGTGAGCTCCAGTAAGACACGGATTGTCAAGTTTGATGTGGTAGAACGCATGTGGGCTGCATAGAGACGGGCCGTAACTGCACTGATAACCATTTTGCGTAAAACTGACTAGACCCAGGCCTTCTCACCTGACCTCAGTTCCAGACGTTACTAATGCTCTTGTGACTAAATAAGCACAAATGCTCACAGCCACACTTTGAATTCTACTAAAAAGCCTTTTGATTAGAGTGGAGATCATTTTAACAGTAACAGGAGACTGAATCTGGAATGGGATGCTTAACTAATGCATATAGGTAAAATTGTGAGGTGTCCACATACTCTTTGTACAAGGATATTCTACTGGATTTAATTGCGCTTGGACGCATCAGTATACCTGTGTACCACAACAAAGTATTTCCTTCGTATTGGAAACTTTTGTGTCTGACCCCAGTTTCCACATAATGCAAGAAACCCTTGCATTTATTCAGCATACTTTAGTTTAATGATACTTGCTTTTGGACAGAGAGCTGAAAAGAGAAGCTGAATTTGTTTGGAATTTGAGTTTCAAAATAGCTGGCCACTTAGGCTCAGGGGTGGAGTTAACAATTGCAGGGTAGACAAATGAACAGCCCAACATGCCTTGGACAAGATTATTTATCAGGGCTGTTACGGGTTTTTTATTTAAATTTTTTTGTTCTTGTTATTTACAGCTGCCTAACAGACAAATGAGTTCAGTAAACTGCAGAGGATCATCACGGACATTTCTCTTCTTTAGTTCTAATAATTTTCAAATTGTATTCATTGTCACATCTGACAGGTGGTAGGAAGTGTTTTTACTAGACAGATTTTTTAGTTTGCATGGGCAGACAAATCACAGGTAAACAGCTGTAGAAGGAAAAATAAAGTGTGATTTAAAACTATAATACAATTGGCACAAAACAGAGCAAAATGAAGAAGCAGCTGAGACTGCAGATCTTCTTTTTCTTTCGGCTGCTTCCATTAGGGGGCGCCACGTCGGATCATCCGTCTCCATACCCCCTGTCCTCTACATCTGCCTCTTTCAAACCAACTACCTGCATGTCTTCTCTCACCACATCCATAAACCTCCATAAACCAGATCTTCCTCTTTTCCTCCTTTCTGGTGGCTCCATCCTCAGCAGTCACCTACCGACATATCCCATGTCCCTCCTCTGCACATGTCCAAACCATCTCAGTCGGGCCTCTCTCACTTTGTCCCCAAAACGTCTCACTTTGTCCCTCTAACGTTTCTAATCCTGTCCAGCCTCGTCACTCCAAATGAAAATCTCAACATCTTGAGTAGCTGAGTATAAAGATAATAGCCACAATGCTGAGAAATGATTCGCTCTGTTCTGGTTAATGAATTAATGAATCAGTGGCTTAATCTGTAAGAAATGACATTTCAGTGACATTTCTGAGTTATTAGTATTTTTATGCATTTGTGAAACAGCGTAAGCCGAATGACTCCCACCCACTCAAAGATCTCGGAATCAATAGTTGGGGGGGTCGGTAAATTCAATGAATGTTGTTGTATGCATTACAACTACTGTATGTGCCTGATACATCACTGTCTCACACAGTATGCACATGGCAGTCATCCTTACAATCTATTCTATTACAATATTGCCTTTCCATATGCTTGGATTTCATTTTTTCAATGTTTGTATTGTAACAAAAATAAAAGCATGTTGGTCGAGCGCATTCCAATAGTGATGATTTATTGAAAATAATTCCTTCGCATGCAGACAAATGTTCATTTGAAAATGAAATCAAAGTAAAGCAAAGCACATTTAGCTGTCCTGAGCATAATACTAGCAAAATAGGCAGAACTATGAGAAGAGAGCACAAGCTTTAACTTATTTGCAGACAGTGTTTATACTGCAGTAATCGGGGTGATTGGTTCGTTACCAGATGGTATTTTCAGTCCTGCAAGGAATTAGTGGATGAAAGTTTTTGTGCTGTCTTTAATACATACAAAGTAAACTAACCAAATTAGGTTTTCTGTGTCTTGAATGGAACTATGGCTTTAGCTAATTAGATTTGCATTTGCAGATATGTTAATATTGTTCAATAAATGTGGAACATTCAAATGTGGTAGCATTTGAGGTTAAAATGAAGGAAACGCTGAACACCATTTTGGATTCCTCAAATAAAATTGTACTTTTCTGTTAGATTTTAGAAGCATAATGATCATTATAGTGGATTGGGAAAAATATTATTGTATACTTGCTTTGCTTTAATTGTCAGCAGGCCTCAAAGTTGTGAATTAAATTACATTTCTTGTCTCCTCACTCAAGAAAAAACAAGCCAAGAATGAAGCCTCGCTCAAGGAGATCAGCAGCACTCATGATGGAAGTGGTAAGTGATTTCCTGTACCTGTCACATAATCAAACACATGCTGATGATTCTTTGCGAGTGAGTGAGTGATTACAAAAACATGTTTTCAAGCAGGTAGGTGTTATAACTGTTTTAATGGCACTGATGAAAATTTCAATCCTGCAGGACATTGGCACAAAGAATTGCTCCTTATAAAGTTATATATTTACATCGTTTAACATTGTGTTTTTTTTTTTTTTTTGTTAGTTATTGTTTTGTTTGTTTGTTTTTTGCCTGAAGGAGGTTACACTTCAAAGAGCTTGGTACCAATTAAAAACCTATATTGACATTGCTGCTATGACTCAATTTCACCAAAGTGATCCAACAAAAAAAAGTTACATATGACTTGTTTTGCAAGGTTTTAACATTATGCATTGTAAATGAGAATGTCTGGCATAGGAATTAGGCTAAGGACTGTGTGCTAAAGGCAAGGATTAACTCTCTACCGCACAACATTTACAGGACAAAAACAAACCAGACCATGGTTTTACAACTCTTAGGGAATACTGCCCTACAGAGGCTCAAACTCGTAACACACCTGACCCATCTTTTAAAAGGAGGTGGGAGAGAGAGCAAGACATGAACAATCAAGAAATTATTGAACACATCTAATACCTTGTGTCTAATACACTGCACACAGAGGAAGCAGGGTGTGCCCAGGCCTGTCTTATAATGGTGTAAAGTACGTCATGGTGTAGGGGACCTTCAGATTTGTTTACAGCTCTGTTTTGGTATGGATCATGCTACTTTCTAATACACACGTTCACATTTCAGGCCATGTGTATTTATGTATCTACACATGACTAGAAATAGATATAAATAGGAAACACTCCCAGACAGAAGGTCCCCTACACCATTATGTACTTAACACCATTATAAGACAGGCCTGGACATACCCTGCTTCCTGTGTGTGCAGTGTGTTTCAGCATTGTGCATCTCTCTTGTGTTCTGGAGCAATTCTTATTTCTTAATATCATAAGCATAACACTGTGTATTATTGTGCTAATTCTTCATGTGACGAATGAAACCTGTAAAACTCAGTGCAGTGAATTAACATTGAAAATACACAATTTGATAATGCCCTGTTTTTTTTGCTTACCAGTAAAATGCCCATCTGAGGAGAAGGGCTCCGGTCCAGAGTCTCAGCTAGAAAAGTATGAATGGCAACTTAAAGTCTTGGACCAGGTCCTAGCAGCTACAGGAAGTGAAGAGCGAGACCAACTTTTGAAGGACCACCAACACGGAGACCTGTGCATGCTAGTGCACAGTATCACTGAGATGGTAAAGCTAGTTTATGGATTTACTGGTTGAGTGGAAAAGTTCTTCTGGATCCTTGGTGCCGTCTTAGGTTGTTTAATGCACAAAATCCTGAAAGTCTTTCTTAATATGTGGAGTAAAGAAGGAATGCATATGAATAATGGGTTTAATGCTGAATTTTACTATCAACATTGCATGCACAGCTGAAATGATCTAAAACCTGCATTATGGAGTGCGTGCGTGTGCGTGTGTGTGTGTGTGTGTAATGCCTCAAATGATGAAATAGGTTAGGCCTTGTTTCATGTTGTACACTAATTGTACCCTGAATTCCCACCTATTAAATTAGTGAAGATTAAATGTATTAAAAGAATGAATGTGGCATGTGTGGTGTTGGTCACACTAAAAAGGGGATAAACAAGGCTGGTCTTGGTCTATTTGTAGCTTATGAGATGCTGTTAGAAGAACGGAAACATTGCCATGACTTATAATTCAACTAGCCATTATTATTGGTAGTTTCATGCTTATTGCTTTGAAAAAACACAGCCTGTTCTTGACAACCTGATATGATTCAAAGCAGAGTGGTGATTTATGCTCCGGGTTTAGGCTGTTGCAGTACAGTTACTAATGAATGTAAACCAAATCGTTCACAGACAAGTTGCTTCAAGTTGCACGCCATTCAAACACAGAAAAGAACAAACAAGCGAGATGATGTCAGCCAGTTATATACTGTAAAGCTGTCACTGATGAACAAGATGTGCTCTTTCCATTACATAACAAGGATAAAAGTAATTAGGAATATTGCCCGTTTTCTGTGTTTTCGTTAACACTCCTTCCGGTTTGGGGCTGGGAGCTTTGCACACATCTGTCTATCTTCTGGCCAGCAAAGCCAGACATGTTCATTATGGTCTCTGTGGTCTTGCACAGCTGGCTTTTGGTTGGTTTGTACCCTAGAGAAAATTACTTGCATTTACAAATGACTAATTACCAATATGTCTCTATCAAGTGGTCTGGTTCATTGCTGTTTGTGTCACTCTTTAGCAGCAGTCATCAAGTTTTCTACAAAATCATATCCTGGAAGAGAACGTCTGGTTACAAGGCTAAACACATTTTCAGTCACTGAGGTTTCATTACCTTACACATTTAATACTGGAGACCACCAGGGGTCATCTCATGGTCCAGTCTTCTCTTTAGTCTAAATTACTGTTTCTTTTTACTGCCGCATACACAAGACACATCTATTTTTATTTCATTTTTTAGTTTCTTGTATCCTTTAAGTTGCTCTGCGGATTGCTGCCTTTCTGACGTCCTCTTCTTGAATGAAGACCTCCCTTCTGCGTGATCAGTTACCTTTCTGACCACTCCTCACTATTGTGCTTAGCAAACTCGCATCCTGCAGATGATTTCTTCTTCTAACTACAGAATCTGCTGGGCTTTGTCTGCAAACTTTTAGGCCTCACTCCTGCAACTCTCTTTTTACTGTTTCTTCATACCTTTTATATCTTAGCAAAACTTCAATGAAAAAGACGTTGAGTATTAAGTATGGCTTTACAATGCATTGTCTACACACCTTCACGCTTTACACTCCAGTCAGAAAAGTTGTTTTTTATTCTTCTTGGAAATGTTTAAAGATCATCCTCTTATTATAGCATGTAGAACACTTTTTCTTCTGTTATTGCAATGCATAAATGCCTTTGTGTGTATTCCATGTTGTTTTTTAATTTGTTTATCTGTTTTTGTAAGGTCTTGGCACCGGGTTGAAATTCTTTTGTTCCCACTTCGACCACTAAGTTAGTTAGTAAACTTTGTTTAACCAGGATAAAACTTACTTAGATAAAATTTCCGAAATCTCTCTTGTTAAAATTCGTTTATAAGAATGACCTGGCCAACCACTGGATAAAAGTGTCTGCTAAATTATTAAATGTAAATGTCTGTTAAATACCCTTGACATTTACTGTAGGTTTTGTCAGCAGAGCTGGATTCTGTACCTGTTCTGTGTTTACTCTTGATGGAGGGCCTGTTATGTTTTAGAAGATATAAGCAATAAATCTACAGGATACCTCCTGGTATTTGACTCGCACTGTAGAAAGACGCATGAGATGTGTTCAGTTATTTATTATCATTTATTTTTTAAAAGAGGTCAGGGAACAATGTTTATGAAGGTGCTAATTAGTTCAACTTTGTAAAAAAAAAAAAAAATCGTAGACAGTTGTTTGACAGTTTTCTTTTAATGCACGAGAGTACATTTATCACCTTTATGAAGCATTAACTTTTAAAAACTGAAGTAACAACTCTGCTTGCCAAAAGACTGGCTTGCACACATTGTACTTTTTTTTTTCTTTATCATATGGTTTATACATCCTGTCAACAGGTGAAGTCTGAGACAGCTGCTGAGCTCAGTGCAGTTCATGAGAACCAGATGAAGAGTTTTAGAGAGCAGCACCAGAGAGAAGTGGAAGGTATGTGCCCATAACTGAACAGAAAGCATGCACTTTGCTATTTATGTACCCATATAAAATAAGATACATGCTTTCCCCCACAGCGATAAAAGATCTTCACAATGAAGAGAAGAATGCTTTGCAGAAAACGCACACAGCAGTTGAAGGTGCTCTGAAGGTACCCCAGTTGAAAATAAAACACTGAAGTGCTGTCTTGTTCAGTTTACTCTTTATGGATTGTATATGGAAAGGGTTTTATAAACCGTGCCTTCGAATGTTGTGTTGCACATACCATTGTGACGTTTGAGTGATGTTTTAGTCTGAACTCTGTGTGAACTCTGAACAGGAGCAGATCGAGCAACTGACAGCAGACCTGAAGCTGTTCGCAGAATTGAAGCAGAGAGTAAAGGAGTCCATGCTGAAAAGAGACCTTCAAAGAAATATAGAAGTAAATAATTTGTTATACATTTCATGATGATAAATGGGATGTAAATGTAGTTTTTCTCCCATTAAATTGAATGATTGTACAATATATTCAGTAAAAATGCAACATTTGCTTTGTATCCTGCCCTTTTCTGTGTTAGACTCATGGTAGCCCGGGTGAATTCTGGGAGCAGGAACAGGAGAGTCTGCTAATTGTCATAGAGATGAAGAGCGAGCGTTTACAGGAGCAGGGAAGCAAGCTGCGGCAGATGGAGGCCCTGGTATAAACTCCCACTCACCATTTTTGGTCAGAATGGAAACAGATGACCTCTTCCTCTTACACACTCAGGCTGGATTAAAAGTTCAAGTTCACCAGAATGCAGTGTTTTAAAACAACAGCGCTGACGCTCCCTGTTCAGGGAAAAAAAAAAAGACTGTTTAATATTTAACTCTTCAAACTATTACAAATGATGAGAAACATGAACAGTATTTTTGGAATACAAAAAAGTATTTATTCCATGTAATGTTGTAAATATAACTGTAGAAAACTTTGAAGGATAGAATCTGGACTCATAAGGCACATCTACCATGTCTCCATATTTTGGTTATTTTGTCAGATACACAAATAATACTGGTGCCCCTTTTTTGTAATACTTTAAGAAAGAAAAGAAAGTCCGCATAATCACTGGCTGTAGCCTTTTTGTCTTCCTCTTCCTTACTTTGTCTTATTTATCTTTTATTTTTTTTTATTTTTAATCACTTCCATATGGCAACCTGAGATTATTTAGGTTTTTAGTGGACAGTTTCTGCAACATCATATATGATGTCATTGTCATCTGAGTGTTTCCCATTCAGAATGTGTGTGTGTGTGTGTGTGTGTGTATGTATGTATGTGTGTGCGTGTATAATATAAATATATATATATATATATATATATATATATATATATATATATATATATATATATATATATATATATATATATATATATATACACGCACACACACACCCCTTTATTTTATTTTATTTTTTTATTTTTTATTTTTTGTATTCTTAGAGTAGACACACTGCGGTCCCTGGTGGTCTAGTGGTTAGGAAGCGGCGCTCTCACCGCTGCGGCCCGTGTTCGATCTCCAGTCTGGGAACCCGACCCCAGCCATTAGGGTTGCACAAGCCTTAGTGCTGGTCCCAAGCCCGGATAAATGGGGAGGGTTGCGTTAGGAAGGGCATCCAGCGTAAAAACTTGCCAAATCAAACATGCGGCTGGTCCTCTGTGGCGACCCCTAATGGGAGAAACCGAAAGAAAGTGTTTTTTTTTTTTTTATTATAAAGAATAGACACATTGCAGGAGGTAAACAAATAAAAAAATATTTAGTACAGCCTGTGATTTTGTGGAATTCACAAAATCTATTTTTGTGGTTGATGCGTTGGACAAACTGAGCTTCCAGGCTTGCAGACACAATTCAAGGAATTTTAGATGTGAAACTGAACATCCCTATTCTAGAGTGATCCATTTATGTATTAGCTGCTTTTTCTTGATCGGTGTTGTAGTTGAAAAAACAGAGTTCAACACAAAGATAAATCTCAGATGAGACTCAGGGCACCATGTCTGTATATACACACACACATGCCAATTTAGTGTGCTCCTGTTTGTAAGTGATGGGAGGGCATTTGAGTAGTCTTTATTATATGATTAAACATGAATCATGTATTTTTGTGTTTACTTCTCTATTACTTGTCAGGTTGTTTTTTTTTATCATGTCTGTACTGTTTTCTCAGGTTGAAAAGAACCTAGCTTTGGAGGATCAGGCCATGCAGGTTCTACAGAAGAATGAGGACCTCAGAGTTCGGATAGATAATTATCAAACACTAATACAGTAAGCAGTTAAAGCATCTAAGTCTAAACTTTACCTAAAGCTCTTTAGCCTCAAGCACAATTGCCTTATGTATAGATATTTCCAGCAAATACTGTGTGTGTGTGTGTGTGTGTGTGTGTGTGTGTGTGTGTGTGTGTGTGTGTGTGTGTGTGTGTGTGTGTGTGTGTGTATGTGTATGTGTGTGTGTGTGTGTGTATGTATATATATATATATATATATATATATATATATATATATATATATATATATATATATATATATACACACACAAACACCTGATCATTTTCTATATATACTACTGCTATTCTATTTTTTAGTTTTCATAGAATTTGGGACTTTTTAAGGTGTAGTTGGGCACTCATTTATTACCTGGAAAATAATTGTGTACTGCACCTTTTCTAATTCTTCCAATATTTCTTTTTTCAGCCAGCTGTCCAAGGAGCAGAACGAGCTGCAGGAGGCGCTGGAGAAGCAAACAATGCAAAGCCAGAAACTCAGTCAGGAGAAAGATGAGTTGCTCTTTAAACTTCTCCACAGACGGGAGTCCTGCTCATCTTTTCACATACCCTTGCCTGCGGAAGTTTCCCCAAGCTGACCTGTTCTTACTTTTACTATCTCACACACTGGACTCCACTCAACACAGCCTTGTGTGTTTAAACTCCAGAGTTAAGCAACCCATGCCTCTCGGTTTTAGCCTGCTGCTGGTCTCTTTCCAAATAACTGTTTTAAGGAAACTGTTTTTTTTTATGCCATACTGAAAATGACATTACATACATTTTGCATATATTCAACCACTGTGTCAAAGTTGGGGAATCAGTATGACAGATTTGTTTTATTTATATTTTAGTTTGGGTTTTATTATTTGTTTTTATTTTGAATGCACCTGATCCTGATGAAGGGTGTGATGATAATGGTTAGCAAAATGTGTTGAAAGCAAAAACTAAGTGCTTTATGATATGTTACTTTGAAATATGTACACCTCATTATGGTTATATTTAGTACAATGTTGTTCCAGAAAGCTGACATTATATGATGCTTTCTTTTTCCTTTTTTCCTTCTTTGATTTGTTGATCTTTTATCTCCTCCAATTGTCTTTTTTTTTTTTTCTTCCATGTTTTGCCTTACAAAAGCCAAAGCACTTGCAAGTGTATTTTAAAGCAACAGCTTTTAAAAGCTTTTCAGATGCACTGGCACTTTTACAACAGTATTCATGTATATGTATGTATTTGTATAAGCTAGATTGTAGGCTTTTGTGAGTTGTTGGTACATGTTGAACCAGTTTGTTTGCATGCTTACACTTGGGTAAGATTAAATCCTGAGCGCATTCATGTTTTGTTGATTGCAATATGACTAACTATTCAGTCACTGTGGTTTTTTTTTTTTTTTTTTTGGTGAGTATGAGACGATCAGCTAGAACACAATCTAACTTTACAAGATGATAAAGAGCAGTGTTTTGCATATGCAAAGGACCACTGTTGTAGATTTGTGCTCAGAGTGAAGGTGTTTCTATTGTCCACACTCATCTCACCTTTTTCTTTTCTTTGTTGTGGATTTTTATGTTGTATATGTTTACCTCTTAAGTGCCTTTTTTTTGCCAGGGCCTCGCAAAGAGAGGCTCAATAAAATCATCTGAGGTACAGTATTTGTGAAATATACTTCGGATTATTAGTGCACAATGCTACACATAACTTTTGGTGACTGCTTTTTTTTTTTTTGCTTTCAGGATTGGAAGAGATTTTGTGCAGGTAGTATTTCATGTATCGATACGGAATCGAGTGTTACTTGCAGCTCCGCTGTAATGACATGTGGCCAGTAGGGGGCAGAGTGGTGACTATGTAACTAATGCACAAAGCAAAATTGATTTTACTTTGCTTATATAGGCTGGGTTTGCAATGACAGAATTGTAACATTACAAAAGTTAGTCAGTACAGACTCAATAATAATTGAGAAAAAAAAAAGTAATATTGACCTTTTTGGATTAGACCGTTAATGTAAATAATTGTATTAGATTTAGACACTCGGTGTATCAACAATTCATCTGATGTGTATGTAAATGATCTGTGATGCTATACTAGATCCCGGGGGACAGAACTCTTTATTTTGGCTACATGGTCTGTCACCCTTGAGGTGCCATGAGCTTATGTTGATGGTTAACAAGTGACCCTTTTAGCGTTGAGTCAAGTTACCCAGACGTGCACTTTCACTGTGGCCCATGCAGAGAGAATGGTTAGTGGGGCTCTTTTCTTGCAAAATAAGAGCAGTAGAGATACGTGATTGACATCCTGAGTGGTGATGTGTGCCCTGTTGTGGCCCCTTTTTCCTCCTTAGCCTCTCCGCTCACTTTGCGGAATAGGGATCTCGCTCTGTCCCTCTGTCCCCCTCTCCTTCTGTCCCCCTCTTCCCCCAATTTGCGCCCTTGTGGAACGGCTGAGCGGATGTAAGAGGATCACTTGCTCTATGGCTGTTTGACATGTTGGGACAATACCTGCCCAGGCAGTAGGATAAGTGCAGGTCAGTCCCCTGCAGTGATGTCACACGGTTCCCAGAGCATTTAGCAGCCACCTGGGAGGATCTTCGTGGCCCGAGAGGAAGCACTTGAAAGGGATACGAAAGCAGCACAACACGCTCGCAGACCTGTAGTCAACACAGCGTCCTGTTACAGCCCCTTTCCTGCAAATAGAGGTGCTGACCCACCTGCACTTAACATTTCATGCCTATAGTCTTCCAACAAGAAAAGGTGGACGAATTAAGTACCCTAGTTTTCTTTGAAATCTTTCCACGAGGTCTTGGATGCTCTCAGTTCTTTAAACAAAAACCCGGTTGTGTTTGGGTTGGGTTTTTTCTCCCCTTGTAAAAAAACTTTAACTTACAGTAGACACCAGGATTGTAGATTATGATGTTTTTACACTGCTATTATTTTATTCAATCAAACACTTTTCTCTGGAACTTGCAGCATTAATTAATCATGTTCACATTTTAGTTTTTCTCAGAAAATAAAGTGAATCAAGATAAACTATAATTCGGTGAAAAAGAAATCGGTATTGTTGTGTCATCAACCTCCTTATAATATTCACTTGTTTGTAGTTTAGTTTAAAATTTGTTATTAAACAAATTTTATAGGTAGATAAATATTATATGATTGGTGTGTTAACATCGGTCATGGAAAAAAATACATTTAATAGTTTAATGAAGTAGCTAAATTGTACTTTTTTCTACACATGCTGCAGCAAATTTGGACAAAATTTAATTGTATGGATTATTTATGAATTATTAATGATTTAAATGTTAAAATCTTTAGCTAAAACAATAAAAAAAATTAAACAATCTTCCCCATCCAGCCTCTGACAAAAAGAAAAAAACTGCAGAAAGAAGGAAGAGAAATTAAATGCAACAATAGCAATAATTATTAGAACTACCACACTACTACTACTATTGCTATAATAATAATAATAATAATGATAATGATAATGATAATATTTAATCCATCCCAGTCTGACGGAAATAATCAGAGAGGCGGAATAACGGAAAACATTCACTTCTTTTTTTTTTTTTTTTTTGTCTTGTGCCATTAATATAAAGTTTTGGGTTTAAGGGGTTTAAAGTTATAAATATGTGCAGGAATATTTCATGTTTACATTAATATATAAGTAATAATTAATAAATATTAATTCTAAGGAAACAGTATTTCACTTCTGAAAGAAAACGTGGCTTTGCATACACACACACTCTGTTAAACGTGTTAAAGTGAGGGAAAAAAAAAGTCACGTCGATCACGTGTCACGCTTCGTTTCGTCCAAATGATGTTTTCATCTCGTTAGAATAATCGCTCGTCAATTAATTTGTGTTTAGACTCGGTGTTATTTTGTATACATGGACATCTGTTTATCCCACCAGGATAACACGATTCAGCAGTTTTGTAAAGGCCTTACAGTTGGACTACCAACTGAATGAAAAGATTGTTTTCTTTTTTGTACGTGAAGCTTAAAAAGTTGCTGAAAATTAAATTTCGGCTGAATACTGAATAGGTGTATATTTACAAAACAGTATGATTTTAGATCTGGAGTCTAATAGCCCCCTTAGGGAACGTTAACCTTAACAGAACAATGAATGAATAAAAAGTCTATATTATAAATACATCAATAAATAAGCAGTCATGTGCATTAGGAACATCATAATATGGCCACAAATGCTTTTCCTGACATCTGTTACTGGATATACAGAGATGGTTTGGAGTGAAGTGGGATAAGCTCTTTTACATGGTGGGATTTTTTCTGCACACCTGAATTTCTCTCAGTCCCTCAGTGCATTATTATTCATGTGAACGCTCCAGCATTCTATCTGTATATCTCTGTGATGGAAGGCATGTTCCTTAAAAGCAGTGGAGGAAAAAAAAATCAACGTGTTGCCATTACATCTGCTCCCTTTCCCATTCTGTGCTCTTCTTATTTATTGCAAATTCTATTTTATTGTCAAAGCAAATTTTCAGAGGATTTTTTTTTTAATGAATCTATTCAGAAACCCAACCTATTGCCATGTGCTATCTGGGACTCGTGAGGTGTTCCATGCCACTTAGGCTTAGAACAAAAAAGGTGAAAATTGCACCCTGGGAAAACAGCTTTGATTAAAAGGTGTGGTTAACTAACCCCCACCCCACCCCCACACACACACACACACACACACACACACACACACCAACCCCACCCCACCCGAGCCAACCCCAACCTCTTATTACCCACCATGTTGAGCTCAGTGTAAGTCTGATCTTTATTTCATTTAAACAGCATATCCCTCTCTTTTCAATAGGCAGACTTTGACCATATATCAAAAGCCCATTCCCAAATGGAGCAAAGAAATGAAGATTATGCTCTAAACTCTTCATTTTTCAGCTACAGTTCATTTCATTCTGTTTAAATAAGCAACTTATTTCTTTTGTAAAAACTGCCAAAATATTTTATTTATTTATTTAATGTTTGCTCTTTTTTTATTTAGAGTACCTAGACAGCAAGTATATGCTAGAACCAAATCTAGGCCCAAACTAGCCAGTTAACAGCAACACTCCGTATCCTACAGATGGCCTGCCTCACACATAGACTAACTCCAGCTCACATCCAAGCCAGCTGGATGGTTCTTCACTAATTGCTAATACTGTGTGAATGGTGAAAAACTATATGCTTGAAAACTGCAACGGCTATATCATATCTCTCCACTGTAGTCATACATCCCAGGATCATATGCCATTTTCAGGAACTGCCATAAGGAACCACAAGAGGTCTCTGTGTTACAGTTGAACATATGTTTCCAGTTGGGCCAGTTCCTGTGGTTGCTTTCAAATACATACACTTGAAACGTCTATGGACGAGTCACGCTGTCAAATTTGTCACCAATAATAGCAGCGCTCAAGCCTTGCAATCAATAAATCATGAGCCTCGTTCATGCTGTGACTCCACTGTAGCAGATTTGGTGAAATAATAAATCTCTTATTGGTCTAGGGCCTAGACTCTAGGCGGAGGAAACCTGCTGCAAACTACTGTCATATCCAAGCCCTCAGATGAATACGTTGCAGCTGGGGTGGGGAATTTTTGCCTGTCAGTGTATCAACATGTCTGTCATTTGTTTGTCACTAGTGATGCAATTTTCAACTGATGCCATAAATATGGCTAGGATGGAATGGCATTGTACACTTGGTAGTGACTGAGCCATTTCACTCCGTTTGATGGAGGTGCTTTACGCTCTCCTTACACACCTCTGTATGCTTGATATGTCTCCGGTTGCCTGGGGAAAATCGTGAGCTATGACATTTTTTGCATAGTTCCTGTACAGGTGAAAACATGTGAAGGAAAGGCATTAGTTAAAGGTATAATGCCTGCAGAAATTTGTCCTACAAACAAATATATGTTCTTTTTTTTTTTTTTTTTGAAAAGTGTACCAAAAACTCTAACAAAAGCTGGATTTCACGTTGAGTCAATTCTCATTGTTTTCGTTTTATTTACAAGTGTCTGAGGTTATAACCCTGTTTGTTTTCACTAAACAACTTGTATTCATGTAATATTAAAAGCTGCTGTTTTAGCCTTGAGGGTATGAGGGCACTGAGGTGCTTTAAAATCCCTTCCCCAGTGAGTGTGAGTCTATGCATACTGTGCTGAAATCCTCCACAGGCAAACTAATTACACGGATCAGAAACTCTGTGTGACTTATAAAACTGCCACCTGGGATCTTTATTCTAAGCTCTATAAAGAGCCTAACACTGAACACACCGGGTTGCATCGTTTGAAATAACAGTGTTTGACTGGACTAGGAATGCCAGAAACAAGCAGGTTCACGGAAGATTCACTGAGCATTTATTATACCAAGAAGATCTAGTAGTTTTGCATTGTCATTCATACGTACAGTATGCGTATGCAAGTCTATTTTCTAATCCTGAACATTTTCTCTGAATTTGGCACGCATGGACTGGGCATGGAGTGGCTGGTGGTGCTGCGGCCTTGTGAGAAAAGACACTTAATGAGTTGAGACGCAACCCGACCATTGTGCCAAACATTAGCAAGTTCCACTCACAGCCCAGCTCTCTCTCTCCTTTCTCCTCGCCAGTTTCTCTCAGCCTGTCAGCTCATGTCATCTCCATGAAATAAAACAAATTAGAAGTCAGCCATCGATAAAGATCGTGCACGATTCCCCCCCCTGAAAGAACCCTTAGCAAAAGCTTCCTGCCAAGATCCATCAAACTGTTAGCACTTTCTATTACTCATCTTCCAGCCGAGCACAGGGATTTATTTCAGCAGTTAAAGTTTCCAAATGTGTATTTGCACGTTTAGACAAATATGTTCATTAAAATCTGATTAACGTATGATTCAGATATATGAGTTGGACTTGATCACACATTTGCTTAAAATCTGAAAATATTTTGTTGCACATTTACTTAAAGTTGTTCAAATGTGTTTGTAAGTAATTGCAATTTGAAAAACATTTCTTAGTATGAAAATGTGTTAGTTCTATTGACACAAAGCATGGAACATCAAATTGGATGCATGACCAAAAACAAACAATGCATCAATATCAAAAGAGGAAAACAAACACAGAGGTGCACAAAGGTGTTTAAGACACCTAATTGTGCACACCGGGGAGTCGTTTGGGCTAGTTAAAGCGTCTATTTAAGGGCTCCTCACCTTGAGGGACTGCACTGGAAACATACGCCACCACAGGAAGACCCCAGGGGCTGGGCAGCTTTCCCCCTCCTTCCAGCTCCTCTGCTCTAGACAAAAGGAGAGGCACCCTGCCTTGACACCTGTCAACACATAAGGTGTCAAATAAGATGGCTTTCAACCTGGGCCAGCAGGTAACTGAAATCCTGCACTCAACAACACAGTTATATGTCCCTGCCTCACAAAGCCAATTGGCAACTTGTGTCATTGATTCCCTCAAAACCGTTGGGCTCACTAGGGGACCAAACAAAGTCTGCTGAATATTTTCAACTGTTTATCTGTTTTACTGTAATTTACTACCTGCTGTACATGTTTTGTTGTAGGAAACAGTTAAGGAGTGACCCTCATTATCCTGTAACTTGTATTTTATTAGCGGAGGGGCCCGGCAGCGATGCTCACAGCTGTCAGGATTGCCTTTGTATGGGGCTAAATCTTCTTTTATGAGTTCTTAGGTGGCAGTATGTCATTCTGAATTCCACAGGTGTCTTCTTAAGTTGATCTGTAGCAGATAAGGTTTGTCTGATGCTGTTTGTCCACTTTGGCTTCGGGCCTGTACAGCGCTAATGTACCCTAAAGAAAGAACACTTTTAAATAGGTTTATATCTAAACTTTAATATATCACGTGTTATAGTATACACAAGCTGAGATTGTAGGGCCCAAGTTCCAACTTATATTTGAGAAGAGCTAAAACAAGAGGAAAGAAATAAGGACCAGCTTCAGTGAACTCTTTTTGGACAATAAATTGGATTGTTTTTGATTGTACTATAAGTATCACTGGACTACAATTTTGAAAATAAAACAGCATTAACCAGACTATACGATTTCTATTTAATAATTTTTTCAATATTATGAAATCTAAAATAAAAAGAATCATGGCAACATTAGATTTTAATATAATGTTTGGTATGGTGCAATATTTATTTTTGGCTCAAAGCTCTCAATCAAGTTAAATCTTTGGCTTATCATAGAAAAAAGTTTGGTCACCCCTAATACATAGTAAATTTTACCACCTACATAATATGAATCCTGGTAATTAGTCCAGCCAAACAGGTGGAATCAATACAAATGCATTAAAATCAGAAGCAGAAACACTAAAAAAACCTTCAGTTAATGTTCACCTCAAACATTAGAATGGAGTATACTTGATCAAAGTAACTAAAACATGTCTTGTTGATGTGAGAGCTCAGGGGAGAATGGCCAGACTGGTTTAAGCTGACAAGAAATCTACGCTCACTAATATACCCAATCTTTACATCTGTGGTGAGCAGAAAAGCATGTCGGCATGAACAGCACTTCAAACCCTGAGGCAGATGGGATACAACAAAAGAAGGCCAAATCAGATTTCATGCCTTTCAACCAAGAACAGGAATTTGATGCTACTATGGGGAGCATTTTACCAAAAAATTTGTAAGCTGAATATATACATTCAATATAACATTTTCCTTTTATGTATGAACAATGCAGCTCAAAGTGCTTCACATTGTGAAGGTGATCATAGAGAAGTAAAGAATAAAGAAGTATGTACAAATTATTTACGATAAACATCATAATAATAGCAGTAACTGGAAGAAAAAAAAACTATGCAAAATATAGGAACTCTCTAATTTAACTGTGTGTAAAATATATATAGAAAAATATAGTATGTATAAGTAATGATGAAGATAATGGAAAAGTAATGTTCCAGGAAATGTAAGACAGAATCTAGTCAAACGCTAAAATGAAAAAAAAATGTTTTATAGAGTTCCTCCACACTTTCCTAGGATGATGACAAGACCTTTGAATTAAAACATCTAGTGTAAATTCATCTAATACAAAAGATTTCAACCATCACTAATTAACCATGTCTGGTTTCGACTTGTCCTAAGTTGTTCTATTAATCACACGTAAAATACTGGTTGAAATTGCCTCATCATGATTACTGACATTTAGCTTAGATAATGACTCCAAACACAGTTATTGAGCAAATGCTCAATGAGCTTTTAGTCTGGCGAGAAACAGGTGTTTGCGCTACTGGTGTTGCAACATTTGTGCAAAGCGTCGACGCGGCTTTTTATTGTGTCTAGGATGACAGGTTGTTTCATACCAGAACCAGTTTATACATCTGTACAAGGAGGCATTTAACATCTCTGCTGCAGGTAACACCCTGAATGGCAGTAAGATATTTATCTGCACATTAGAACCAAAAACAGTCCATGTTTTAATAATAGCTGATTTGGCAGTTTTGGTGTTGGCTTTATTCCAGTGTAAGCTAAAGTCCTTATTGAATCATTCCATTTGACATGGAATTATAGTGCCCCTAAATGCTCCTCACAAATTTCTTTCTTTCCTACCCCCAGAAAATAATAACATGATATAATGTGTGTTCAAGTGACAATAATAAATGATAAACTATTGGATAAATAGCAAAGGTAGATGTAGTGTTTACATAAGCAATAAACTGGCTCAAATGGTACAAATGGCTTTCACATTGCTATGATAAATAATGTAATTACATTAATACAATAATAAATCAATAAAAAATGAATTTATTAAAGCAAATAAAGCAAATATTATTCCCAAGAATGATTTGCTCACAGTGTTTAAAAAACGGTTGCACTTTTTTGTCATTTGTACTTCTGCCATGTCGCAACTCGGGCTCGTTTTAGATTCCTGAGCTGCGACATGTGGCATTTATGATTCGCGTTTACGGTTGTTCTTGTGTGCTTGTAACTGCACTAATTACAATAGCACATTAATGCAAACTTTCTGCCAATGTACAAACAACCCTTCAAAGATATGCTAGTTATGTTACTGTTCAAATGAACTCATTTGCCCTGTCAATGTCTGAAGTCAGTTTACTTAATATATTTGTTCATTAGTCATTCATTATTGAAAAAAAAAAAAATACTGTCTGTATATTGGCAGCCAGAACTTGTCACCATGTCAAATATTTGACGGACAGACAGCGTTTATGTTTGTCGAGCCCGGAAATGACTAGATCAAATGTCAGTTGAGATCCTAAATCACTAAATTGCAGCTCCAGATGACTGACACCAAAATGCTGCATTGGATTTCTGGGAAGCGTGAAGCATCCATGTGCCAGGGGGAGCTGACTCACTGAAAGAGCATTGTAAATATAGTTGTACTGCAAATGCCTCGGGTGGCATGGCGAATATTCAAACCACGTTCAGACTCGTATTATTTACCCTCACATCAGTGGTACATAGACTATTTACTGGGACGCGTTGAATTGAAAAGAAAGCACTTCAACGACAGGAGATTTAGCATCTGAACGATTAGATTCACCAGAAACACCTCTGTCTCCTGTCTGATGATAGCTTAATCGCTGTTTCCCTGCACTGCTCTGCTTGTTTAGGCTCAGTTCATGTAAAAGTGTGGCATGGGAGATTTGGGCTTATTAAGGTCCCATTAAAAAAAAATGATGTACACAATACAAACACTAGAGATGTAAAGGTAAGGTTGAATGGATTCCACAATGTTGTACACAAGTACATTTGCATATATATTCAGAAAACCGCATATATATTTATACATACAGACAGTAAAGTGTTTTTTTTATTATAGAATAAAAGCATTTAACTAGAAATGTGCAAAAATAATGAAGTGACTGCTTAGTGAACTGAACATAGCATCGCAAGTCTATTTATATGCATCTGATTTGCACATTCACATGTGCCTGTGGGTTTAATTAAATGAAATGTGCTAATTTAAGAGTTTGTAAATAATTAAAAAAAAATCTATGTACTGGTATCAGAGAATATAAAGGCTGCATCTAATTTTTATAAAATCTTGCATGCATATTAACATATTGCTTATATTAGATGCTATTTATGCAAATATTGACTTGATTGTAAAAACTGGATGGTTTTTATTGTTTCTATATGTGTACTTTATTTGTGTTCTATATGGTTCTGACACTATACACTCCAGGCCAATTTTATTTTTTTCCAGACTTCAAAATGAACGACACAGCATAGTGAAAGTGCCATGTCTTCGAACACAGCATGTGTATTTATTCCCATGAGCTCAGAATGGCATTAATGGAAACAAGCTTATTGAGTGTTGCTCTTTAAGGCTTCTATACTGTTGGCAAGCAGCTTCAAGTTAGTATTTGTCACTGTGATAATTGTTATATAAATAAACATCACTAATTAGTGTCTAAAACAAAAAGTAAACACACATTACCATTTATTGTATTACACAAATGAGAATTTTTGGTAGTCATATGCCAGATCTATTTGGTAGTACATATGCCAGGTCTATTTTTAAGTCTATTGCATGTGCAGGTTACAAGCTCGCAGCATGCTCTAGTTGTCTGTCAGAGCTTCTAGAAGCCTTGTCTGACCTTAGTAACAGACAGCTAGCTGTGATGATTAGAGAGGCTTCATAAAGCGTTAATTTGTGGTTTCAGAGCTGGACGTGCTGCAGACAGCAGGCCCATTCAGTACACGCTGAGGAAATCCTCCAAGCAGTCCTGGGCAAACACAGAAGGGATTAAGGCATCAAGCATGTGAAAACTGACACTGACATAAATGAAAGCCGCTCTGTCATCCCCCTCTGCAAACACTGTGAAGCCATGATAGTTACACACCGTGGTGTGCAATGTCGGGGAATGTGGACAGCCATCCCTGGACTGGTGGATGGTCTGTGTTTCTCCCATTTTTCTTTAAGAACAAAAAAGTAGATGGGGTGACGGTGAGAGTGAGAAAGATAGAGTGAGAGAGATTGAGAGAAAGAGAGAGAGATGTGGCATATGAATAATGTCAAGTTCCCCACGGGGGAGCAGCGGTGAGCTAAGGCAAAGCCTTCGGCTGTTGGAGGTGAGAAATGTTAATCCGGAATTAAACGATCTGGCACTTTACAAAATACGAGACAATTACATGGATAATTATACCAAGCCTTCACACAGTGCCCGTGGGTCACAATTAGCATAATACCGGTTTCACACGAGGAACGCTCGAGCATCTCCAGGTGTGCCTGTTACTGTGCACAACAGACCTACCTATGTGCATGTATGTGTCTGTATGTCTGGTGGTGTGTTTCTGTGTGTGTATAGGTTAGTGTGTATCTATGTTTGTGTGTATGTCTATGCGTATCTGTATGTGTGTCAGTCTGTCTCTATCATGAGGCACTTGTGTACAATCACTGGCTCCAGAAACACAAATGAATGTCATTTAGTTAAAATATATCCTCAACTGTCATTAACTTTATGACAGTATCATCTTTGGATGAAAGCTTTTATAGGTCAGTACCTGTTTAATCCGATCCAATTAGAGATGCTTCTTCCTTTGGGTTTTCCAAGAAAGTCAACATGCCTTTGGAAGCTGTCGAAATGGCTAAACATGTTTAACGCTGCCTAAGCATTTAGCATTTTGGTTTAATACAATAAACATAATAAACTCACAGTTATTTCTACAGTTTATACTCAGTCCATCAGCTCCTAGATTGTACTGATTATGTTATTACGCGCATTAACTCATCTGTTGACGTACAAATACCACAGGGCTCCTCCACAACGGTTTGCTGATGCTTAATTGTGTGATTATACTAATGGAGAGCATAAAGGCAGATGTCATCTGTCCAACTGTATGTTACAGCTGCCTCATGACTGCCATCTGCACAGCCAGCTTGATTTTCCTCATTAGGCTGCTATTATATATGACAGATGAGAATGTCCAGAGCCAAAACATCTGTCTTTATGTTGTACCTTTATGCACTCTACATCAAGGGGGAGTTATAACATTTTTTTCTCTCTTAATGGTTTTCACCAAGGGATTCCAACAGCAACAGGTTGAATGGAAATAGTGCTTAGTGTTTTTGTTTTCAGCATATTTATATGCTTATTTATAGTTTTACATGGAACAAAAATCTATCCTTTTATTCCATCAACATCCAGGAAAAAAGTCCTAACGTCCCCAACCAGAAACTACCGAATACGTGTTTGGTACTGCAACAAACCGAGGCTTTCCAACAACAGCATCCCTGCATGACCGCATCTACATTAAGTAACCACAGCTTATGTGGGCTGTTGCACTTTGATGTCGTTTGCCCATCCCATTGTTTAGCTGGCTTCTGTCCAGCTCCCAAGGACTGCTGTCACCCACCTATAAGCAGAACTTCCTTTGCTCAGAGGCCTAAGTAGCAGGACCCCCTTCCATCTCTTTTTAGAGCCGCAACAGGAGGGCAAGACAAAATGACTAACAAATGACTCTCAGGACAATTCAGATTTGAGCTATACATACAAAACTTTATGCAACCATCTCTACCAAAATACAAAACCAAGATATGCAACCAAAACTCAACACCAATGTTCTTTCTTATTACATATTACTCAAAGTGGCAAAATAAAGCAGAGTGTGATTCATAGCCATTGACAGGCACTCAAATGCATCATTTACTTTTATCATGTTTATGCTTCATTAGTCATATTTGCAGCTTAGTAAGCAGGTGCAAGTGCACAAAATGGCAGAAACAGAAACCAGAAATCGAGCTCCCTATTTTAACAAGCATTTCTTTCGGAATAATAAACAATAGCAGCTAGCGTGTGTCTTTACCAACCTGCTGGACACATGGTGAGCCTTCAAGGCCGATAACTGGTCCAGCGAGGCCCAGGCCTTATGCTGCCTGGAGCCGTCCTGGTGCCCAGTTCTGCACTCTTGTTCTCCCAAACAACTGTGACTGTTTTAATTCCACTTGCTGATTAGCCCGAATCAATTAAAACCACCATGCTGGGCTCAACAACAGCACAGCATGGGGCATTTAGAAACACATTCATCAGGCCCTGCCTCTTAATCATGCTTTAATTACACCACGGATCTAGAGGGATGGAAGGCTGCATTAGTGCTGGGGCTCTTGGTCCCTTCTACAGAAAGAACAGCAGAAGTTAAATGAAGGAGCGAGCTGGCGAGCAAGAACTGAGACAAAAATAAGCCTAATTTTAAAGTCTTAATTTAAAGAGCTTAATGTTCATGCTGACAATATACTTGTAATTATGTGCAATTAAGCACTAGAGCCTATAATTTATTTTTTTAAATAATGCTTTCAAATTGCAAAATAAAGTTGGCCTGGTTATTTAAACATGCTTGTTACCGAGCGCACTTGGAGATTCGACTAATTTAACAGTAAATCTATAACAAACTGGAGCTCGTAAAAGTGTTCTTCTGCTACTTTTAAACTTTTAAGAACAAAAAGATCCCATACACAATAAATGGTATTGCTAATCTGGCACAATCCAATTTCAAAATACGGGAGAACTATTTTTAAGGAGGAAAATCAAACATGATGTAGTCCCGTCAATTAAAGCTGCTTTTTACCCCTAATCCTGTGCTCGCTGTGGAGCATCTGTAGAAGAATGGGGAAAAAGTGAATCGCTTTAATGCCATCTAATGACGTTACCCTCAGAATAGCCCCATACTGCTGGGAACATGCTAATCCAAGCCCGGTCCTTTTCGAGCAGCCGTTTTCAAACTAGCCGCCACTCCTCCCACTCCTAAACCCCTCATGTGGAGCGAGCACAATAGACACCTGCAGGCATCTCTGTCTGACCAGGTTCCCAAAACAACTGCCTCATTATGAACGGCAGTGCTGGGCCTCACTGTATTAGTAGCAGTAATTAGTCCAGCACATGCTGATGACTTCCTCTTCACTCAGTGCATGAATTCCAGCATCAATGGCGTTTTTCTTTCACTTGGCCATCACGGTTAAGGAATACAGTAGCCTGAAAGGCATCTATAATAATGCAAGGCTGGAATACAGTTACATTTACCCTAATAGAACAGGCAAACATTAACATATCTCATGTACAGAATATTTATTTTCCAATATATATATGATTGCCCAAATTCTACTTATAATCAGTTACCCTTTTGCCAGTTCGATTACCACTGCAACTACATATTACCTTGAATTACCTCTTGAACACAGAAACATCGAAAATTAATCGAGATATATTTTTAAGTGCATCGTACAGATATTCTGCTTGGTAACAGGTTGAAGAATAAGGAAGTGTAAATCTTCTTTAAAAAGGTTGCCTTAGAACTTCTGCTTCAAAGTTAAAACAGATTGGAAGTTAATTGGTCGCAGGAATTATGGCTAAGAAAATATTTACTTTATGTCATATGTTGGCAGTTCACTTTGTGTGACATTTAGTGTGAGATCCGCTCTTCTCTTCTTAGCACTTGTAACAGATTCACACACATAAGAACCTCAGATGATTACACAGCCCATCTCTCTCTCTCTCTCTCTTCTTTTGGGAGTTGGATGAATGCTTGCCACTGACTTATCTAGGGAGACACACTTCTTTCAGAGTGTCGGCGGAAGAGGTAAGGCATCTCAGCATGCCAAGAAAAGCCCTCGCAAGGGAAGAGTGGAAGACAGATGGCCCTTCCTTTTAAAAACAGTGTTTGGTGTGCTTCGAGAGACTCTAGAGATAGTTGTCAGTAAGCTAAGAGTCAGGAGAAGCAGATGCCTGTGCATATGGTTTTCTTCAAATGATCCTCTTCATCAGTGGGTTGAAAGCCTTAAAAGTTTTTTTTCTCTCTTTCTCTCATTGCTCGCCTTCATCCCAGCCTCCTACGAGGCTCCCAGCCTGTGATACGGGGCGATAAGGTCAGGTATCTTTGATTTGGAGAGCCAGAAAGTGTGGAGGACAACTAGTGCTTAAGCGGATGACGATATCAAAAACAGGCAGGCCATTAATAAAGCAATTAGTGAGCGGGAAGTGGGTGTCTCTCCTAGCTGCCGAACACTCATTAGGGGCCAGTCTGTGACAGATTTCACAAAGCAACCTTTTGTAGTCTTGGCTTACTGAGAACAAGTATCCTGCTATTCAGACTCTCAAGTTCTGCTGCTCTTGAGAAGGACAGAGAAACACTATGGAGCTCTTTTTTTTAACTTGCATAATGACTCCTTAAATTCAAAATCAAGAAATAAAATCGTGTGTCCTTTAATATGTCCTTAGATGTTTTGCATACAAAAAGTTTTTTTTTCCTTTCCCAGAAGTTGGGAACTAAAGAGCAGGTGAAAGTTAACCTGCTTGTTGTTTGATGCATCTTGTTTACTGTTTATGATTTCAAGTGGAGAGGAAGACGACCGCACAAACACACCAAATAGAGTCAGTCATCAGGCAAAATATTATCATTTGCACTCAACATGGTGGAGCTCGACAGCAGTCTTGATGGATGCATGCAGGGTAAAAATACCTTCCTCTTCCTAGCAGAGGTGCCAAGCCCTAAGGCAGAAGGGGGCGTGGACTTGCGTGGAGCTCAACGCCACCTCGGAAGGCCCAGAGCAAACAATCTGTCGTGAAAATAAGATGGGTACCTTCATTATCGGCTCTCTCGCCCCACACTTTGGCGTCATCAGCAGCATGGGCTGACAGCTGAGGTGCCAAAGCCAGGCGGGCGCTGCCACACAGCACTCTGGAAGCTGGTACTCGCCCCACAGTCCCTGCTGTCCCAGGTGCTACTGATCACCCATGTACACACAGAGTCACACTTTCACATAAAGCACTGCAGCCACACAAACACATGCTTGTGGTTATAGTTAATTTTGTAGCTTATTGTTATTGTAGACTTTGAGGTGTGTTTGCGGGATGGGTTGCTTAGGCTTCAAATTGTTTATGCAGAAATATAACGTGTGAGCCAAACACTATATGGCAAAAAGACAAAAAAACATGTTCTCTTCTTTTTATTTTTGGAATGCACTGGAAAAATCACTTTGCACAAATCCTCAGAGGATAGAGGTGGATCCACCTTCACCAGGTCACAGGGTTTTGTTGGCTAATAACTCAACACTTTGTGACTTTCAGCTAAGCCGTTCAAGTCTAAGTGTTCCTCATTTCCTCTGAGTCAAGAAGAACAGAATGTGGGGGTGCAAGGTCTGGGCCACGGCCTTCCCCCTCGGGCACTGCAGGTGTGTGTGAGAGAGCCAGACAGAGCTGGGACAGCACCAGCATAAAGAAAAAAAAATAAACAAAATGCTAGGCAGGAATGTGACATTAAAAAGCCAAGGCCGTCCGACCTGCTTTGAGAAACAAGGACCCCTTAAGCACCCATTGTGCTGATTTAGGCAGTTTAGCTCTAATATGAAATGAAGGAGGTGTATTATAAAGCTATGTGAGAAAAATCAGGGAGAATCCTCCAAAGCTCCAAATCCAGTGCACAGCTGGCCTTCACTCTTTAATGTGCCTCGTTTTGCTGAGCCCATGCAAAACCTTTTCCATTCCAAATTTCAGCTGACAGCAATACCAGAGAGAAAGAGTCTCCATCAGGACCAGGTGTGCAGCTGTGTGGAGAAACACAGTGTTTGGTGTCAGTTAAAAGAGATGGGTCTTTCAAGCATGACACCAACTGAAAACTCTCAGCAGTTGCATTTTCACATCTTCAGATATTTGTAGGTGCATGTATTTCACTCGCATGTAATTAAGTTGTGTCTGCGTGCATGTTCCTAATCCCTAAACACACACACACATAGGGCGCATCACTTTAGTGCTTGTCATACGAGGCTCATTTACATGCTGCGACTTAGCCTGAAACCACAGCAAGATGTTGATGGGGCTGTCATCGAGTTCCCATAATTTTCGTAGCGACTCTGTACAGCCTAATTAGAGACTCAAATGTGCCATCGACAAATGCAGAACACATCGCAATATTTGACTACACGAACAATAAATTACCATAAACAATACACTAATAAAACACATTACATTATGACATAGTCCCAAGCTAATTATGTACAGTCAAAACTAAACTATCACATTTTGTGTGAATACAGAGGCATGAATTATTTTTCATAATCAGGAGTCTCCCGCCAATATCTTGAGCTGAGAACTATAAATTAGGAAGATTAACTATGTTTGGAAACATCTTAGTGGCTATATTATTTTCTTAAGTGAAGGGACTATAGATTTAGATGAATGGTTACTATGCACCATAAATCTATCCTTTAGCAAGATTTTACAGGAATCCTGTAAAATCAAATTGCACAGTTTTAATTTGTGTACTATTGAGGTGAGCATGTGCAGCTGGCCTCACTCAGCCTGGGATCAGAAACAATTTAATGATACATTAGTCACTCCTTGATATCAAGCAAATTGCATTTAAGGCGATACTTCAAACCTATTTAGCCTCACAAAGTAAACTGTTTTGTAATTAGCGTATAAAAAAGTATGATGAGCTGGAATAAAAGCTGTATGTCTTGACATCCCTTGAAGGAGTGGGACAATAAGTCTGAAGGAAAAAGACTTGTCTTTGCATGCCATCTGTCCTCCTCTCTGACGCTTGGTCTAATTACTGCTTCTCCCTTGGCTAATGCTCCCTCATTAGGCACCGGGAGCATGTGCAATCTACACAAGCGCTGAGAAATTTGCACTAAAATCGCTAGCTGGAGCCATAATGGGATCAGAAAATCTGTCTGGTGCGAAAGGCAATTCACACTCACAGCTAAACGCTCATTTTGCTTTTCTTTCTGTCTGAAATTTGTGCATCATCCACCACAACAACGTTGTTCTCGTGTCAGGACTTTTCTCTAAGATGGAAAGGAAGGGCCGCAAAGCAGTCCAGAGGGCTAATATAGCTCACAGAGAAGATGGGAACTTGTAGCATTTAGCATTGTGACCTTATTGTGTAAGCTAGCCTTGTAAAAATCTTCTCTTATTATACAATGTGCTATTGTTCAGGGGCTTTTTTTTAATGTGTAAATATTTGTTCATAATTTGTTCCTAATCACTCTTTAGCATGGGGTCAATCTAAAAGTAGTTTCTATTAATACCTTAAAAGAGTAAAAGAATATAAAGGAGCTCCTTTGACCAAGTAAATGATATACTGCGTGAAATTGAAAGTGAAATTCATTTGTAGCATAAAAGCAGCAATTAGATGATCAAGCAAAAATGTATTGTATTTTATGATTATATGCTAAGTGTTAGCTATCCTTATATCCTATTATTCTTTGGTCATGAAAATCTCAAACATCTTCACTGAATAAACATCAGTAAGATGTCATGGAATTATCAATCTGAGATACCACAGAATCATCTGATGTAAATCACTGTGAGATCAGAAGAACCAAACATCGTTATCATGTCAAAGAATTAACACAAACCTTGACACTTTTTCTCAGTCGTCTTTTAATTGGATTTTCATGAAGGTTAACAGTAAAGAAACTAGCATCCCAATTGTGAAAATGATTATTTTGCATAGTGTTACCAATTGTTTATCATAATTAATTCAGAACTTATTATCTACATAGAATAATGAATCCATTTAGGAGCAAAACAGTATGCTTTTACTGTGTTCATATACAAAAATCATATATAGGAGTTTTCTACAGGTATAATATGTGAATTAAAAGAAGACTTTTTTTTTACATGGAGTGAGAGTTAATAATTGAATATTAAGTTTGAATATCAGTCACAGATCTAGAAACAGCTAAATTTGTGCAAGCTTCACAAGGGGCAAATTGTAATTTCAGATTACTAGGTCAGAGCATCTTCAAAACTGCAGCTCTTGTGGGGTGTTGTTTTTATTTATTTTATTTGTACTATGTAAAAAAAATTTAAATGTGTTTACAGTGCCTCTTTATGTCTGCATCGGAACGCATCATAGAGTAGTCACTCTTCTCGACTTAGGACCAGTTTTTCGGTCCCTATCTATGTCATAAATTGGGGTCTACCTGTATCTATCAAAAGTGGTTCAAGGAAAGAACAGTGGTGTGCTGGTGACAGGATAATGGGCAGCCAAGGCTCATTAATGCCCGTGGGGAGCGAAGGCTGGCCCATGGGATCTGATCCAACAGATGATCTACTGTAGCTCAAATTGCTGAAGAAGTTACTGCTGTTGATGCTCAACAAGTCAGGAGTTTTTTCGCAGCAAAAAGGGGACCAACACAATTTTAGGCAGGTGCTCATAATGTTATGCCTGATTGGTGGCTATAAATGTATACGTATATATGTAAATAGTATCTCACAAAAGTGAGTACACCCCTCACATTTCAGCAACCATTTTATTATATCTTCTCAAAGGACAATACTATAGAAATGAAACTTTGATATATTTTAGAGTAGTCAATGTGCGGGTTGTTTAGCAGTACAGATTTACTGTTCTCTAAAAATAACTCAACATACAGCCATTATTGCCAAATAGCTGGCAACAATAGTGAGTACACCCTAAATGATAGCAGCTGTATGCCGCTTAACCAGACAAAGCCTCACGTCCTATTCATCATAGTCGTGTATTAGTCAAGCAGACAAATACACGAACATGATGAATACTGAGTTACTGTAAAGTGGCCATTCAGATGTTTTCTAAGACGGGTTCCACTCTGAACAGGCCTCACAAGGGTTGATTAAAGAAGCTGAGTCTTCGTGCTGTGCGTCGTATGCAGAAGCTGGCTTCAAAAAACAGATGCATGAGTGCTGTCAACATTGCTTTAGAGGTTGCAGAAGTAAAAGGTCCATACAATGCACACTGCTACAAGTCAGTAGCATCATGCATCTGCGGCTGCATGAGTGCTGTTGGTACTGGGGAGCTGCAGTTCATTGGAGGAAACATGGATTCCAACATGTACTGCGACATTCTGAAGCAAAACATGATGCCCCTCCTTCAGAAACTGGGCCGAACTGCAGTTATCCAACATTATAACGACCCCCAACACACTGCCAACATAACAACTGCCTTGCTGAGGAAACTGAAGGTAAAGGTGATAGAGTGCAGAGTATGTCTCCAGACCTGAACCCTATTAAGCACCTGTGGTGCATCGTCAAGTGGAAGATGGAGAAGTGCCATGTTTCTAACATCCAGCAGCTCTTTGATGCTATTACAGCGGAGTGGAAGAGTATTCCAGCAACTACCTGTGCAGCTCTGGTGAATTACATGGCCAGGAGGATTAAGACAGTGCTGGATAACAATGGTGCTTATGCTAAATATTGACACTTTAAAAACAGTTTTGACATATTCACTTAGGGTGTACTCACATTTGTTGCCAGCTATTTTGACAATAATAACTGTATATTGAATCATTTTCAGAAGAAAGTAAATGTGTACTGGTATACAAGCTGTGCACAAGCCAGCCTTTTTTTATTATTAAAGATGGGTCTGTAGTGTGCATGGGGTGCATTTGTGCTCCCTCTGCTGGTAATCCTTCTTTATATTGCACCTTCTATGGATTGTATTCCACCTTGCTTTAGCTTTTATGTGTGACTTTTCTAAAGGGTTATTCCAGCAAGTGTTTTAAGATATGTCTATAACTGCTGTTTCCATTTTACTTCTAAAATCACCCGCCTTCACATTTCAT